>NW_027207335.1:80000-380000 GCF_963455315.2 Globicephala melas
CTAGGGGGAGCGTACGTGTGAGGGCGCGGGTTAGTGTCAGCGTACGGGTTAGGATTAGGGGACGGCTGAGGGTCAGGCTTCGGGGAAGGGTTAGGGTTAGGCTTCGGGCTAGGGTTAGGGTTAGGGGACGGGGACGGTTTAGGGTCCAGGTGAGGGTACGACAACGCTCTAGGGGGAGCGTACGTGTGAGGGTGCGGGTTAGTGTCAGCGTACGGGTTAGGATTAGGGGACGGCTGAGGGTCAGGCTTCGGGGAAGGGTTAGGGTTAGGGTTCGGGCTAGGGTTAGGGTTAGGGGACGGGGACGGTTTAGGGTCCAGGTGAGGGTACGACAACGCTCTAGGGGGAGCGTACGTGTGAGGGCGCGGGTTAGTGTCAGCGTACGGGTTAGGATTAGGGGACGGCTGAGGGTCAGGCTTCGGGGAAGGGTTAGGGTTAGGGTTCGGGCTAGGGTTAGGGTTAGGGGACGGGGACGGTTTAGGGTCCAGGTGAGGGTACGACAACGCTCTAGGGGGAGCGTACGTGTGAGGGCGCGGGTTAGTGTCAGCGTACGGGTTAGGATTAGGGGACGGCTGAGGGTCAGGCTTCGGGGAAGGGTTAGGGTTAGGGTTCGGGCTAGGGTTAGGGTTAGGGGACGGGGACGGTTTAGGGTCCAGGTGAGGGTACGACAACGCTCTAGGGGAAGCGTACGTGTGAGGGCGCGGGTTAGTGTCAGCGTACGGGTTAGGATTAGGGGACGGCTGAGGGTCAGGCTTCGGGGAAGGGTTAGGGTTAGGGTTCGGGCTAGGGTTAGGGTTAGGGGACGGGGACGGTTTAGGGTCCAGGTGAGGGTACGACAACGCTCTAGGGGGAGCGTACGTGTGAGGGCGCGGGTTAGTGTCAGCGTACGGGTTAGGATTAGGGGACGGGTGAGGGTCAGGCTTCGGGGAAGGGTTAGGGTTAGGGTTCGGGCTAGGGTTAGGGTTAGGGGACGGGGACGGTTTAGGGTCCAGGTGAGGGTACGACAACGCTCTAGGGGGAGCGTACGTGTGAGGGCGCGGGTTAGTGTCAGCGTACGGGTTAGGATTAGGGGACGGCTGAGGGTCAGGCTTCGGGGAAGGGTTAGGGTTAGGCTTCGGGCTAGGGTTAGGGTTAGGGGACGGGGACGGTTTAGGGTCCAGGTGAGGGTACGACAACGCTCTAGGGGGAGCGTACGTGTGAGGGCGCGGGTTAGTGTCAGCGTACGGGTTAGGAATAGGGGACGGCTGAGGGTCAGGCTTCGGGGAAGGGTTAGGGTTAGGGTTCGGGCTAGGGTTAGGGTTAGGGGACGGGGACGGTTTAGGGTCCAGGTGAGGGTACGACAACGCTCTAGGGGGAGCGTACGTGTGAGGGCGCGGGTTAGTGTCAGCGTACGGGTTAGGATTAGGGGACGGGTGAGGGTCAGGCTTCGGGGAAGGGTTAGGGTTAGGGTTCGGGCTAGGGTTAGGGTTAGGGGACGGGGACGGTTTAGGGTCCAGGTGAGGGTACGACAACGCTCTAGGGGGAGCGTACGTGTGAGGGCGCGGGTTAGTGTCAGCGTACGGGTTAGGATTAGGGGACGGCTGAGGGTCAGGCTTCGGGGAAGGGTTAGGGTTAGGGTTCGGGCTAGGGTTAGGGTTAGGGGACGGGGACGGTTTAGGGTCCAGGTGAGGGTACAACAACGCTCTAGGGGGAGCGTACGTGTGAGGGCGCGGGTTAGTGTCAGCGTACGGGTTAGGATTAGGGGACGGCTGAGGGTCAGGCTTCGGGGAAGGGTTAGGGTTAGGGTTCGGGCTAGTGTTAGGGTTAGGGGATGGGGACGGTTTAGGGTCCAGGTGAGGGTACGACAACGCTCTAGGGGGAGCGTACGTGTGAGGGCGCGGGTTAGTGTCAGCGTACGGGTTAGGATTAGGGGACGGCTGAGGGTCAGGCTTCGGGGAAGGGTTAGGGTTAGGCTTCGGGCTAGGGTTAGGGTTAGGCGACGGGGACGGTTTAGGGTCCAGGTGAGGGTACGACAACGCTCTAGGGGGAGCGTACGTGTGAGGGCGCGGGTTAGTGTCAGCGTACGGGTTAGGATTAGGGGACGGCTGAGGGTCAGGCTTCGGGGAAGGGTTAGGGTTAGGGTTCGGGCTAGGGTTAGGGTTAGGGGACGGGGACGGTTTAGGGTCCAGGTGAGGGTACGACAACGCTCTAGGGGGAGCGTACGTGTGAGGGCGCGGGTTAGTGTCAGCGTACGGGTTAGGATTAGGGGACGGCTGAGAGTCAGGCTTCGGGGAAGGGTTAGGGCTAGGGTTCGGGCTAGGGTTAGGGTTAGGGGACGGGGACGGTTTAGGGTCCAGGTGAGGGTACGACAACGCTCTAGGGGGAGCGTACGTGTGAGGGCGCGGGTTAGTGTCAGCGTACGGGTTACGATTAGGGGACGGCTGAGGGTCAGGCTTCGGGGAAGGGTTAGGGTTAGGGTTCGGGCTAGGGTTAGGGTTAGGGGACGGGGACGGTTTAGGGTCCAGGTGAGGGTACGACAACGCTCTAGGGGGAGCGTACGTGTGAGGGCGCGGGTTAGTGTCAGCGTACGGGTTAGGATTAGGGGACGGCTGAGGGTCAGGCTTCGGGGAAGGGTTAGGGTTAGGGTTCGGGCTAGGGTTAGGGTTAGGGGACGGGGACGGTTTAGGGTCCAGGTGAGGGTACGACAACGCTCTAGGGGGAGCGTACGTGTGAGGGCGCGGTTTAGTGTCAGCGTACGGGTTAGGATTAGGGGACGGCTGAGTGTCAGGCTTCGGGGAAGGGCTAGGGTTAGGGTTCGGGCTAGGGTTAGGGTTAGGGGACGGGGACGGTTTAGGGTCCAGGTTAGGGTACGACAACGCTCTAGGGGGAGCGTACGTGTGAGGGCGCGGGTTAGTGTCAGCGTACGGGTTAGGATTAGGGGACGGCTGAGGGTCAGGCTTCGGGGAAGGGTTAGGGTTAGGTTTCGGGCTAGGGTTAGGGTTAGGGGACGGGGACGGTTTAGGGTCCAGGTGAGGGTACGACAACGCTCTAGGGGGAGCGTACGTGTGAGGGCGCGGGTTAGTGTCAGCGTACGGGTTAGGATTAGGGGACGGCTGAGGGTCAGGCTTCGGGGAAGGGTTAGGGTTAGGGTTCGGGCTAGGGTTAGGGTTAGGGGACGGGGACGGTTTAGGGTCCAGGTGAGGGTACGACAACGCTCTAGGGGGAGCGTACGTGGGAGGGCGCGGGTTAGTGTCAGCGTGCGGGTTAGGATTAGGGGACGGCTGAGGGTCAGGCTTCGGGGAAGGGTTAGGGTTAGTGTTCGGGCTAGGGTTAGGGTTAGGGGACGGGGACGGTTTAGGGTCCAGGTGAGGGTACGACAACGCTCTAGGGGGAGCGTACGTGTGAGGGCGCGGGTTAGTGTCAGCGTACGGGTTAGGATTAGGGGACGGCTGAGGGTCAGGCTTCGGGGAAGGGTTAGGGTTAGGGTTCGGGCTAGGGTTAGGGTTAGGGGACGGGGACGGTTTAGGGTCCAGGTGAGGGTACGACAACGCTCTAGGGGGAGCGTACGTGTGAGGGCGCGGGTTAGTGTCAGCGTACGGGTTAGGATTAGGGGACGGCTGAGGGTCAGGCTTCGGGGAAGGTTTAGGGTTAGGGTTCGGGCTAGGGTTAGGATTAGGGGACGGGGACGGTTTAGGGTCCAGGTGAGGGTACGACAACGCTCTAGGGGGAGCGTACGTGTGAGGGCGCGGGTTAGTGTCAGCGTACGGGTTAGGATTAGGGGACGGCTGAGGGTCAGGCTTCGGGGAAGGGTTAGGGTTAGGCTTCGGGCTAGAGTTAGGGTTAGGGGACGGGGACGGTTTAGGGTCCAGGTGAGGGTACGACAACGCTCTAGGGGGAGCGTACGTGTGAGGGCGCGGGTTAGTGTCAGCGTACGGGTTAGGATTAGGGGACGGCTGAGGGTCAGGCTTCGGGGAAGGGTTAGGGTTAGGCTTCGGGCTAGGGTTAGGGTTAGGGGACGGGGACGGTTTAGGGTCCAGGTGAGGGTACGACAACGCTCTAGGGGGAGCGTACGTGTGAGGGCGCGGGTTAGTGTCAGCGTACGGGTTAGGATTAGGGGACGGCTGAGGGTCAGGCTTCGGGGAAGGGTTAGGGTTAGGGTTCGGGCTAGGGTTAGGGTTAGGGGACGGGGACGGTTTAGGGTCCAGGTGAGGGTACGACAACGCTCTAGGGGGAGCGTACGTGTGAGGGCGCGGGTTAGTGTCAGCGTACGGGTTAGGATTAGGGGACGGCTGAGGGTCAGGCTTCGGGGAAGGGTTAGGGTTAGGGTTCGGGCTAGGGTTAGGTTTAGGGGACGGGGACGGTTTAGGGTCCAGGTGAGGGTACGACAACGCTCTAGGGGGAGCGTACGTGTGAGGGCGCGGGTTAGTGTCAGCGTACGGGTTAGGATTAGGGGACGGCTGAGGGTCAGGCTTCGGGGAAGGGTTAGGGTTAGGGTTTGGGCTAGGGTTAGGGTTAGGGGACGGGGACGGTTTAGGGTCCAGGTGAGGGTACGACAACGCTCTAGGGGAAGCGTACGTGTGAGGGCGCGGGTTAGTGTCAGCGTACGGGTTAGGATTAGGGGACGGCTGAGGGTCAGGCTTCGGGGAAGGGTTAGGGTTAGGGTTCGGGCTAGGGTTAGGGTTAGGGGACGGGGACGGTTTAGGGTCCAGGTGAGGGTACGACAACGCTCTAGGGGGAGCGTACGTGTGAGGGCGCGGGTTAGTGTCAGCGTACGGGTTAGGATTAGGGGACGGGTGAGGGTCAGGCTTCGGGGAAGGGTTAGGGTTAGGGTTCGGGCTAGGGTTAGGGTTAGGGGACGGGGACGGTTTAGGGTCCAGGTGAGGGTACGACAACGCTCTAGGGGGAGCGTACGTGTGAGGGCGCGGGTTAGTGTCAGCGTACGGGTTAGGATTAGGGGACGGCTGAGGGTCAGGCTTCGGGGAAGGGTTAGGGTTAGGCTTCGGGCTAGGGTTAGGGTTAGGGGACGGGGACGGTTTAGGGTCCAGGTGAGGGTACGACAACGCTCTAGGGGGAGCGTACGTGTGAGGGCGCGGGTTAGTGTCAGCGTACGGGTTAGGAATAGGGGACGGCTGAGGGTCAGGCTTCGGGGAAAGATTAGGGTTAGGGTTCGGGCTAGGGTTAGGGTTAGGGGACGGGGACGGTTTAGGGTCCAGGTGAGGGTACGACAACGCTCTAGGGCGAGCGTACGTGTGAGGGCGCGGGTTAGTGTCAGCGTACGGGTTAGGATTAGGGGACGGGTGAGGGTCAGGCTTCGGGGAAGGGTTAGGGTTAGGGTTCGGGCTAGGGTTAGGGTTAGGGGACGGGGACGGTTTAGGGTCCAGGTGAGGGTACGACAACGCTCTAGGGGGAGCGTACGTGTGAGGGCGCGGGTTAGTGTCAGCGTACGGGTTAGGATTAGGGGACGGCTGAGGGTCAGGCTTCGGGGAAGGGTTAGGGTTAGGGTTCGGGCTAGGGTTAGGGTTAGGGGACGGGGACGGTTTAGGGTCCAGGTGAGGGTACGACAACGCTCTAGGGGGAGCGTACGTGTGAGGGCGCGGGTTAGTGTCAGCGTACGGGTTAGGATTAGGGGACGGCTGAGGGTCAGGCTTCGGGGAAGGGTTAGGGTTAGGGTTCGGGCTAGGGTTAGTGTTAGGGGACGGGGACGGTTTAGGGTCCAGGTGAGGGTATGACAACGCTCTAGGGGGAGCGTACGTGTGAGGGCGCGGGTTAGTGTCAGCGTACGGGTTAGGATTAGGGGACGGCTGAGGGTCAGGCTTCGGGGAAGGGTTAGGGTTAGGGTTCGGGCTAGGGTTAGGGTTAGGGGATGGGGACGGTTTAGGGTCCAGGTGAGGGTACGACAATGCTCTAGGGGGAGCGTACGTGTGAGGGCGCGGGTTAGTGTCAGCGTACGGGTTAGGATTAGGGGACGGCTGAGGGTCAGGCTTCGGGGAAGGGTTAGGGTTAGGGTTCGGGCTAGTGTTAGGGTTAGGGGACGGGGACGGTTTAGGGTCCAGGTGAGGGTACGACAACGCTCTAGGGGGAGCGTACGTGTGAGGGCGCGGGTTAGTGTCAGCGTACGGGTTAGGATTAGGGGACGGCTGAGGGTCAGGCTTCGGGGAAGGGTTAGGGTTAGGCTTCGGGCTAGGGTTAGGGTTAGGGGACGGGGACGGTTTAGGGTCCAGGTGAGGGTACGACAACGCTCTAGGGGGAGCGTACGTGTGAGGGCGCGGGTTAGTGTCAGCGTACGGGTTAGGATTAGGGGACGGCTGAGGGTCAGGCTTCGGGGAAGGGTTAGGGTTAGGGTTCGGGCTAGGGTTAGGGTTAGGGGACGGGGACGGTTTAGGGTCCAGGTGAGGGTACGACAACGCTCTAGGGGGAGCGTACGTGTGAGGGCGCGGGTTAGTGTCAGCGTATGGGTTAGGATTAGGGGACGGCTGAGAGTCAGGCTTCGGGGAAGGGTTAGGGCTAGGGTTCGGGCTAGGGTTAGGGTTAGGGGACGGGGACGGTTTAGGGTCCAGGTGAGGGTACGACAACGCTCTAGGGGGAGCGTACGTGTGAGGGCGCGGGTTAGTGTCAGCGTACGGGTTAGGATTAGGGGACGGCTGAGGGTCAGGCTTCGGGGAAGGGTTAGGGTTAGGGTTCGGGCTAGGGTTAGGGTTAGGGGACGGGGACGGTTTAGGGTCCAGGTGAGGGTACGACAACGCTCTAGGGGGAGCGTACGTGTGAGGGCGCGGGTTAGTGTCAGCGTACGGGTTAGGATTAGGGGACGGCTGAGGGTCAGGCTTCGGGGAAGGGTTAGGGTTAGGGTTCGGGCTAGGGTTAGGGTTAGGGGACGGGGACGGTTTAGGGTCCAGGTGAGGGTACGACAACGCTCTAGGGGGAGCGTACGTGTGAGGGCGCGGGTTAGTGTCAGCGTACGGGTTAGGATTAGGGGACGGGTGAGGGTCAGGCTTCGGGGAAGGGTTAGGGTTAGGGTTCGGGCTAGGGTTAGGGTTAGGGGACGGGGACGGTTTAGGGTCCAGGTGAGGGTACGACAACGCTCTAGGGGGAGCGTACGTGTGAGGGCGCGGGTTAGTGTCAGCGTACGGGTTAGGATTAGGGGACGGCTGAGGGTCAGGCTTCGGGGAAGGGTTAGGGTTAGGCTTCGGGCTAGGGTTAGGGTTAGGGGACGGGGACGGTTTAGGGTCCAGGTGAGGGTACGACAACGCTCTAGGGGGAGCGTACGTGTGAGGGCGCGGGTTAGTGTCAGCGTACGGGTTAGGAATAGGGGACGGCTGAGGGTCAGGCTTCGGGGAAAGATTAGGGTTAGGGTTCGGGCTAGGGTTAGGGTTAGGGGACGGGGACGGTTTAGGGTCCAGGTGAGGGTACGACAACGCTCTAGGGCGAGCGTACGTGTGAGGGCGCGGGTTAGTGTCAGCGTACGGGTTAGGATTAGGGGACGGGTGAGGGTCAGGCTTCGGGGAAGTGTTAGGGTTAGGGTTCGGGCTAGGGTTAGGGTTAGGGGACGGGGACGGTTTAGGGTCCAGGTGAGGGTACGACAACGCTCTAGGGGGAGCGTACGTGTGAGGGCGCGGGTTAGTGTCAGCGTACGGGTTAGGATTAGGGGACGGCTGAGGGTCAGGCTTCGGGGAAGGGTTAGGGTTAGGGTTCGGGCTAGGGTTAGGGTTAGGGGACGGGGACGGTTTAGGGTCCAGGTGAGGGTACGACAACGCTCTAGGGGGAGCGTACGTGTGAGGGCGCGGGTTAGTGTCAGCGTACGGGTTAGGATTAGGGGACGGCTGAGGGTCAGGCTTCGGGGAAGGGTTAGGGTTAGGGTTCGGGCTAGGGTTAGTGTTAGGGGACGGGGACGGTTTAGGGTCCAGGTGAGGGTATGACAACGCTCTAGGGGGAGCGTACGTGTGAGGGCGCGGGTTAGTGTCAGCGTACGGGTTAGGATTAGGGGACGGCTGAGGGTCAGGCTTCGGGGAAGGGTTAGGGTTAGGGTTCGGGCTAGGGTTAGGGTTAGGGGATGGGGACGGTTTAGGGTCCAGGTGAGGGTACGACAATGCTCTAGGGGGAGCGTACGTGTGAGGGCGCGGGTTAGTGTCAGCGTACGGGTTAGGATTAGGGGACGGCTGAGGGTCAGGCTTCGGGGAAGGGTTAGGGTTAGGGTTCGGGCTAGTGTTAGGGTTAGGGGACGGGGACGGTTTAGGGTCCAGGTGAGGGTACGACAACGCTCTAGGGGGAGCGTACGTGTGAGGGCGAGGGTTAGTGTCAGCGTACGGGTTAGGATTAGGGGACGGCTGAGGGTCAGGCTTCGGGGAAGGGTTAGGGTTAGGCTTCGGGCTAGGGTTAGGGTTAGGGGACGGGGACGGTTTAGGGTCCAGGTGAGGGTACGACAACGCTCTAGGGGGAGCGTACGTGTGAGGGCGCGGGTTAGTGTCAGCGTACGGGTTAGGATTAGGGGACGGCTGAGGGTCAGGCTTCGGGGAAGGGTTAGGGTTAGGGTTCGGGCTAGGGTTAGGGTTAGGGGACGGGGACGGTTTAGGGTCCAGGTGAGGGTACGACAACGCTCTAGGGGGAGCGTACGTGTGAGGGCGCGGGTTAGTGTCAGCGTATGGGTTAGGATTAGGGGACGGCTGAGAGTCAGGCTTCGGGGAAGGGTTAGGGCTAGGGTTCGGGCTAGGGTTAGGGTTAGGGGACGGGGACGGTTTAGGGTCCAGGTGAGGGTACGACAACGCTCTAGGGGGAGCGTACGTGTGAGGGCGCGGGTTAGTGTCAGCGTACGGGTTAGGATTAGGGGACGGCTGAGGGTCAGGCTTCGGGGAAGGGTTAGGGTTAGGGTTCGGGCTAGGGTTAGGGTTAGGGGACGGGGACGGTTTAGGGTCCAGGTGAGGGTACGACAACGCTCTAGGGGGAGCGTACGTGTGAGGGCGCGGGTTAGTGTCAGCGTACGGGTTAGGATTAGGGGACGGCTGAGGGTCAGGCTTCGGGGAAGGGTTAGGGTTAGGGTTCGGGCTAGGGTTAGGGTTAGGGGACGGGGACGGTTTAGGGTCCAGGTGAGGGTACGACAACGCTCTAGGGGGATCGTACGTGTGAGGGCGCGGGTTAGTGTCAGCGTACGGGTTAGGATTAGGGGACGGCTGAGTGTCAGGCTTCGGGGAAGGGTTAGGGTTAGGGTTCGGGCTAGGGTTAGGGTTAGGGGACGGGGACGGTTTAGGGTCCAGGTGAGGGTACGACAACGCTCTAGGGGGAGCGTACGTGTGAGGGCGCGGGTTAGTGTCAGCGTACGGGTTAGGATTAGGGGACGGCTGAGGGTCAGGCTTCGGGGAAGGGTTAGGGTTAGGGTTCGGGCTAGGGTTAGGGTTAGGGGACGGGGACGGTTTAGGGTCCAGGTGAGGGTACGACAACGCTCTAGGGGGAGCGTACGTGTGAGGGCGTGGGTTAGTGTCAGCGTACGGGTTAGGATTAGGGGACGGCTGAGGGTCAGGCTTCGGGGAAGGGTTAGGGTTAGGGTTCGGGCTAGGGTTAGGGTTAGGGGACGGGGACGGTTTAGGGTCCAGGTGAGGGTACGACAACGCTCTAGGGGGAGCGTACGTGGGAGGGCGCGGGTTAGTGTCAGCGTACGGGTTAGGATTAGGGGACGGCTGAGGGTCAGGCTTCGGGGAAGGGTTAGGGTTAGGGTTCGGGCTAGGGTTAGGGTTAGGGGACGGGGACGGTTTAGGGTCCAGGTGAGGGTACGACAACGCTCTAGGGGGAGCGTACGTGTGAGGGCGCGGGTTAGTGTCAGCGTACGGGTTAGGATTAGGGGACGGCTGAGGGTCAGGCTTCGGGGAAGGGTTAGGGTTAGGGTTCGGGCTAGGGTTAGGGTTAGGGGACGGGGACGGTTTAGGGTCCAGGTGAGGGTACGACAACGCTCTAGGGGGAGCGTACGTGTGAGGGCGCGGGTTAGTGTCAGCGTATGGGTTAGGATTAGGGGACGGCTGAGGGTCAGGCTTCGGGGAAGGGTTAGGGTTAGGGTTCGGGCTAGGGTTAGGATTAGGGGACGGGGACGGTTTAGGGTCCAGGTGAGGGTACGACAACGCTCTAGGGGGAGCGTACGTGTGAGGGCGCGGGTTAGTGTCAGCGTACGGGTTAGGATTAGGGGACGGCTGAGGGTCAGGCTTCGGGGAAGGGTTAGGGTTAGGCTTCGGGCTAGAGTTAGGGTTAGGGGACGGGGACGGTTTAGGGTCCAGGTGAGGGTACGACAACGCTCTAGAGGGAGCGTACGTGTGAGGGCGCGGGTTAGTGTCAGCGTACGGGTTAGGATTAGGGGACGGCTGAGGGTCAGGCTTCGGGGAAGGGTTAGGGTTAGGCTTCGGGCTAGGGTTAGGGTTAGGGGACGGGGACGGTTTAGGGTCCAGGTGAGGGTACGACAACGCTCTAGGGGGAGCGTACGTGTGAGGGCGCAGGTTAGTGTCAGCGTACGGGTTAGGATTAGGGGACGGCTGAGGGTCAGGCTTCGGGGAAGGGTTAGGGTTAGGGTTCGGGCTAGGGTTAGGGTTAGGGGACGGGGACGGTTTAGGGTCCAGGTGAGGGTACGACAACGCTCTAGGGGGAGCGTACGTGTGAGGGCGCGGGTTAGTGTCAGCGTACGGGTTAGGATTAGGGGACGGCTGAGGGTCAGGCTTCGGGGAAGGGTTAGGGTTAGGGTTCGGGCTAGGGTTAGGGTTAGGGGACGGGGACGGTTTAGGGTCCAGGTGAGGGTACGACAACGCTCTAGGGGGAGCGTACGTGTGAGGGCGCGGGTTAGTGTCAGCGTACGGGTTAGGATTAGGGGACGGCTGAGGGTCAGGCTTCGGGGAAGTGTTAGGGTTAGGGTTCGGGCTAGGGTTAGTGTTAGGGGACGGGGACGGTTTAGGGTCCAGGTGAGGGTACGACAACGCTCTAGGGGGAGCGTACGTGTGAGGGCGCGGGTTAGTGTCAGCGTACGGGTTAGGATTAGGGGACGGGTGAGGGTCAGGCTTCGGGGAAGGGTTAGGGTTAGGCTTCGGGCTAGGGTTAGGGTTAGGGGACGGGGACGGTTTAGGGTCCAGGTGAGGGTACGACAACGCTCTAGGGGGAGCGTACGTGTGAGGGCGCGGGTTAGTGTCAGCGTACGGGTTAGGATTAGGGGACGGCTGAGGGTCAGGCTTCGGGGAAGGGTTAGGGTTAGGCTTCGGGCTAGGGTTAGGGTTAGGGGACGGGGACGGTTTAGGGTCCAGGTGAGGGTACGACAACGCTCTAGGGGGAGCGTACGTGTGAGGGCGCGGGTTAGTGTCAGCGTACGGGTTAGGATTAGGGGACGGCTGAGGGTCAGGCTTCGGGGAAGGGTTAGGGTTAGGGTTCGGGCTAGGGTTAGGGTTAGGGGACGGGGACGGTTTAGGGTCCAGGTGAGGGTACGACAACGCTCTAGGGGGAGCGTACGTGTGAGGGCGCGGGTTAGTGTCAGCGTACGGGTTAGGATTAGGGGACGGCTGAGGGTCAGGCTTCGGGGAAGGGTTAGGGTTAGGGTTCGGGCTAGGGTTAGGGTTAGGGGACGGGGACGGTTTAGGGTCCAGGTGAGGGTACGACAACGCTCTAGGGGGAGCGTACGTGTGAGGGCGCGGGTTAGTGTCAGCGTACGGGTTAGGATTAGGGGACGGCTGAGGGTCAGGCTTCGGGGAAGGGTTAGGGTTAGGGTTCGGGCTAGGGTTAGGGTTAGGGGACGGGGACGGTTTAGGGTCCAGGTGAGGGTACGACAACGCTCTAGGGGGAGCATACGTGTGAGGGCGAGGGTTAGTGTCAGCGTACGGGTTAGGATTAGGGGACGGCTGAGGGTCAGGCTTCGGGGAAGGGTTAGGGTTAGGGTTCGGGCTAGGGTTAGGGTTAGGGGACGGGGACGGTTTAGGGTCCAGGTGAGGGTACGACAACGCTCTAGGGGGAGCGTACGTGTGAGGGCGCGGGTTAGTGTCAGCGTACGGGTTAGGATTAGGGGACGGCTGAGTGTCAGGCTTCGGTGAAGGGTTAGGGTTAGGCTTCGGGCTAGGGTTAGGGTTAGGGGACGGGGACGGTTTAGGGTCCAGGTGAGGGTACGACAACGCCCTAGGGGGAGCGTACGTGTGAGGGCGCGGGTTAGTGTCAGCGTACGGGTTAGGATTAGGGGACGGCTGAGGGTCAGGCTTCGGGGAAGGGTTAGGGTTAGGGTTCGGGCTAGTGTTAGGGTTAGGGGACGGGGACGGTTTAGGGTCCAGGTGAGGGTACGACAACGCTCTAGGGGGAGCGTACGTGTGAGGGCGCGGGTTAGTGTCAGCGTACGGGTTAGGATTAGGGGACGGCTGAGGGTCAGGCTTCGGGGAAGGGTTAGGGTTAGGCTTCGGGCTAGGGTTAGGGTTAGGGGACGGGGACGGTTTAGGGTCCAGGTGAGGGTACGACAACGCTCTAGGGGGAGCGTACGTGTGAGGGCGCGGGTTAGTGTCAGCGTACGGGTTAGGATTAGGGGACGGCTGAGGGTCAGGCTTCGGGGAAGCGTTAGGGTTACGCTTCGGGCTAGGGTTAGGGTTAGGGGACGGGGACGGTTTAGGGTCCAGGTGAGGGTACGACAACGCTCTAGGGGGAGCGTACGTGTGAGGGCGCGGGTTAGTGTCAGCGTACGGGTTAGGATTAGGGGACGGCTGAGGGTCAGGCTTCGGGGAAGGGTTAGGGTTAGGGTTCGGGCTAGGGTTAGGGTTAGGGGACGGGGACGGTTTAGGGTCCAGGTGAGGGTACGACAACGCTCTAGGGGGATCGTACGTGTGAGGGCGCGGGTTAGTGTCAGCGTACGGGTTAGGATTAGGGGACGGCTGAGGGTCAGGCTTCGGGGAAGTGTTAGGGTTAGGGTTCGGGCTAGGGTTAGGGTTAGGGGACGGGGACGGTTTAGGGTCCAGGTGAGGGTACGACAACGCTCTAGGGGGAGCGTACGTGTGAGGGCGCGGGTTAGTGTCAGCGTACGGGTTAGGATTAGGGGACGGCTGAGGGTCAGGCTTCGGGGAAGTGTTAGGGTTAGGGTTCGGGCTAGGGTTAGGGTTAGGGGACGGGGACGGTTTAGGGTCCAGGTGAGGGTACGACAACGCTCTAGGGGGAGCGTACGTGTGAGGGCGCGGGTTAGTGTCAGCGTACGGGTTAGGATTAGGGGACGGCTGAGGGTCAGGCTTCGGGGAAGGGTTAGGGTTAGGGTTCGGGCTAGGGTTAGGATTAGGGGACGGGGACGGTTTAGGGTCCAGGTGAGGGTACGACAACGCTCTAGGGGGAGCGTACGTGTGAGGGCACGGGTTAGTGTCAGCGTACGTGTTAGGATTAGGGGACGGCTGAGGGTCAGGCTTCGGGGAAGGGTTAGGGTTAGGCTTCGGGCTAGAGTTAGGGTTAGGGGACGGGGACGGTTTAGGGTCCAGGTGAGGGTACGACAACGCTCTAGGGGGAGCGTACGTGTGAGGGCGCGGGTTAGTGTCAGCGTACGGGTTAGGATTAGGGGACGGCTGAGGGTCAGGCTTCGGGGAAGGGTTAGGGTTAGGCTTCGGGCTAGGGTTAGGGTTAGGGGACGGGGACGGTTTAGGGTCCAGGTGAGGGAACGACAACGCTCTAGGGGGAGCGTACGTGTGAGGGCGCGGGTTAGTGTCAGCGTACGGGTTAGGATTAGGGGACGGCTGAGGGTCAGGCTTCGGGGAAGGGTTAGGGTTAGGGTTCGGGCTAGGGTTAGGGTTAGGGGACGGGGACGGTTTAGGGTCCAGGTGAGGGTACGACAACGCTCTAGGGGGAGCGTACGTGTGAGGGCGCGGGTTAGTGTCAGCGTACGGGTTAGGATTAGGGGACGGCTGAGGGTCAGGCTTCGGGGAAGGGTTAGGGTTAGGGTTCGGGCTAGGGTTACGGTTAGGGGACGGGGACGGTTTAGGGTCCAGGTGAGGGTACGACAACGCTCTAGGGGGAGCGTACGTGTGAGGGCGCGGGTTAGTGTCAGCGTACGGGTTAGGATTAGGGGACGGCTGAGGGTCAGGCTTCGGGGAAGGGTTAGGGTTAGGGTTCGGGCTAGGGTTAGTGTTAGGGGACGGGGACGGTTTAGGGTCCAGGTGAGGGTACGACAACGCTCTAGGGGGAGCGTACGTGTGAGGGCGCGGGTTAGTGTCAGCGTACGGGTTAAGATTAGGGGACGGGTGAGGGTCAGGCTTCGGGGAAGTGTTAGGGTTAGGCTTCGGGCTAGGGTTAGGGTTAGGGGACGGGGACGGTTTAGGGTCCAGGTGAGGGTACGACAACGCTCTAGGGGGAGCGTACGTGTGAGGGCGCGGGTTAGTGTCAGCGTACGGGTTAGGATTAGGGGACGGCTGAGGGTCAGGCTTCGGGGAAGGGTTAGGGTTAGGGTTCGGGCTAGGGTTAGGGTTAGGGGACGGGGACGGTTTAGGGTCCAGGTGAGGGTACGACAACGCTCTAGGGGGAGCGTACGTGTGAGGGCGCGGGTTAGTGTCAGCGTACGGGTTAGGATTAGGGGACGGCTGAGGGTCAGGCTTCGGGGAAGGGTTAGGGTTAGGGTTCGGGCTAGGGTTAGGGTTAGGGGACGGGGACGGTTTAGGGTCCAGGTGAGGGTACGACAACGCTCTAGGGGGAGCGTACGTGTGAGGGCGCGGGTTAGTGTCAGCGTACGGGTTAGGATTAGGGGACGGCTGAGGGTCAGGCTTCGGGGAAGGGTTAGGGTTAGGGTTCGGGCTAGGGTTAGTGTTAGGGGACGGGGACGGTTTAGGGTCCAGGTCAGGGTACGACAACGCTCTAGGGGGAGCGTACGTGTGAGGGCGCGGGTTAGTGTCAGCGTACGGGTTAAGATTAGGGGACGGGTGAGGGTCAGGCTTCGGGGAAGTGTTAGGGTTAGGCTTCGGGCTAGGGTTAGGGTTAGGGGACGGGGACGGTTTAGGGTCCAGGTGAGGGTACGACAACGCTCTAGGGGGAGTGTACGTGTGAGGGCGCGGGATAGTGTCAGCGTACGGGTTAGGATTAGGGGACGGCTGAGGGTCAGGCTTCGGGGAAGGGTTAGGGTTAGGGTTCGGGCTAGGGTTAGGGTTAGGGGACGGGGACGGTTTAGGGTCCAGGTGAGGGTACGACAACGCTCTAGGGGGAGCGTACGTGTGAGGGCGCGGGTTAGTGTCAGCGTACGGGTTAGGATTAGGGGACGGCTGAGGGTCAGGCTTCGGGGAAGGGTTAGGGTTAGGGTTCGGGCTAGGGTTAGGATTAGGGGACGGGGACGGTTTAGGGTCCAGGTGAGGGTACGACAACGCTCTAGGGGGAGCGTACGTGTGAGGGCGCGGGTTAGTGTCAGCGTACGGGTTAGGATTAGGGGACGGCTGAGGGTCAGGCTTCGGGGAAGGGTTAGGGTTAGGCTTCGGGCTAGAGTTAGGGTTAGGGGACGGGGACGGTTTAGGGTCCAGGTGAGGGTACGACAACGCTCTAGGGGGAGCGTACGTGTGAGGGCGCGGGTTAGTGTCAGCGTACGGGTTAGGATTAGGGGACGGCTGAGGGTCAGGCTTCGGGGAAGGGTTAGGGTTAGGCTTCGGGCTAGGGTTAGGGTTAGGGGACGGGGACGGTTTAGGGTCCAGGTGAGGGTACGACAACGCTCTAGGGGGAGCGTACGTGTGAGGGCGCGGGTTAGTGTCAGCGTACGGGTTAGGATTAGGGGACGGCTGAGGGTCAGGCTTCGGGGAAGGGTTAGGGTTAGGCTTCGGGCTAGGGTTAGGGTTAGGGGACGGGGACGGTTTAGGGTCCAGGTGAGGGTACGACAACGCTCTAGGGGGAGCGTACGTGTGAGGGAGCGGGTTAGTGTCAGCGTACGGGTTAGGATTAGGGGACGGCTGAGGGTCAGGCTTCGGGGAAGGGTTAGGGTTAGGGTTCGGGCTAGGGTTAGGGTTAGGGGACGGGGACGGTTTAGGGTCCAGGTGAGGGTACGACAACGCTCTAGGGGGAGCGTACGTGTGAGGGCGCGGGTTAGTGTCAGCGTACGGGTTAGGATTAGGGGACGGCTGAGGGTCAGGCTTCGGGGAAGGGTTAGGGTTAGGGTTCGGGCTAGGGTTAGTGTTAGGGGACGGGGACGGTTTAGGGTCCAGGTGAGGGTACGACAACGCTCTAGGGGGAGCGTACGTGTGAGGGCGCGGGTTAGTGTCAGCGTACGGGTTAGGATTAGGGGACGGCTGAGGGTCAGGCTTCGGGGAAGGGTTAGGGTTAGGGTTCGGGCTAGGGTTAGGGTTAGGGGACGGGGACGGTTTAGGGTCCAGGTGAGGGTACGACAACGCTCTAGGGGGAGCGTACGTGTGAGGGCGCGGGTTAGTGTCAGCGTACGGGTTAGGATTAGGGGACGGCTGAGGGTCAGGCTTCGGGGAAGGGTTAGGGTTAGGGTTCGGGCTAGGGTTAGGGTTAGGGGACGGGGACGGTTTAGGGTCCAGGTGAGGGTACGACAACGCTCTAGGGGGAGCGTACGTGTGAGGGCGCGGGTTAGTGTCAGCGTACGGGTTAGGATTAGGGGACGGCTGAGGGTCAGGCTTCGGGGAAGGGTTAGGGTTAGGGTTCGGGCTAGGGTTAGGGTTAGGGGACGGGGACGGTTTAGGGTCCAGGTGAGGGTACGACAACGCTCTAGGGGGAGCGTACGTGTGAGGGCGCGGGTTAGTGTCAGCGTACGGGTTAGGATTAGGGGACGGCTGAGGGTCAGGCTTCGGGGAAGGGTTAGGGTTAGGGTTCGGGCTAGTGTTAGGGTTAGGGGACGGGGACGGTTTAGGGTCCAGGTGAGGGTACGACAACGCTCTAGGGGGAGCGTACGTGTGAGGGCGCGGGTTAGTGTCAGCGTACGGGTTAGGATTAGGGGACGGCTGAGGGTCAGGCTTCGGGGAAGGGTTAGGGTTAGGCTTCGGGCTAGGGTTAGGGTTAGGGGACGGGGACGGTTTAGGGTCCAGGTGAGGGTACGACAACGCTCTAGGGGGAGCGTACGTGTGAGGGCGCGGGTTAGTGTCAGCGTACGGGTTAGGATTAGGGGACGGCTGAGGGTCAGGCTTCGGGGAAGCGTTAGGGTTACGCTTCGGGCTAGGGTTAGGGTTAGGGGACGGGGACGGTTTAGGGTCCAGGTGAGGGTACGACAACACTCTAGGGGGAGCTTACGTGTGAGGGCGCGGGTTAGTGTCAGCGTACGGGTTAGGATTAGGGGACGGCTGAGGGTCAGGCTTCGGGGAAGGGTTAGGGTTAGGGTTCGGGCTAGGGTTAGGGTTAGGGGACGGGGACGGTTTAGGGTCCAGGTGAGGGTACGACAACGCTCTAGGGGGAGCGTACGTGTGAGGGCGCGGGTTAGTGTCAGCGTACGGGTTAGGATTAGGGGACGGCTGAGGGTCAGGCTTCGGGGAAGGGTTAGGGTTAGGGTTCGGGCTAGGGTTAGGATTAGGGGACGGGGACGGTTTAGGGTCCAGGTGAGGGTACGACAACGCTCTAGGGGGAGCGTACGTGTGAGGGCACGGGTTAGTGTCAGCGTACGTGTTAGGATTAGGGGACGGCTGAGGGTCAGGCTTCGGGGAAGGGTTAGGGTTAGGCTTCGGGCTAGAGTTAGGGTTAGGGGACGGGGACGGTTTAGGGTCCAGGTGAGGGTACGACAACGCTCTAGGGGGAGCGTACGTGTGAGGGCGCGGGTTAGTGTCAGCGTACGGGTTAGGATTAGGGGACGGCTGAGGGTCAGGCTTCGGGGAAGGGTTAGGGTTAGGCTTCGGGCTAGGGTTAGGGTTAGGGGACGGGGACGGTTTAGGGTCCAGGTGAGGGAACGACAACGCTCTAGGGGGAGCGTACGTGTGAGGGCGTGGGTTAGTGTCAGCGTACGGGTTAGGATTAGGGGACGGCTGAGGGTCAGGCTTCGGGGAAGGGTTAGGGTTAGGGTTCGGGCTAGGGTTAGGGTTAGGGGACGGGGACGGTTTAGGGTCCAGGTGAGGGTACGACAACGCTCTAGGGGGAGCGTACGTGTGAGGGCGCGGGTTAGTGTCAGCGTACGGGTTAGGATTAGGGGACGGCTGAGGGTCAGGCTTCGGGGAAGGGTTAGGGTTAGGGTTCGGGCTAGGGTTACGGTTAGGGGACGGGGACGGTTTAGGGTCCAGGTGAGGGTACGACAACGCTCTAGGGGGAGCGTACGTGTGAGGGCGCGGGTTAGTGTCAGCGTACGGGTTAGGATTAGGGGACGGCTGAGGGTCAGGCTTCGGGGAAGTGTTAGGGTTAGGGTTCGGGCTAGGGTTAGGGTTAGGGGACGGGGACGGTTTAGGGTCCAGGTGAGGGTACGACAACGCTCTAGGGGGAGCGTACGTGTGAGGGCGCGGGTTAGTGTCAGCGTACGGGTTAGGATTAGGGGACGGCTGAGGGTCAGGCTTCGGGGAAGGGTTAGGGTTAGGGTTCGGGCTAGGGTTAGGGTTAGGGGACGGGGACGGTTTAGGGTCCAGGTGAGGGTACGACAACGCTCTAGGGGGAGCGTACGTGTGAGGGTGCGGGTTAGTGTCAGCGTACGGGTTAGGATTAGGGGACGGCTGACGGTCAGGCTTCGGGGAAGGGTTAGGGTTAGGCTTCGGGCTAGGGTTAGGGTTAGGGGACGGGGACGGTTTAGGGTCCAGGTGAGGGTACGACAACGCTCTAGGGGGAGGGTACATGTGAGGGCGCGGGTTAGTGTCAGCGTACGGGTTAGGATTAGGGGACGGCTGAGGGTCAGGCTTCGGGGAAGGGTTAGGGTTAGGCTTCAGGCTAGGGTTAGGGTTAGGGGACGGGGACGGTTTAGGGTCCAGGTGAGGGTACGACAACGCTCTAGGGGGAGCGTACATGTGAGGGCGCGGGTTAGTGTCAGCGTACGGGTTAGGATTAGGGGACGGCTGAGGGTCAGGCTTCGGGGAAGGGTTAGGGTCAGGGTTCGGGCTAGGGTTAGGGTTAGGGGACGGGGACGGTTTAGGGTCCAGGTGAGGGTACGACAACGCTCTAGGGGGAGCGTACGTGTGAGGGCGCGGGTTAGTGTCAGCATACGGGTTAGGATTAGGGGACGGCTGAGGGTCAGGCTTCGGGGAAGTGTTAGGGTTAGAGTTCGGGCTAGGGTTAGGGTTAGGGGACGGGGACGGATTAGGGTCCAGGTGAGGGTACGACAACGCTCTAGGGGGAGCGTACGTGTGAGGGCGCGGGTTAGTGTCAGCGTACGGGTTACGATTAGGGGACGGCTGAGGGTCAGGCTTCGGGGAAGGGTTAGGGTTAGGCTTCGGGCTAGAGTTAGGGTTAGGGGACGGGGACGGTTTAGGGTCCAGGTGAGGGTACGACAACGCTCTAGGGGGAGCGTACGTGTGAGGGCGCGGGTTAGTGTCAGCGTACGGGTTAGGATTAGGGGACGGCTGAGGGTCAGGCTTCGGGGAAGGGTTAGGGTTAGGGTTCGGGCTAGGGTTAGGGTTAGGGGACGGGGACGGTTTAGGGTCCAGGTGAGGGTACGACAACGCTCTAGGGGGAGCGTACGTGTGAGGGCGCGGGTTAGTGTCAGCGTACGGGTTAGGATTAGGGGACGGCTGAGGGTCAGGCTTCGGGGAAGGTTTAGGGTTAGGCTTCGGGCTAGGGTTAGGGTTAGGGGACGGGGACGGTTTAGGGTCCAGGTGAGGGTACGACAACGCTCTAGGGGGAGCGTACGTGTGAGTGCGCGGGTTAGTGTCAGCGTACGGGTTAGGATTAGGGGACGGCTGAGGGTCAGGCTTCGGGGAAGGGTTAGGGTTAGGCTTCGGGCTAGGGTTAGGGTTAGGGGACGGGGACGGTTTAGGGTCCAGGTGAGGGTACGACAACGCTCTAGGGGGAGCGTACGTGTGAGGGCGCGGGTTAGTGTCAGCGTACGGGTTAGGATTAGGGGACGGCTGAGGGTCAGGCTTCGGGGAAGGATTAGGGTTAGGGTTCGGGCTAGGGTTAGGGTTAGGGGACGGGGACGGTTTAGGGTCCAGGTGAGGGTACGACAACGCTCTAGGGGGAGCGTACGTGTGAGGGCGCGGGTTAGTGTCAGCGTACGTGTTAGGATTAGGGGACGGCTGAGGGTCAGGCTTCGGGGAAGGGTTAGGGTTAGGGTTCGGGCTAGGGTTAGGGTTAGGGGACGGGGACGGTTTAGGGTCCAGGTGAGGGTACGACAACGCTCTAGGGGGAGGGTACGTGTGAGGGCGCGGGTTAGTGTCAGCGTACGGGTTAGGATTAGGGGACGGCTGAGGGTCAGGCTTCGGGGAAGGGTTAGGGTTAGGGTTCGGGCTAGGGTTAGGGTTAGGGGACGGGGACGGTTTAGGGTCCAGGTGAGGGTACGACAACGCTCTAGGGGGATTGTACGTGTGAGGGCGCGGGTTAGTGTCAGCGTACGGGTTAGGATTAGGGGACGGCTGAGGGTCAGGCTTCGGGGAAGGGTTAGGGTTAGGCTTCGTGCTAGGGTTAGGGTTAGGGGACGGGGACGGTTTAGGGTCCAGGTGAGGGTACGACAACGCTCTACGGGGAGGGTACGTGTGAGGGCGCGGGTTAGTGTCATCGTACGGGTTAGGATTAGGGGACGGCTGAGGGTCAGGCTTCGGGGAAGGGTTAGGGTTAGGCTTCGGGCTAGGGTTAGGGTTAGGGGACGGGGACGGTTTAGGGTCCAGGTGAGGCTACGACAACGCTCTAGGGGGAGCGTACGTGTGAGGGCGCGGGTTAGTGTCAGCGTACGGGTTAGGATTAGGGGACGGCTGAGGGTCAGGCTTCGGGGAAGGGTTAGGGTTAGGCTTCGGGCTAGGGTTAGGGTTAGGGGACGGGGACGGTTTAGGGTCCAGGTGAGGGTACGACAACGCTCTAGGGGGAGCGTACGTGTGAGGGCGCGGGTTAGTGTCAGCGTACGGGTTAGGATTAGGGGACAGCTGAGGGTCAGGCTTCGGGAAGGGTTAGGGTTAGGGTTCGGGCTAGGGTTAGGGTTAGGGGACGGGGACGGTTTAGGGTCCAGGTGAGGGTACGACAACGCTCTAGGGGGAGCGTACGTGTGAGGGCGCGGGTTAGTGTCAGCGTACGGGTTAGGATTAGGGGACGGCTGAGGGTCAGGCTTCGGGGAAGGGTTAGGGTTAGGGTTCGGGCTAGGGTTAGGGTTAGGGGACGGGGACGGTTTAGGGTCCAGGTGAGGGTACGACAACGCTCTAGGGGGAGCGTACGTGTGAGGGTGCGGGTTAGTGTCAGCGTACGGGTTAGGATTAGGGGACGGCTGAGGGTCAGGCTTCGGGGAAGGGTTAGGGTTAGGCTTCGGGCTAGGGTTAGGGTTAGGGGACGGGGACGGTTTAGGGTCCAGGTGAGGGTACGACAACGCTCTAGGGGGAGGGTACGTGTGAGGGCGCGGGTTAGTGTCAGCGTACGGGTTAGGATTAGTGGACGGCTGAGGGTCAGGCTTCGGGGAAGGGTTAGGGTTAGGCTTCAGGCTAGGGTTAGGGTTAGGGGACGGGGACGGTTTAGGGTCCAGGTGAGGGTACGACAACGCTCTAGGGGGAGCGTACGTGTGAGGGCGCGGGTTAGTGTCAGCGTACGGGTTAGGATTAGGGGACGGCTGAGGGTCAGGCTTCGGGGAAGGGTTAGGGTTAGGGTTCGGGCTAGGGTTAGGGTTAGGGGACGGGGACGGTTTAGGGTCCAGGTGAGGGTACGACAACGCTCTAGGGGGAGCGTACGTGTGAGGGCGCGGGTTAGTGTCAGCATACGGGTTAGGATTAGGGGACGGCTGAGGGTCAGGCTTCGGGGAAGGGTTAGGGTTAGAGTTCGGGCTAGGGTTAGGGTTAGGGGACGGGGACGGTTAAGGGTCCAGGTGAGGGTACGACAACGCTCTAGGGGGAGCGTACGTGTGAGGGCGCGGGTTAGTGTCAGCGTACGGGTTAGGATTAGGGGACGGCTGAGGGTCAGGCTTCGGGGAAGGGTTAGGGTTAGGCTTCGGGCTAGAGTTAGGGTTAGGGGACGGGGACGGTTTAGGGTCCAGGTGAGGGTACGACAACGCTCTAGGGGGAGCGTACGTTTGAGGGCGCGGGTTATTGTCAGCGTACGGGTTAGGATTAGGGGACGGCTGAGGGTCAGGCTTCGGGGAAGGGTTAGGGTTAGGGTTCGGGCTAGGGTTAGGGTTAGGGGACGGGGACGGTTTAGGGTCCAGGTGAGGGTACGACAACGCTCTAGGGGGATTGTACGTGTGAGGGCGCGGGTTAGTGTCAGCGTACGGGTTAGGATTAGGGGACGGCTGAGGGTCAGGCTTCGGGGAAGGGTTAGGGTTAGGGTTCGGGCTAGGGTTAGGGTTAGGGGACGGGGACGGTTTAGGGTCCAGGTGAGGGTACGACAACGCTCTAGGGGGAGCGTACGTGTGAGGGCGCGGGTTAGTGTCAGCGTACGGGTTAGGATTAGGGGACGGCTGAGGGTCAGGCTTCGGGGAAGGGTTAGGGTTAGGGTTCGGGCTAGGGTTAGGGTTAGGGGACGGGGACGGTTTAGGGTCCAGGTGAGGGTACGACAACGCTCTAGGGGGAGCGTACGTGTGAGGGCGCGGGTTAGTGTCAGCGTACGGGTTAGGATTAGGGGACGGCTGAGGGTCAGGCTTCGGGGAAGGGTTAGGGTTAGGCTTCGGGCTAGAGTTAGGGTTAGGGGACGGGGACGGTTTAGGGTCCAGGTGAGGGTACGACAACGCTCTAGGGGGAGCGTACGTGTGAGGGCGCGGGTTAGTGTCAGCGTACGGGTTAGGATTAGGGGACGGCTGAGGGTCAGGCTTCGGGGAAGGGTTAGGGTTAGGCTTCGGGCTAGGGTTAGGGTTAGGGGACGGGGACGGTTTAGGGTCCAGGTGAGGGTACGACAACGCTCTAGGGGGAGCGTACGTGTGAGGGCGCGGGTTAGTGTCAGCGTACGGGTTAGGATTAGGGGACGGCTGAGGGTCAGGCTTCGGGGAAGGTTTAGGGTTAGGCTTCGGGCTAGGGTTAGGGTTAGGGGACGGGGACGGTTTAGGGTCCAGGTGAGGGTACGACAACGCTCTAGGGGGAGCGTACGTGTGAGGGCGCGGGTTAGTGTCAGCGTACGGGTTAGGATTAGGGGACGGCTGAGGGTCAGGCTTCGGGGAAGGGTTAGGGTTAGGGTTCGGGCTAGGGTTAGGGTTAGGGGACGGGGACGGTTTAGGGTCCAGGTGAGGGTACGACAACGCTCTAGGGGGAGCGTACGTGTGAGGGCGCGGGTTAGTGTCAGCGTACGGGTTAGGATTAGGGGACGGCTGAGGGTCAGGCTTCGGGGAAGGGTTAGGGTTAGGGTTCGGGCTAGGGTTAGTGTTAGGGGACGGGGACGGTTTAGGGTCCAGGTGAGGGTACGACAACGCTCTAGGGGGAGCGTACGTGTGAAGGCGCGGGTTAGTGTCAGCGTACGGGTTAAGATTAGGGGACGGGTGAGGGTCAGGCTTCGGGGAAGTGTTAGGGTTAGGCTTCGGGCTAGGGTTAGGGTTAGGGGACGGGGACGGTTTAGGGTCCAGGTGAGGGTACGACAACGCTCTAGGGGGAGCGTACGTGTGAGGGCGCGGGTTAGTGTCAGCGTACGGGTTAGGATTAGGGGACGGCTGAGGGTCAGGCTTCGGGGAAGGGTTAGGGTTAGGGTTCGGGCTAGGGTTAGGGTTAGGGGACGGGGACGGTTTAGGGTCCAGGTGAGGGTACGACAACGCTCTAGGGGGAGCGTACGTGTGAGGGCGCGGGTTAGTGTCAGCGTACGGGTTAGGATTAGGGGACGGCTGAGGGTCAGGCTTCGGGGAAGGGGTAGGGTTAGGGTTCGGGCTAGGGTTAGGGTTAGGGGACGGGGACGGTTTAGGGTCCAGGTGAGGGTACGACAACGCTCTAGGGGGAGCGTACGTGTGAGGGCACGGGTTAGTGTCAGCGTACGGGTTAGGATTAGGGGACGGCTGAGGGTCAGGCTTCGGGGAAGGGTTAGGGTTAGGGTTCGGGCTAGGGTTAGGGTTAGGGGACGGGGATGGTTTAGGGTCCAGGTGAGGGTACGACAACGCTCTAGGGGGAGCGTACATGTGAGGGCACGGGTTAGTGTCAGCGTACGTGTTAGGATTAGGGGACGGCTGAGGGTCAGGCTTCGGGGAAGGGTTAGGGTTAGGCTTCGGGCTAGAGTTAGGGTTAGGGGACGGGGACGGTTTAGGGTCCAGGTGAGGGTACGATAACGCTCTAGGGGGAGCGTACGTGTGAGGGCGCGGGTTAGTGTCAGCGTACGGGTTAGGATTAGGGGACGGCTGAGGGTCAGGCTTCGGGGAAGGGTTAGGGTTAGGCTTCGGGCTAGAGTTAGGGTTAGGGGACGGGGACGGTTTAGGGTCCAGGTGAGGGTACGACAACGCTCTAGGGGGAGCGTACGTGTGAGGGCGCGGGTTAGTGTCAGCGTACGGGTTAGGATTAGGGGACGGCTGAGGGTCAGGCTTCGGGGAAGGGTTAGGGTTAGGCTTCGGGCTAGGGTTAGGGTTAGGGGACGGGGACGGTTTAGGGTCCAGGTGAGGGAACGACAACGCTCTAGGGGGAGCGTACGTGTGAGGGCGCGGGTTAGTGTCAGCGTACGGGTTAGGATTAGGGGACGGCTGAGGGTCAGGCTTCGGGGAAGGGTTAGGGTTAGGGTTCGGGCTAGGGTTAGGGTTAGGGGACGGGGACGGTTTAGGGTCCAGGTGAGGGTACGACAACGCTCTAGGGGGAGCGTACGTGTGAGGGCGCGGGTTAGTGTCAGCGTACGGGTTAGGATTAGGGGACGGCTGAGGGTCAGGCTTCGGGGAAGGGTTAGGGTTAGGGTTCGGGCTAGGGTTAGGGTTAGGGGACGGGGACGGTTTAGGGTCCAGGTGAGGGTACGACAACGCTCTAGGGGGAGCGTACGTGTGAGGGCGCGGGTTAGTGTCAGCGTACGGGTTAGGATTAGGGGACGGCTGAGGGTCAGGCTTCGGGGAAGGGTTAGGGTTAGGGTTCGGGCTAGGGTTAGTGTTAGGGGACGGGGACGGTTTAGGGTCCAGGTGAGGGTACGACAACGCTCTAGGGGGAGCGTACGTGTGAGGGCGCGGGTTAGTGTCAGCGTACGGGTTAAGATTAGGGGACGGGTGAGGGTCAGGCTTCGGGGAAGTGTTAGGTTTAGGCTTCGGGCTAGGGTTAGGGTTAGGGGACGGGGACGGTTTAGGGTCCAGGTGAGGGTACGACAACGCTCTAGGGGGAGCGTACGTGTGAGGGCGCGGGTTAGTGTCAGCGTACGGGTTAGGATTAGGGGACGGCTGAGGGTCAGCCTTCGGGGAAGGGTTAGGGTTAGGGTTCGGGCTAGGGTTAGGGTTAGGGGACGGGGACCATTTAGGGTCCAGGTGAGGGTACGACAACGCTCTAGGGGGAGCGTACGTGTGAGGGCGCGGGTTAGTGTCAGCGTACGGGTTAGGATTAGGGGACGGCTGAGGGTCAGGCTTTGGGGAAGGGTTAGGGTTAGGGTTCGGGCTAGGGTTAGGGTTAGGGGACGGGGACGGTTTAGGGTCCAGGTGAGGGTACGACAACGCTCTAGGGGGAGCGTACGTGTGAGGGCGCGGGTTAGTGTCAGCGTACGGGTTAGGATTAGGGGACGGCTGAGGGTCAGGCTTCGGGGAAGGGTTAGGGTTAGGGTTCGGGCTAGGGTTAGTGTTAGGGGACGGGGACGGTTTAGGGTCCAGGTCAGGGTACGACAACGCTCTAGGGGGAGCGTACGTGTGAGGGCGCGGGTTAGTGTCAGCGTACGGGTTAAGATTAGGGGACGGGTGAGGGTCAGGCTTCGGGGAAGTTTTAGGGTTAGGCTTCGGGCTAGGGTTAGGGTTAGGGGACGGGGACGGTTTAGGGTCCAGGTGAGGGTACGACAACGCTCTAGGGGGAGTGTACGTGTGAGGGCGCGGGTTAGTGTCAGCGTACGGGTTAGGATTAGGGGACGGCTGAGGGTCAGGCTTCGGGGAAGGGTTAGGGTTAGGGTTCGGGCTAGGGTTAGGGTTAGGGGACGGGGACGGTTTAGGGTCCAGGTGAGGGTACGACAACGCTCTAGGGGGAGCGTACGTGTGAGGGCGCGGGTTAGTGTCAGCGTACGGGTTAGGATTAGGGGACGGCTGAGGGTCAGGCTTCGGGGAAGGGTTAGGGTTAGGGTTCGGGCTAGGGTTAGGATTAGGGGACGGGGACGGTTTAGGGTCCAGGTGAGGGTACGACAACGCTCTAGGGGGAGCGTACGTGTGAGGGCGCGGGTTAGTGTCAGCGTACGGGTTAGGATTAGGGGACGGCTGAGGGTCAGGCTTCGGGGAAGGGTTAGGGTTAGGCTTCGGGCTAGAGTTAGGGTTAGGGGACGGGGACGGTTTAGGGTCCAGGTGAGGGTACGACAACGCTCTAGGGGGAGCGTACGTGTGAGGGCGCGGGTTAGTGTCAGCGTACGGGTTAGGATTAGGGGACGTCTGAGGGTCAGGCTTCGGGGAAGGGTTAGGGTTAGGCTTCGGGCTAGGGTTAGGGTTAGGGGACGGGGACGGTTTAGGGTCCAGGTGAGGGTACGACAACGCTCTAGGGGGAGCGTACGTGTGAGGGCGCGGGTTAGTGTCAGCGTACGGCTTAGGATTAGGGGACGGCTGAGGGTCAGGCTTCGGGGAAGGGTTAGGGTTAGGCTTCGGGCTAGGGTTAGGGTTAGGGGACGGGGACGGTTTAGGGTCCAGGTGAGGGTACGACAACGCTCTAGGGGGAGCGTACGTGTGAGGGCGCGGGTTAGTGTCAGCGTACGGGTTAGGATTAGGGGACGGCTGAGGGTCAGGCTTCGGGGAAGGGTTAGGGTTAGGGTTCGGGCTAGGGTTAGGGTTAGGGGACGGGGACGGTTTAGGGTCCAGGTGAGGGTACGACAACGCTCTAGGGGGAGCGTACGTGTGAGGGCGCGGGTTAGTGTCAGCGTACGGGTTAGGATTAGGGGACGGCTGAGGGTCAGGCTTCGGGGAAGGGTTAGGGTTAGGGTTCGGGCTAGGGTTAGTGTTAGGGGACGGGGACGGTTTAGGGTCCAGGTGAGGGTACGACAACGCTCTAGGGGGAGCGTACGTGTGAGGGCGCGGGTTAGTGTCAGCGTACGGGTTAAGATTAGGGGACGGGTGAGGGTCAGGCTTCGGGGAAGTGTTAGGGTTAGAATTCGGGCTACGGTTAGGGTTAGGGGACGGGGACGGTTTAGGGTCCAGGTGAGGGTACGACAACGCTCTAGGGGGAGCGTACGTGTGAGGGCGCGGGTTAGTGTCAGCGTACGGGTTAGGATTAGGGGACGGCTGAGGGTCAGGCTTCGGGGAAGGGTTAGCGTTAGGGTTCGGGCTAGGGTTAGGGTTAGGGGACGGGGACGGTTTAGGGTCCAGGTGAGGGTACGACAACGCTCTAGGGGGAGCGTACGTGTGAGGGCGCGGGTTAGTGTCAGCGTACGGGTTAGGATTAGGGGACGGCTGAGGGTCAGGCTTCGGGGAAGGGTTAGGGTTAGGCTTCGGGCTAGGGTTAGGGTTAGGGGACGGGGACGGTTTAGGGTCCAGGTGAGGGTACGACAACGCTCTAGGGGGAGCGTACGTGTGAGGGCGCGGGTTAGTGTCAGCGTACGGGTTAGGATTAGGGGACGGCTGAGGGTCAGGCTTCGGGGAAGGGTTAGGGTTAGGGTTCGGGCTAGGGTTAGGGTTAGGGGACGGGGACGGTTTAGGGTCCAGGAGAGGGTACGACAACGCTCTAGGGGGAGCGTACGTGTGAGGGCGCGGGTTAGTGTCAGCGTACGGGTTAGGATTAGGGGACGGCTGAGGGTCAGGCTTCGGGGAAGGGTTAGGGTTAGGTTTCGGGCTAGGGTTAGGGTTAGGGGACGGGGACGGTTTAGGGTCCAGGTGAGGGTACGACAACGCTCTAGGGGGAGCGTACGTGTGAGGGCACGGGTTAGTGTCAGCGTACGGGTTAGGATTAGGGGACGGCTGAGGGTCAGCCTTCGGGGAAGGGTTAGGGTTAGGCTTCGGGCTAGGGTTAGGGTTAGGGGACGGGGACGGTTTAGGGTCCAGGTGAGGGTACGACAACGCTCTAGGGGGAGCGTACGTGTGAGGGCGCGGGTTAGTGTCAGCGTACGGGTTAGGATTAGGGGACGGCTGAGGGTCAGGCTTCGGGGAAGGGTTAGGGTTAGGCTTCGGGCTAGGGTTAGGGTTAGGGGACGGGGACGGTTTAGGGTCCAGGTGAGGGTACGACAACGCTCTAGGGGGAGCGTACGTGTGAGGGTGCGGGTTAGTGTCAGCGTACGGGTTAGGATTAGGGGACGGCTGAGGGTCAGGCTTCGGGGAAGGGTTAGGGTTAGGGTTCGGGCTAGGGTTAGGGTTAGGGAATGGGGACGGTTTAGGGTCCAGGTGAGGGTACGACAACGCTCTAGGGGGAGCGTACGTGTGAGGGCGCCGGTTAGTGTCAGCGTACGGGTTAGGATTAGGGGACGGCTGAGGGTCAGGCTTCGGGGAAGGGTTAGGGTTAGGGTTCGGGCTAGGGTTAGGGTTAGGGGACGGGGACGGTTTAGGGTCCAGGTGAGGGTACGACAACGCTCTAGGGGGAGCGTACGTGTGAGGGCGCGGGTTAGTGTCAGCGTACGGGTTAGGATTAGGGGACGGCTGAGGGTCAGGCTTCGGGGAAGGGTTAGGGTTAGGGTTCGGGCTAGGGTTAGGGTTAGGGGACGGGGACGGTTTAGGGTCCAGGTGAGGGTACGACAACGCTCTAGGGGGAGCGTACGTGTGAGGGCGCGGGTTAGTGTCAGCGTACGGGTTAGGATTAGGGGACGGCTGAGGGTCAGGCTTCGGGGAAGGGTTAGGGTTGGGGTTCGGGCTAGGGTTAGGGTTAGGGGACGGGGACGGTTTAGGGTCCAGGTGAGGGTACGACAACGCTCTAGGGGGAGCGTACGTGTGAGGGCGCGGGTTAGTGTCAGCGTACGGGTTAGGATTAGGGGACGGCTGAGGGTCAGGCTTCGGGGAAGGGTTAGGGTTAGGCTTCGGGCTAGGGTTAGGGTTAGGGGACGGGGACGGTTTAGGGTCCAGGTGAGGGTACGACAACGCTCTAGGGGGAGCGTACGTGTGAGGGCGCGGGTTAGTGTCAGCGTACGGGTTAGGATTAGGGGACGGCTGAGGGTCAGGCTTCGGGGAAGGGTTAGGGTTAGGCTTCGGGCTAGGGTTAGGGTTAGGGGACGGGGACGGTTTAGGGTCCAGGTGAGGGTACGACAACGCTCTAGGGGGAGCGTACGTGTGAGGGCGTGGGTTAGTGTCAGCGTACGGGTTAGGATTAGGGGACGGCTGAGGGTCAGGCTTCGGGGAAGGATTAGGGTTAGGGTTCGGGCTAGGGTTAGGCTTAGGGGACGGGGACGGTTTAGGGTCCAGGTGAGGGTACGACAACGCTCTAGGGGGAGCGTACGTGTGAGGGCGCGGGTTAGTGTCAGCGTACGTGTTAGGATTAGGGGACGGCTGAGGGTCAGGCTTCGGGGAAGGGTTAGGGTTAGGGTTCGGGCTAGGGTTAGGGTTAGGGGACGGGGACGGTTTAGGGTCCAGGTGAGGGTACGACAACGCTCTAGGGGGAGGGTACGTGTGAGGGCGTGGGTTAGTGTCAGCGTACGGGTTAGGATTAGGGGACGGCTGAGGGTCAGGCTTCGGGGAAGGGTTAGGGTTAGGGTTCGGGCTAGGGTTAGGGTTAGGGGACGGGGACGGTTTAGGGTCCAGGCGAGGGTACGACAACGCTCTAGGGGGATTGTACGTGTGAGGGCGCGGGTTAGTGTCAGCGTACGGGTTAGGATTAGGGGACGGCTGAGGGTCAGGCTTCGGGGAAGGGTTAGGGTTAGGCTTCGTGCTAGGGTTAGGGTTAGGGGACGGGGACGGTTTAGGGTCCAGGTGAGGGTACGACAACGCTCTACGGGGAGGGTACGTGTGAGGGCGCGGGTTAGTGTCATCGTACGGGTTAGGATTAGGGGACGGCTGAGGGTCAGGCTTCGGGGAAGGGTTAGGGTTAGGCTTCGGGCTAGGGTTAGGGTTAGGGGACGGGGACGGTTTAGGGTCCAGGTGAGGGTACGACAACGCTCTAGGGGGAGCGTACGTGTGAGGGCGCGGGTTAGTGTCAGCGTACGGGTTAGGATTAGGGGACAGCTGAGGGTCAGGCTTCGGGGAAGGGTTAGGGTTAGGGTTCGGGCTAGGGTTAGGGTTAGGGGACGGGGACGGTTTAGGGTCCAGGTGAGGGTACGACAACGCTCTAGGGGGAGCGTACGTGTGAGGGCGCGGGTTAGTGTCAGCGTACGGGTTAGGATTAGGGGACAGCTGAGGGTCAGGCTTCGGGGAAGGGTTAGGGTTAGGGTTCGGGCTAGGGTTAGGGTTAGGGGACGGGGACGGTTTAGGGTCCAGGTGAGGGTACGACAACGCTCTAGGGGGAGCGTACGTGTGAGGGTGCGGGTTAGTGTCAGCGTACGGGTTAGGATTAGGGGACGGCTGAGGGTCAGGCTTCGGGGAAGGGTTAGGGTTAGGCTTCGGGCTAGGGTTAGGGTTAGGGGACGGGGACGGTTTAGGGTCCAGGTGAGGGTACGACAACGCTCTAGGGGGAGGGTACATGTGAGGGCGCGGGTTAGTGTCAGCGTACGGGTTAGGATTAGGGGACGGCTGAGGGTCAGGCTTCGGGGAAGGGTTAGGGTTAGGCTTCAGGCTAGGGTTAGGGTTAGGGGACGGGGACGGTTTAGGGTCCAGGTGAGGGTACGACAACGCTCTAGGGGGAGCGTACGTGTGAGGGCGCGGGTTAGTGTCAGCGTACAGGTTAGGATTAGGGGACGGCTGAGGGTCAGGCTTCGGGGAAGGGTTAGGGTTAGGGTTCGGGCTAGGGTTAGGGTTAGGGGACGGGGACGGTTTAGGGTCCAGGTGAGGGTACGACAACGCTCTAGGGGGAGCGTACGTGTGAGGGCGCGGGTTAGTGTCAGCATACGGGTTAGGATTAGGGGACGGCTGAGGGTCAGGCTTCGGAGAAGGGTTAGGGTTAGAGTTCGGGCTAGGGTTAGGGTTAGGGGACGGGGACGGTTTAGGGTCCAGGTGAGGGTACGACAACGCTCTAGGGGGAGCGTACGTGTGAGGGCGCGGGTTAGTGTCAGCGTACGGGTTAGGATTAGGGGACGGCTGAGGGTCAGGCTTCGGGGAAGGCTTAGGGTTAGGCTTCGGGCTAGAGTTAGGGTTAGGGGACGGGGACGGTTTAGGGTCCAGGTGAGGGTACGACAACGCTCTAGGGGGAGCGTACGTGTGAGGGCGCGGGTTAGTGTCAGCGTACAGGTTAGGATTAGGGGACGGCTGAGGGTCAGGCTTCGGGGAAGGGTTAGGGTTAGGGTTCGGGCTAGGGTTAGGGTTAGGGGACGGGGACGGTTTAGGGTCCAGGTGAGGGTACGACAACGCTCTAGGGGGAGCGTACGTGTGAGGGCGCGGGTTAGTGTCAGCGTACGGGTTAGGATTAGGGGACGGCTGAGGGTCAGGCTTCGGGGAAGGGTTAGGGTTAGGCTTCGGGTTAGGGTTAGGGTTAGGGGACGGGGACGGTTTAGGGTCCAGGTGAGGGTACGACAACGCTCTAGGGGGAGCGTACGTGTGAGGGCGCGGGTTAGTGTCAGCGTACGGGTTAGGATTAGGGGACGGCTGAGGGTCAGGCTTCGGGGAAGGGTTAGGGTTAGGGTTCGGGCTAGGGTTAGGGTTAGGGGACGGGGACGGTTTAGGGTCCAGGTGAGGGTACGACAACGCTCTAGGGGGAGCGTACGTGTGAGGGCGCGGGTTAGTGTCAGCGTACGGGTTAGGATTAGGGGACGGCTGAGGGTCAGGCTTCGGGGAAGGATTAGGGTTAGGGTTCGGGCTAGGGTTAGGGTTAGGGGACGGGGACGGTTTAGGGTCCAGGTGAGGGTACGACAACGCTCTAGGGGGAGCGTACGTGTGAGGGCGCGGGTTAGTGTCAGCGTACGTGTTAGGATTAGGGGACGGCTGAGGGTCAGGCTTCGGGGAAGGATTAGGGTTAGGGTTCGGGCTAGGGTTAGGGTTAGGGGACGGGGACGGTTTAGGGTCCAGGTGAGGGTACGACAACGCTCTAGGGGGAGGGTACGTGTGAGGGCGCGGGTTAGTGTCAGCGTACGGGTTAGGATTAGGGGACGGCTGAGGGTCAGGCTTCGGGGAAGGGTTAGGGTTAGGGTTCGGGCTAGGGTTAGGGTTAGGGGACGGGGACGGTTTAGGGTCCAGGTGAGGGTACGACAACGCTCTAGGGGGATTGTACGTGTGAGGGCGCGGGTTAGTGTCAGCGTACGGGTTAGGATTAGGGGACGGCTGAGGGTCAGGCTTCGGGGAAGGGTTAGGGTTAGGCTTCGTGCTAGGGTTAGGGTTAGGGGACGGGGACGGTTTAGGGTCCAGGTGAGGGTACGACAACGCTCTACGGGGAGGGTACGTGTGAGGGCGCGGGTTAGTGTCATCGTACGGGTTAGGATTAGGGGACGGCTGAGGGTCAGGCTTCGGGGAAGGGTTAGGGTTAGGCTTCGGGCTAGGGTTAGGGTTAGGGGACGGGGACGGTTTAGGGTCCAGGTGAGGCTACGACAATGCTCTAGGGGGAGCGTACGTGTGAGGGCGCGGGTTAGTGTCAGCGTACGGGTTAGGATTAGGGGACGGCTGAGGGTCAGGCTTCGGGGAAGGGTTAGGGTTAGGCTTCGGGCTAGGGTTAGGGTTAGGGGACGGGGACGGTTTAGGGTCCAGGTGAGGGTACGACAACGCTCTAGGGGGAGCGTACGTGTGAGGGCGCGGGTTAGTGTCAGCGTACGGGTTAGGATTAGGGGACAGCTGAGGGTCAGGCTTCGGGGAAGGGTTAGGGTTAGGGTTCGGGCTAGGGTTAGGGTTAGGGGACGGGGACGGTTTAGGGTCCAGGTGAGGGTACGACAACGCTCTAGGGGGAGCGTACGTGTGAGGGCGCGGGTTAGTGTCAGCGTACGGGTTAGGATTAGGGGACGGCTGAGGGTCAGGCTTCGGGGAAGGGTTAGGGTTAGGGTTCGGGCTAGGGTTAGGGTTAGGGGACGGGGACGGTTTAGGGTCCAGGTGAGGGTACGACAACGCTCTAGGGGGAGCGTACGTGTGAGGGTGCGGGTTAGTGTCAGCGTACGGGTTAGGATTAGGGGACGGCTGAGGGTCAGGCTTCGGGGAAGGGTTAGGGTTAGGCTTCGGGCTAGGGTTAGGGTTAGGGGACGGGGACGGTTTAGGGTCCAGGTGAGGGTACGACAACGCTCTAGGGGGAGGGTACGTGTGAGGGCGCGGGTTAGTGTCAGCGTACGGGTTAGGATTAGGGGACGGCTGAGGGTCAGGCTTCGGGGAAGGGTTAGGGTTAGGCTTCAGGCTAGGGTTAGGGTTAGGGGACGGGGACGGTTTAGGGTCCAGGTGAGGGTACGACAACGCTCTAGGGGGAGCGTACGTGTGAGGGCGCGGGTTAGTGTCAGCGTACGGGTTAGGATTAGGGGACAGCTGAGGGTCAGGCTTCGGGGAAGGGTTAGGGTTAGGGTTCGGGCTAGGGTTAGGGTTAGGGGACGGGGACGGTTTAGGGTCCAGGTGAGGGTACGACAACGCTCTAGGGGGAGCGTACGTGTGAGGGCGCGGGTTAGTGTCAGCGTACGGGTTAGGATTAGGGGACGGCTGAGGGTCAGGCTTCGGGGAAGGGTTAGGGTTAGGGTTCGGGCTAGGGTTAGGGTTAGGGGACGGGGACGGTTTAGGGTCCAGGTGAGGGTACGACAACGCTCTAGGGGGAGCGTACGTGTGAGGGCGCGGGTTAGTGTCAGCATACGGGTTAGGATTAGGGGACGGCTGAGGGTCAGGCTTCGGGGAAGGGTTAGGGTTAGAGTTCGGGCTAGGGTTAGGGTTAGGGGACGGGGACGGTTTAGGGTCCAGGTGAGGGTACGACAACGCTCTAGGGGGAGCGTACGTGTGAGGGCGCGGGTTAGTGTCAGCGTACGGGTTAGGATTAGGGGACGGCTGAGGGTCAGGCTTCGGGGAAGGGTTAGGGTTAGGCTTCGGGCTAGAGTTAGGGTTAGGGGACGGGGACGGTTTAGGGTCCAGGTGAGGGTACGACAACGCTCTAGGGGGAGCGTACGTGTGAGGGCGCGGGTTAGTGTCAGCGTACGGGTTAGGATTAGGGGACGGCTGAGGGTCAGGCTTCGGGGAAGGGTTAGGGTTAGGGTTCGGGCTAGGGTTAGGGTTAGGGGACGGGGACGGTTTAGGGTCCAGGTGAGGGTACGACAACGCTCTAGGGGGATTGTACGTGTGAGGGCGCGGGTTAGTGTCAGCGTACGGGTTAGGATTAGGGGACGGCTGAGGGTCAGGCTTCGGGGAAGGGTTAGGGTTAGGGTTCGGGCTAGGGTTAGGGTTAGGGGACGGGGACGGTTTAGGGTCCAGGTGAGGGTACGACAACGCTCTAGGGGGAGCGTACGTGTGAGGGCGCGGGTTAGTGTCAGCGTACGGGTTAGGATTAGGGGACGGCTGAGGGTTAGGCTTCGGGGAAGGGTTAGGGTTAGGGTTCGGGCTAGGGTTAGGGTTAGGGGACGGGGACGGTTTAGGGTCCAGGTGAGGGTACGACAACGCTCTAGGGGGAGCGTACGTGTGAGGGCGCGGGTTAGTGTCAGCGTACGGGTTAGGATTAGGGGACGGCTGAGGGTCAGGCTTCGGGGAAGGGTTAGGGTTAGGCTTCGGGCTAGAGTTAGGGTTAGGGGACGGGGACGGTTTAGGGTCCAGGTGAGGGTACGACAACGCTCTAGGGGGAGCGTACGTGTGAGGGCGCGGGTTAGTGTCAGCGTACGGGTTAGGATTAGGGGACGGCTGAGGGTCAGGCTTCGGGGAAGGGTTAGGGTTAGGCTTCGGGCTAGGGTTAGGGTTAGGGGACGGGGACGGTTTAGGGTCCAGGTGAGGGTACGACAACGCTCTAGGGGGAGCGTACGTGTGAGGGCGCGGGTTAGTGTCAGCGTACGGGTTAGGATTAGGGGACGGCTGAGGGTCAGGCTTCGGGGAAGGGTTAGGGTTAGGCTTCGGGCTAGGGTTAGGGTTAGGGGACGGGGACGGTTTAGGGTCCAGGTGAGGGTACGACAACGCTCTAGGGGGAGCGTACGTGTGAGGGCGCGGGTTAGTGTCAGCGTACGGGTTAGGATTAGGGGACGGCTGAGGGTCAGGCTTCGGGGAAGGGTTAGGGTTAGGGTTCGGGCTAGGGTTAGGGTTAGGGGACGGGGACGGTTTAGGGTCCAGGTGAGGGTACGACAACGCTCTAGGGGGAGCGTACGTGTGAGGGCGCGGGTTAGTGTCAGCGTACGGGTTAGGATTAGGGGACGGCTGAGGGTCAGGCTTCGGGGAAGGGTTAGGGTTAGGGTTCGGGCTAGGGTTAGTGTTAGGGGACGGGGACGGTTTAGGGTCCAGGTGAGGGTACGACAACGCTCTAGGGGGAGCGTACGTGTGAGGGCGCGGGTTAGTGTCAGCGTACGGGTTAAGATTAGGGGACGGGTGAGGGTCAGGCTTCGGGGAAGTGTTAGGGTTAGGCTTCGGGCTAGGGTTAGGGTTAGGGGACGGGGACGGTTTAGGGTCCAGGTGAGGGTACGACAACGCTCTAGGGGGAGCGTACGTGTGAGGGCGCGGGTTAGTGTCAGCGTACGGGTTAGGATTAGGGGACGGCTGAGGGTCAGGCTTCGGGGAAGGGTTAGGGTTAGGGTTCGGGCTAGGGTTAGGGTTAGGGGACGGGGACGGTTTAGGGTCCAGGTGAGGGTACGACAACGCTCTAGGGGGAGCGTACGTGTGAGGGCGCGGGTTAGTGTCAGCGTACGGGTTAGGATTAGGGGACGGCTGAGGGTCAGGCTTCGGGGAAGGGTTAGGGTTAGGGTTCGGGCTAGGGTTAGGGTTAGGGGACGGGGACGGTTTAGGGTCCAGGTGAGGGTACTACAACGCTCTAGGGGGAGCGTACGTGTGAGGGCACGGGTTAGTGTCAGCGTACGGGTTAGGATTAGGGGACGGCTGAGGGTCAGGCTTCGGGGAAGGGTTAGGGTTAGGGTTCGGGCTAGGGTTAGGGTTAGGGGACGGGGACGGTTTAGGGTCCAGGTGAGGGTACGACAACGCTCTAGGGGGAGCGTACGTGTGAGGGCGCGGGTTAGTGTCAGCGTACGGGTTAGGATTAGGGGACGGCTGAGGGTCAGGCTTCGGGGAAGGGTTAGGGTTAGGGTTCGGGCTAGGGTTAGGGTTAGGGGACGGGGACGGTTTAGGGTCCAGGTGAGGGTACGACAACGCTCTAGGGGGAGCGTACGTGTGAGGGCGCGGGTTAGTGTCAGCGTACGGGTTAGGATTAGGGGACGGCTGAGGGTCAGGCTTCGGGGAAGGGTTAGGGTTAGGCTTCGGGCTAGGGTTAGGGTTAGGGGACGGGGACGGTTTAGGGTCCAGGTGAGGGTACGACAACGCTCTAGGGGGAGCGTACGTGTGAGGGCGCGGGTTAGTGTCAGCGTACGGGTTAGGATTAGGGGACGGCTGAGGGTCAGGCTTCGGGGAAGGGTTAGGGTTAGGCTTCGGGCTAGGGTTAGGGTTAGGGGACGGGGACGGTTTAGGGTCCAGGTGAGGGTACGACAACGCTCTAGGGGGAGCGTACGTGTGAGGGCGCGGGTTAGTGTCAGCGTACGGGTTAGGATTAGGGGACGGCTGAGGGTCAGGCTTCGGGGAAGGGTTAGGGTTAGGCTTCGGGCTAGAGTTAGGGTTAGGGGACGGGGACGGTTTAGGGTCCAGGTGAGGGCACGACAACGCTCTAGGGGGAGCGTACGTGTGAGGGCGCGGGTTAGTGTCAGCGTACGGGTTAGGATTAGGGGACGGCTGAGGGTCAGGCTTCGGGGAAGGGTTAGGGTTAGGCTTCGGGCTAGGGTTAGGGTTAGGGGACGGGGACGGTTTAGGGTCCAGGTGAGGGTACGACAACGCTCTAGGGGGAGCGTACGTGTGAGGGCGCGGGTTAGTGTCAGCGTACGGGTTAGGATTAGGGGACGGCTGAGGGTCAGGCTTCGGGGAAGGGTTAGGGTTAGGCTTCGGGCTAGGGTTAGGGTTAGGGGACGGGGACGGTTTAGGGTCCAGGTGAGGGTACGACAACGCTCTAGGGGGAGCGTACGTGTGAGGGCGCGGGTTAGTGTCAGCGTACGGGTTAGGATTAGGGGACGGCTGAGGGTCAGGCTTCGGGGAAGGGTTAGGGTTAGGCTTCGGGCTAGGGTTAGGGTTAGGGGACGGGGACGGTTTAGGGTCCAGGTGAGGGTACGACAACGCTCTAGGGGGAGCGTACGTGTGAGGGCGCGGGTTAGTGTCAGCGTACGGGTTAGGATTAGGGGACGGCTGAGGGTCAGGCTTCGGGGAAGGGTTAGGGTTACGCTTCGGGCTAGGGTTAGGGTTAGGGGACGGGGACGGTTTAGGGTCCAGGTGAGGGTACGACAACGCTCTAGGGGGAGCGTACGTGTGAGGGCGCGGGTTAGTGTCAGCGTACGGGTTAGGATTAGGGGACGGCTGAGGGTCAGGCTTCGGGGAAGGGTTAGGGTTAGGGTTCGGGCTAGGGTTAGTGTTAGGGGACGGGGACGGTTTAGGGTCCAGGTGAGGGTATGACAACGCTCTAGGGGGAGCGTACGTGTGAGGGCGCGGGTTAGTGTCAGCGTACGGGTTAAGATTAGGGGACGGGTGAGGGTCAGGCTTCGGGGAAGTGTTAGGGTTAGGCTTCGGGCTAGGGTTAGGGTTAGGGGACGGGGACGGTTTAGGGTCCAGGTGAGGGTACGACAACGCTCTAGGGGGAGCGTACGTGTGAGGGCGCGGGTTAGTGTCAGCGTACGGGTTAGGATTAGGGGACGGCTGAGGGTCAGGCTTCGGGGAAGGGTTAGGGTTAGGGTTCGGGCTAGGGTTAGGGTTAGGGGACGGGGACGGTTTAGGGTCCAGGTGAGGGTACGACAACGCTCTAGGGGGAGCGTACGTGTGAGGGCGCGGGTTAGTGTCAGCGTACGGGTTAGGATTAGGGGACGGCTGAGGGTCAGGCTTCGGGGAAGGGTTAGGGTTAGGGTTCGGGCTAGGGTTAGGGTTAGGGGACGGGGACGGTTTAGGGTCCAGGTGAGGGTACGACAACGCTCTAGGGGGAGCGTACGTGTGAGGGCGCGGGTTAGTGTCAGCGTACGGGTTAGGATTAGGGGACGGCTGAGGGTCAGGCTTCGGGGAAGGGTTAGGGTTAGGGTTCGGGCTAGGGTTAGGGTTAGGGGACGGGGACGGTTTAGGGTCCAGGTGAGGGTACGACAACGCTCTAGGGGGAGCGTACGTGTGAGGGCGCGGGTTAGTGTCAGCGTACGGGTTAGGATTAGGGGACGGCTGAGGGTCAGGCTTCGGGGAAGGGTTAGGGTTAGGCTTCGGGCTAGGGTTAGGGTTAGGGGACGGGGACGGTTTAGGGTCCAGGTGAGGGTACGACAACGCTCTAGGGGGAGCGTACGTGTGAGGGCGCGGGTTAGTGTCAGCGTACGGGTTAGGATTAGGGGACGGCTGAGGGTCAGGCTTCGGGGAAGGGTTAGGGTTAGGCTTCGGGCTAGGGTTAGAGTTAGGGGACGGGGACGGTTTAGGGTCCAGGTGAGGGGACGACAACGCTCTAGGGGGAGCGTACGTGTGAGGGCGCGGGTTAGTGTCAGCGTACGGGTTAGGCTTAGGGGACGGCTGAGGGTCAGGCTTCGGGGAAGGGTTAGGGTTAGGGTTCGGGCTAGGGTTAGGGTTAGGGGATGGGGACGGTTTAGGGTCCAGGTGAGGGTACGACAACGCTCTAGGGGGAGCGTACGTGTGAGGGCGCGGGTTAGTGTCAGCGTACGGGTTAGGATTAGGGGACAGCTGAGGGTCAGGCTTCGGGGAAGGGTTAGGGTTAGGGTTCGGGCTAGGGTTAGGGTTAGGGGACGGGGACAGTTTAGGGTCCAGGTGAGGGTACGACAACGCTCTAGGGGGAGCGTACGTGTGAGGGCGCGGGTTAGTGTCAGCGTACGGGTTAGGATTAGGGGACGGCTGAGGGTTAGGCTTCGGGGAAGGGTTAGGGTTAGGGTTCGGGCTAGGGTTAGGGTTAGGGGACGGGGACGGTTTAGGGTCCAGGTGAGGGTACGACAACGCTCTAGGGGGAGCGTACGTGTGAGGGCGCGGGTTAGTGTCAGCGTACGGGTTAGGATTAGGGGACGGCTGAGGGTCAGGCTTCGGGGAAGGGTTAGGGTTAGGGTTCGGGCTAGGGTTAGGGTTAGGGGACGGGGACGGTTTAGGGTCCAGGTGAGGGTACGACAACGCTCTAGGGGGAGCATACGTGTGAGGGCGCGGGTTAGTGTCAGCGTACGGGTTAGGATTAGGGGATGGCTGAGGGTCAGGCTTCGGGGAAGGGTTAGGGTTAGGCTTCGGGCTAGGGTTAGGGTTAGGGGACGGGGACGGTTTAGGGTCCAGGTGAGGGTACGACAACGCTCTAGGGGGAGGGTACATGTGAGGGCGCGGGTTAGTGTCAGCGTACGGGTTAGGATTAGGGGACGGCTGAGGGTCAGGCTGCGGGGAAGGGTTAGGGTTAGGCTTCAGGCTAGGGTTAGGGTTAGGGGACGGGGACGGTTTAGGGTCCAGGTGAGGGTACGACAACGCTCTAGGGGGAGCGTACGTGTGAGGGCGCGGGTTAGTGTCAGCGTACGGGTTAGGATTAGGGGACGGCTGAGGGTCAGGCTTCGGGGAAGGGTTAGGGTTAGGGTTCGGGCTAGGGTTAGGGTTAGGGGACGGGGACGGTTTAGGGTCCAGGTGAGGGTACGACAACGCTCTAGGGGGAGCGTACGTGTGAGGGCGCGGGTTAGTGTCAGCATACGGGTTAGGATTAGGGGACGGCTGAGGGTCAGGCTTCGGGGAAGGGTTAGGGTTAGAGTTCGGGCTAGGGTTAGGGTTAGGGGACGGGGACGGTTTAGGGTCCAGGTGAGGGTACGACAACGCTCTAGGGGGAGCGTACGTGTGAGGGCGTGGGTTAGTGTCAGCGTACGGGTTAGGATTAGGGGACGGCTGAGGGTCAGGCTTCGGGGAAGGGTTAGGGTTAGGCTTCGGGCTAGAGTTAGGGTTAGGGGACGGGGACGGTTTAGGGTCCAGGTGAGGGTACGACAACGCTCTAGGGGGAGCGTACGTGTGAGGGCGCGGGTTAGTGTCAGCGTACGGGTTAGGATTAGGGGACGGCTGAGGGTCAGGCTTCGGGGAAGGGTTAGGGTTAGGGTTCGGGCTAGGGTTAGGGTTAGGGGACGGGGACGGTTTAGGGTCCAGGTGAGGGTACGACAACGCTCTAGGGGGAGCGTACGTGTGAGGGCGCGGGTTAGTGTCAGCGTACGGGTTAGGATTAGGGGACGGCTGAGGGTCAGGCTTCGGGGAAGGGTTAGGGTTAGGCTTCGGGTTAGGGTTAGGGTTAGGGGACGGGGACGGTTTAGGGTCCAGGTGAGGGTACGACAACGCTCTAGGGGGAGCGTACGTGTGAGGGCGCGGGTTAGTGTCAGCGTACGGGTTAGGATTAGGGGACGGCTGAGGGTCAGGCTTCGGGGAAGGGTTAGGGTTAGGGTTCGGGCTAGGGTTAGGGTTAGGGGACGGGGACGGTTTAGGGTCCAGGTGAGGGTACGACAACGCTCTAGGGGGAGCGTACGTGTGAGGGCGCGGGTTAGTGTCAGCGTACGGGTTAGGATTAGGGGACGGCTGAGGGTCAGGCTTCGGGGAAGGATTAGGGTTAGGGTTCGGGCTAGGGTTAGGGTTAGGGGACGGGGACGGTTTAGGGTCCAGGTGAGGGTACGACAACGCTCTAGGGGGAGCGTACGTGTGAGGGCGCGGGTTAGTGTCAGCGTACGTGTTAGGATTAGGGGACGGCTGAGGGTCAGGCTTCGGGGAAGGGTTAGGGTTAGGGTTCGGGCTAGGGTTAGGGTTAGGGGACGGGGACGGTTTAGGGTCCAGGTGAGGGTACGACAACGCTCTAGGGGGAGGGTACGTGTGAGGGCGCGGGTTAGTGTCAGCGTACGGGTTAGGATTAGGGGACGGCTGAGGGTCAGGCTTCGGGGAAGGGTTAGGGTTAGGGTTCGGGCTAGGGTTAGGGTTAGGGGACGGGGACGGTTTAGGGTCCAGGTGAGGGTACGACAACGCTCTAGGGGGATTGTACGTGTGAGGGCGCGGGTTAGTGTCAGCGTACGGGTTAGGATTAGGGGACGGCTGAGGGTCAGGCTTCGGGGAAGGGTTAGGGTTAGGCTTCGTGCTAGGGTTAGGGTTAGGGGACGGGGACGGTTTAGGGTCCAGGTGAGGGTACGACAACGCTCTACGGGGAGGGTACGTGTGAGGGCGCGGGTTAGTGTCATCGTACGGGTTAGGATTAGGGGACGGCTGAGGGTCAGGCTTCGGGGAAGTGTTAGGGTTAGGCTTCGGGCTAGGGTTAGGGTTAGGGGACGGGGACAGTTTAGGGTCCAGGTGAGGCTACGACAACGCTCTAGGGGGAGCGTACGTGTGAGGGCGCGGGTTAGTGTCAGCGTACGGGTTAGGATTAGGGGACGGCTGAGGGTCAGGCTTCGGGGAAGGGTTAGGGTTAGGCTTCGGGCTAGGGTTAGGGTTAGGGGACGGGGACGGTTTAGGGTCCAGGTGAGGGTACGACAACGCTCTAGGGGGAGCGTACGTGTGAGGGCGCGGGTTAGTGTCAGCGTACGGGTTAGGATTAGGGGACAGCTGAGGGTCAGGCTTCGGGGAAGGGTTAGGGTTAGGGTTCGGGCTAGGGTTAGGGTTAGGGGACGGGGACGGTTTAGGGTCCAGGTGAGGGTACGACAACGCTCTAGGGGGAGCGTACGTGTGAGGGCGCGGGTTAGTGTCAGCGTACGGGTTAGGATTAGGGGACGGCTGAGGGTCAGGCTTCGGGGAAGGGTTAGGGTTAGGGTTCGGGCTAGGGTTAGGGTTAGGGGACGGGGACGGTTTAGGGTCCAGGTGAGGGTACGACAACGCTCTAGGGGGAGCGTACGTGTGAGGGTGCGGGTTAGTGTCAGCGTACGGGTTAGGATTAGGGGACGGCTGAGGGTCAGGCTTCGGGGAAGGGTTAGGGTTAGGCTTCGGGCTAGGGTTAGGGTTAAGGGACGGGGACGGTTTAGGGTCCAGGTGAGGGTACGACAACGCTCTAGGGGGAGGGTACGTGTGAGGGCGCGGGTTAGTGTCAGCGTACGGGTTAGGATTAGGGGACGGCTGAGGGTCAGGCTTCGGGGAAGGGTTAGGGTTAGGCTTCAGGCTAGGGTTAGGGTTAGGGGACGGGGACGGTTTAGGGTCCAGGTGAGGGTACGACAACGCTCTAGGGGGAGCGTACGTGTGAGGGCGCGGGTTAGTGTCAGCGTACGGGTTAGGATTAGGGGACAGCTGAGGGTCAGGCTTCGGGGAAGGGTTAGGGTTAGGGTTCGGGCTAGGGTTAGGGTTAGGGGACGGGGACGGTTTAGGGTCCAGGTGAGGGTAAGACAACGCTCTAGGGGGAGCGTACGTGTGAGGGCGCGGGTTAGTGTCAGCGTACGGGTTAGGATTAGGGGACGGCTGAGGGTCAGGCTTCGGGGAAGGGTTAGGGTTAGGGTTCGGGCTAGGGTTAGGGTTAGGGGACGGGGACGGTTTAGGGTCCAGGTGAGGGTACGACAACGCTCTAGGGGGAGCGTACGTGTGAGGGCGCGGGTTAGTGTCAGCATACGGGTTAGGATTAGGGGACGGCTGAGGGTCAGGCTTCGGGGAAGGGTTAGGGTTAGAGTTCGGGCTAGGGTTAGGGTTAGGGGACGGGGACGGTTTAGGGTCCAGGTGAGGGTACGACAACGCTCTAGGGGGAGCGTACGTGTGAGGGCGCGGGTTAGTGTCAGCGTACGGGTTAGGATTAGGGGACGGCTGAGGGTCAGGCTTCGGGGAAGGGTTAGGGTTAGGCTTCGGGCTAGAGTTAGGGTTAGGGGACGGGGACGGTTTAGGGTCCAGGTGAGGGTACGACAACGCTCTAGGGGGAGCGTACGTGTGAGGGCGCGGGTTAGTGTCAGCGTACGGGTTAGGATTAGGGGACGGCTGAGGGTCAGGCTTCGGGGAAGGGTTAGGGTTATGGTTCGGGCTAGGGTTAGGGTTAGGGGACGGGGACGGTTTAGGGTCCAGGTGAGGGTACGACAACGCTCTAGGGGGATTGTACGTGTGAGGGCGCGGGTTAGTGTCAGCGTACGGGTTAGGATTAGGGGACGGCTGAGGGTCAGGCTTCGGGGAAGGGTTAGGGTTAGGGTTCGGGCTAGGGTTAGGGTTAGGGGACGGGGACGGTTTAGGGTCCAGGTGAGGGTACGACAACGCTCTAGGGGGAGCGTACGTGTGAGGGCGCGGGTTAGTGTCAGCGTACGGGTTAGGATTAGGGGACGGCTGAGGGTCAGGCTTCGGGGAAGGGTTAGGGTTAGGGTTCGGGCTAGGGTTAGGGTTAGGGGACGGGGACGGTTTAGGGTCCAGGTGAGGGTACGACAACGCTCTAGGGGGAGCGTACGTGTGAGGGCGCGGGTTAGTGTCAGCGTACGGGTTAGGATTAGGGGACGGCTGAGGGTCAGGCTTCGGGGAAGGGTTAGGGTTAGGCTTCGGGCTAGAGTTAGGGTTAGGGGACGGGGACGGTTTAGGGTCCAGGTGAGGGTACGACAACGCTCTAGGGGGAGCGTACGTGTGAGGGCGCGGGTTAGTGTCAGCGTACGGGTTAGGATTAGGGGACGGCTGAGGGTCAGGCTTCGGGGAAGGGTTAGGGTTAGGCTTCGGGCTAGGGTTAGGGTTAGGGGACGGGGACGGTTTAGGGTCCAGGTGAGGGTACGACAACGCTCTAGGGGGAGCGTACGTGTGAGGGCGCGGGTTAGTGTCAGCGTACGGGTTAGGATTAGGGGACGGCTGAGGGTCAGGCTTCGGGGAAGGGTTAGGGTTAGGCTTCGGGCTAGGGTTAGGGTTAGGGGACGGGGACGGTTTAGGGTCCAGGTGAGGGTACGACAACGCTCTAGGGGGAGCGTACGTGTGAGGGCGCGGGTTAGTGTCAGCGTACGGTTAGGATTAGGGGACGGCTGAGGGTCAGGCTTCGGGGAAGGGTTAGGGTTAGGGTTCGGGCTAGGGTTAGGGTTAGGGGACGGGGACGGTTTAGGGTCCAGGTGAGGGTACGACAACGCTCTAGGGGGAGCGTACGTGTGAGGGCGCGGGTTAGTGTCAGCGTACGGGTTAGGATTAGGGGACGGCTGAGGGTCAGGCTTCGGGGAAGGGTTAGGGTTAGGGTTCGGGCTAGGGTTAGTGTTAGGGGACGGGGACGGTTTAGGGTCCAGGTGAGGGTACGACAACGCTCTAGGGGGAGCGTACGTGTGAGGGCGCGGGTTAGTGTCAGCGTACGGGTTAAGATTAGGGGACGGGTGAGGGTCAGGCTTCGGGGAAGTGTTAGGGTTAGGCTTCGGGCTAGGGTTAGGGTTAGGGGACGGGGACGGTTTAGGGTCCAGGTGAGGGTACGACAACGCTCTAGGGGGAGCGTACGTGTGAGGGCGCGGGTTAGTGTCAGCGTACGGGTTAGGATTAGGGGACGGCTGAGGGTCAGGCTTCGGGGAAGGGTTAGGGTTAGGGTTCGGGCTAGGGTTAGGGTTAGGGGACGGGGACGGTTTAGGGTCCAGGTGAGGGTACGACAACGCTCTAGGGGGAGCGTACGTGTGAGGGCGCGGGTTAGTGTCAGCGTACGGGTTAGGATTAGGGGACGGCTGAGGGTCAGGCTTCGGGGAAGGGTTAGGGTTAGGGTTCGGGCTAGGGTTAGGGTTAGGGGACGGGGACGGTTTAGGGTCCAGGTGAGGGTACGACAACGCTCTAGGGGGAGCGTACGTGTGAGGGCACGGGTTAGTGTCAGCGTACGGGTTAGGATTAGGGGACGGCTGAGGGTCAGGCTTCGGGGAAGGGTTAGGGTTAGGGTTCGGGCTAGGGTTAGGGTTAGGGGACGGGGACGGTTTAGGGTCCAGGTGAGGGTACGACAACGCTCTAGGGGGAGCGTACGTGTGAGGGCGCGGGTTAGTGTCAGCGTACGGGTTAGGATTAGGGGACGGCTGAGGGTCAGGCTTCGGGGAAGGGTTAGGGTTAGGGTTCGGGCTAGGGTTAGGGTTAGGGGACGGGGACGGTTTAGGGTCCAGGTGAGGGTACGACAACGCTCTAGGGGGAGCGTACGTGTGAGGGCGCGGGTTAGTGTCAGCGTACGGGTTAGGATTAGGGGACGGCTGAGGGTCAGGCTTCGGGGAAGGGTTAGGGTTAGGCTTCGGGCTAGGGTTAGGGTTAGGGGACGGGGACGGTTTAGGGTCCAGGTGAGGGTACGACAACGCTCTAGGGGGAGCGTACGTGTGAGGGCGCGGGTTAGTGTCAGCGTACGGGTTAGGATTAGGGGACGGCTGAGGGTCAGGCTTCGGGGAAGGGTTAGGGTTAGGCTTCGGGCTAGGGTTAGGGTTAGGGGACGGGGACGGTTTAGGGTCCAGGTGAGGGTACGACAACGCTCTAGGGGGAGCGTACGTGTGAGGGCGCGGGTTAGTGTCAGCGTACGGGTTAGGATTAGGGGACGGCTGAGGGTCAGGCTTCGGGGAAGGGTTAGGGTTAGGCTTCGGGCTAGAGTTAGGGTTAGGGGACGGGGACGGTTTAGGGTCCAGGTGAGGGCACGACAACGCTCTAGGGGGAGCGTACGTGTGAGGGCGCGGGTTAGTGTCAGCGTACGGGTTAGGATTAGGGGACGGCTGAGGGTCAGGCTTCGGGGAAGGGTTAGGGTTAGGCTTCGGGCTAGGGTTAGGGTTAGGGGACGGGGACGGTTTAGGGTCCAGGTGAGGGTACGACAACGCTCTAGGGGGAGCGTACGTGTGAGGGCGCGGGTTAGTGTCAGCGTACGGGTTAGGATTAGGGGACGGCTGAGGGTCAGGCTTCGGGGAAGGGTTAGGGTTAGGCTTCGGGCTAGGGTTAGGGTTAGGGGACGGGGACGGTTTAGGGTCCAGGTGAGGGTACGACAACGCTCTAGGGGGAGCGTACGTGTGAGGGCGCGGGTTAGTGTCAGCGTACGGGTTAGGATTAGGGGACGGCTGAGGGTCAGGCTTCGGGGAAGGGTTAGGGTTAGGCTTCGGGCTAGGGTTAGGGTTAGGGGACGGGGACGGTTTAGGGTCCAGGTGAGGGTACGACAACGCTCTAGGGGGAGCGTACGTGTGAGGGCGCGGGTTAGTGTCAGCGTACGGGTTAGGATTAGGGGACGGCTGAGGGTCAGGCTTCGGGGAAGGGTTAGGGTTAGGGTTCGGGCTAGGGTTAGGGTTAGGGGACGGGGACGGTTTAGGGTCCAGGTGAGGGTACGACAACGCTCTAGGGGGAGCGTACGTGTGAGGGCGCGGGTTAGTGTCAGCGTACGGGTTAGGATTAGGGGACGGCTGAGGGTCAGGCTTCGGGGAAGGGTTAGGGTTAGGGTTCGGGCTAGGGTTAGTGTTAGGGGACGGGGACGGTTTAGGGTCCAGGTGAGGGTACGACAACGCTCTAGGGGGAGCGTACGTGTGAGGGCGCGGGTTAGTGTCAGCGTACGGGTTAAGATTAGGGGACGGGTGAGGGTCAGGCTTCGGGGAAGTGTTAGGGTTAGGCTTCGGGCTAGGGTTAGGGTTAGGGGACGGGGACGGTTTAGGGTCCAGGTGAGGGTACGACAACGCTCTAGGGGGAGCGTACGTGTGAGGGCGCGGGTTAGTGTCAGCGTACGGGTTAGGATTAGGGGACGGCTGAGGGTCAGGCTTCGGGGAAGGGTTAGGGTTAGGGTTCGGGCTAGGGTTAGGGTTAGGGGACGGGGACGGTTTAGGGTCCAGGTGAGGGTACGACAACGCTCTAGGGGGAGCGTACGTGTGAGGGCGCGGGTTAGTGTCAGCGTACGGGTTAGGATTAGGGGACGGCTGAGGGTCAGGCTTCGGGGAAGGGTTAGGGTTAGGGTTCGGGCTAGGGTTAGGGTTAGGGGACGGGGACGGTTTAGGGTCCAGGTGAGGGTACGACAACGCTCTAGGGGGAGCGTACGTGTGAGGGCGCGGGTTAGTGTCAGCGTACGGGTTAGGATTAGGGGACGGCTGAGGGTCAGGCTTCGGGGAAGGGTTAGGGTTAGGGTTCGGGCTAGGGTTAGGGTTAGGGGACGGGGACGGTTTAGGGTCCAGGTGAGGGTACGACAACGCTCTAGGGGGAGCGTACGTGTGAGGGCGCGGGTTAGTGTCAGCGTACGGGTTAGGATTAGGGGACGGCTGAGGGTCAGGCTTCGGGGAAGGGTTAGGGTTAGGCTTCGGGCTAGGGTTAGGGTTAGGGGACGGGGACGGTTTAGGGTCCAGGTGAGGGTACGACAACGCTCTAGGGGGAGCGTACGTGTGAGGGCGCGGGTTAGTGTCAGCGTACGGGTTAGGATTAGGGGATGGCTGAGGGTCAGGCTTCGGGGAAGGGTTAGGGTTAGGCTTCGGGCTAGGGTTAGGGTTAGGGGACGGGGACGGTTTAGGGTCCAGGTGAGGGTACGACAACGCTCTAGGGGGAGCGTACGTGTGAGGGCGCGGGTTAGTGTCAGCGTACGGGTTAGGATTAGGGGACGGCTGAGGGTCAGGCTTCGGGGAAGGGTTAGGGTTAGGCTTCGGGCTAGGGTTAGGGTTAGGGGACGGGGACGGTTTAGGGTCCAGGTGAGGGTACGACAACGCTCTAGGGGGAGCGTACGTGTGAGGGCGCGGGTTAGTGTCAGCGTACGGGTTAGGATTAGGGGACGGCTGAGGGTCAGGCTTCGGGGAAGGGTTAGGGTTAGGGTTCGGGCTAGGATTAGGGGACGGGGACGGGGACGGTTTAGGGTCCAGGTGAGGGTACGAAAACGCTCTAGGGGGAGCGTACGTGTGAGGGCGCGGGTTAGTGTCAGCGTACGGGTTAGGATTAGGGGACGGCTGAGGGTCAGGCTTCGGGGAAGGGTTAGGGTTAGGCTTCGGGCTAGGGTTAGGGTTAGGGGACGGGGACGGTTTGGGGTCCAGGTGAGGGTACGACAACGCTCTAGGGGGAGGGTACGTGTGAGGGCGCGGGTTAGTGTCAGGGTACGGGTTAGGATTAGGGGACGGCTGAGGGTCAGGCTTCGGGGAAGGGTTAGGGTTAGGCTTCGGTCTAGGGTTAGGGTTAGGGGACGGGGACGGTTTAGGGTCCAGGTGAGGGTACGACAACGCGCTAGGGGGAGCGTACGTGTGAGGGCGCGGGTTAGTGTCAGCGTACGGGTTAGGATTAGGGGACGGCTGAGGGTCAGGCTTCGGGGAAGGGCTAGGGTTAGGGTTCGGGCTAGGGTTAGGGTTAGGGGACGGGGACGGTTTGGGGTCCAGGTGAGGGTACGACAACGCTCTAGGGGGAGCGTACGTGTGAGGGCGCGGGTTAGTGTCAGCGTACGGGTTAGGATTAGGGGACGGCTGAGGGTCAGGCTTCGGGGAAGGGTTAGGGTTAGGGTTCGGGCTAGGGTTAGGGTTAGGGGACGGGGACGGTTTAGGGTCCAGGTGAGGGTACGACAACGCTCTAGGGGGAGCGTACGTGTGAGGGCGCGGGTTAGTGTCAGCGTACGGGTTAGGATTAGGGGACGGCTGAGGGTCAGGCTTCGGGGAAGGGTTAGGGTTAGGGTTCGGGCTAGGGTTAGGGTTAGGGGACGGGGACGGTTTAGGGTCCAGGTGAGGGTACGACAACGCTCTAGGGGGAGCGTACGTGTGAGGGTGCGGGTTAGTGTCAGCGTACGGGTTAGGATTAGGGGACGGCTGAGGGTCAGGCTTCGGGGAAGGGTTAGGGTTAGGCTTCGGGCTAGGGTTAGGGTTAGGGGACGGGGACGGTTTAGGGTCCAGGTGAGGGTACGACAACGCTCTAGGGGGAGGGTACGTGTGAGGGCGCGGGTTAGTGTCAGCGTACGGGTTAGGATTAGGGGACGGCTGAGGGTCAGGCTTCGGGGAAGGGTTAGGGTTAGGCTTCGGGCTAGGGTTAGGGTTAGGGGACGGGGACGGTTTAGGGTCCAGGTGAGGGTACGACAACGCTCTAGGGGGAGCGTACGTGTGAGGGCGCGGGTTAGTGTCAGCGTACGGGTTAGGATTAGGGGACGGCTGAGGGTCAGGCTTCAGGGAAGGGTTAGGGTTAGGGTTCGGGCTAGGGTTAGGGTTAGGGGACGGGGACGGTTTAGGGTCCAGGTGAGGGTACGACAACGCTCTAGGGGGAGCATACGTGTGAGGGCGCGGGTTAGTGTCAGCGTACGGGTTAGGATTAGGGGACGGCTGAGGGTCAGGCTTCGGGGAAGGGTTAGGGTTAGGGTTCGGGCTAGGGTTAGGGTTAGGGGACGGGGACGGTTTAGGGTCCAGGTGAGGTTACGACAACGCTCTAAGGGGAGCGTACGTGTGAGGGCGCGGGTTAGTGTCAGCGTACGGGTTAGGATTAGGGGACGGCTGAGGGTCAGGCTTCGGGGAAGGGTTAGGGTTAGGCTTCGGGCTAGGGTTAGGGTTAGGGGACGGGGACGGTTTAGGGTCCAGGTGAGGGTACGACAACGCTCTAGGGGGAGCGTACGTGTGAGGGCGCGGGTTAGTGTCAGCGTACGGGTTAGGATTAGGGGACGGCTGAGGGTCAGGCTTCGGGTAAGGGTTAGGGTTAGGCTTCGGGCTAGGGTTAGGGTTAGGGGACGGGGACGGTTTAGGGTCCAGGTGAGGGTACGACAACGCTCTAGGGGGAGCGTACGTGTGAGGGCGCGGGTTAGTGTCAGCGTACGGGTTAGGATTAGGGGACGGCTGAGTGTCAGGCTTCGGGGAAGGGTTAGGGTTAGGCTTCGGGCTAGGGTTAGGGTTAGGGGACGGGGACGGTTTAGGGTCCAGGTGAGGGTACGACAACGCTCTAGGGGGAGCGTACGTGTGAGGGCGTGGGTTAGTGTCAGCGTACGGGTTAGGATTATGGGACGGCTGAGGGTCAGGCTTCGGGGAAGGGTTAGGGTTAGGGTTCGGGCTAGGGTTAGAGTTAGGGGACGGGGACGGTTTAGGGTCCAGGTGAGGGTACGACAACGCTCTAGGGGGAGCGTACGTGTGAGGGCGCGGGTTAGTGTCAGCGTACGGGTTAGGATTAGGGGACGGATGAGGGTCAGGCTTCGGGGAAGGGTTAGGGTTAGGGTTCGGGCTAGAGTTAGGGTTAGGGGACGGGGACGGTTTAGGGTCCAGGTGAGGGAACGACAACGCTCTAGGGGGAGCGTACGTGTGAGGGCGCGGGTTAGTGTCAGCGTACGGGTTAGGATTAGGGGACGGCTGAGGGTCAGGCTTCGGGGAAGGGTTAGGGTTAGGGTTCGGGCTAGGGTTAGGGTTAGGGGACGGGGACGGTTTAGGGTCCAGGTGAGGGTACGACAACGCTCTAGGGGGAGCGTACGTGTGAGGGCGCGGGTTAGTGTCAGCGTACGGGTTAGGATTAGGGGACGGCTGAGGGTCAGGCTTCGGGGAAGGGTTAGGGTTAGGGTTCGGGCTAGGGTTAGGGTTAGGGGACGGGGACGGTTTAGGGTCCAGGTGAGGGTACGACAACGCTCTAGGGGGAGCGTACGTGTGAGGGCGCGGGTTAGTGTCAGCGTACGGGTTAGGATTAGGGGACGGCTGAGGGTCAGGCTTCGGGGAAGTGTTAGGGTTAGGCTTCGGGCTAGGGTTAGGGTTAGGGGACGGGGACGGTTTAGGGTCCAGGTGAGGGTACGACAACGCTCTAGGGGGAGCGTACGTGTGAGGGCGCGGGTTAGTGTCAGCGTACGGGTTAGGATTAGGGGACGGCTGAGGGTCAGGCTTCGGGGAAGGGTTAGGTTTAGGGTTCTGGCTAGGGTTAGGGTTAGGGGACGGGGACGGTTTAGGGTCCAGGTGAGGGTACGACAACGCTCTAGGGGGAGCGTACGTGTGAGGACGCGGGTTAGTGTCAGCGTACGGGTTAGGATTCGGGGACGGCTGAGGGTCAGGCTTCGGTGAAGGGTTAGGGTTAGGGTTCGGGCTAGGGTTAGGGTTAGGGGACGGGGACGGTTTAGGGTCCAGGTGAGGGTACGACAACGCTCTAGGGGGAGCGTACGTGTGAGGGCGCGGGTTAGTGTCAGTGTACGGGTTAGGATTAGGGGACGGCTGAGGGTCAGGCTTCGGGGAAGGGTTAGGGTTAGGGTTCGGGCTAGGGTTAGGGTTAGGGGACGGGGACGGTTTAGGGTCCAGGTGAGGGTACGACAACGCTCTAGGGGGAGCGTACGTGTGAGGGCGCGGGTTAGTGTCAGCGTACGGGTTAGGATTAGGGGACGGCTGAGGGTCAGGCTTCGGGGAAGTGTTAGGGTTAGGGTTCGGGCTAAGGTTAGGGTTAGGGGACGGGGACGGTTTAGGGTCCAGGTGAGGGTACGACAACGCTCTAGGGGGAGCGTACGTGTGAGGGCGCGGGTTAGTGTCAGCGTACGGGTTAGGATTAGGGGACGGCTGAGGGTCAGGCTTCGGGGAAGGGTTAGGGTTAGGCTTCGGGCTAGGGTTAGGGTTAGGGGACGGGGACGGTTTAGGGTCCAGGTGAGGGTACGACAACGCTCTAGGGGGAGCGTACGTGTGAGGGCGCGGGTTAGTGTCAGCGTACGGGTTAGGATTAGGGGACGGCTGAGGGTCAGGCTTCGGGGAAGGGTTAGGGTTAGGGTTCGGGCTAGGGTTAGGGTTAGGGGACGGGGACGGTTTAGGGTCCAGGTGAGGGTACGACAACGCTCTAGGGGGAGCGTACGTGTGAGGGCGCGGGTTAGTGTCAGCGTACGGGTTAGGATTAGGGGACGGCTGAGGGTCAGGCTTCGGGGAAGGGTTAGGGTTAGGGTTCGGGCTAGGGTTAGGGTTAGGGGACGGGGACAGTTTAGGGTCCAGGTGAGGGTACGACAACGCTCTAGGGGGAGCGTACGTGTGAGGGCGCGGGTTAGTGTCAGCGTACGGGTTAGGATTAGGGGACGGCTGAGGGTCAGGCTTCGGGGAAGGGTTAGGGTTAGGGTTCGGGCTAGGGTTAGGGTTAGGGGACGGGGACGGTTTAGGGTCCAGGTGAGGGTACGACAACGCTCTAGGGGGAGCGTACGTGTGAGGGCGTGGGTTAGTGTCAGCGTACGGGTTAGGATTAGGGGACGGCTGAGGGTCAGGCTTCGGGGAAGTGTTAGGGTTAGGGTTCGGGCTAGGGTTAGGGTTAGGGGACGGGGACGGTTTAGGGTCCAGGTGAGGGTACGACAACGCTCTAGGGGGAGCGTACGTGTGAGGGCGCGGGTTAGTGTCAGCGTACGGGTTAGGATTAGGGGACGGCTCAGGGTCAGGCTTCGGGGAAGGGTTAGGGTTAGGGTTCGGGCTAGGGTTAGGGTTAGGGGACGGGGACGGTTTAGGGTCCAGGTGAGGGTACGACAACGCTCTAGGGGGAGCGTACGTGAGAGGGCGCGGGTTAGTGTCAGCGTACGGGTTAGGATTAGGGGACGGCTGAGGGTCAGGCTTCGGGGAAGGGTTAGGGTTAGGGTTCGGGCTAGGGTTAGGGTTAGGGGACGGGGACGGTTTAGGGTCCAGGTGAGGGTACGACAACGCTCTAGGGGGAGCGTACGTGTGAGGGCGCGGGTTAGTGTCAGCGTACGGGTTAGGATTAGGGGACGGCTGAGGGTCAGGCTTCGGGGAAGGGTTAGGGTTAGGCTTCGGGCTAGGGTTAGGGTTAGGGGACGGGGACGGTTTAGGGTCCAGGTGAGGGTACGACAACGCTCTAGGGGGAGCGTACGTGTGAGGGCGCGGGTTAGTGTCAGCGTACGGGTTAGGATTAGGGGACGGCTGAGGGTCAGGCTTCGGGGAAGGGTTAGGGTTAGGGTTCGGGCTAGGGTTAGGGTTAGGGGACGGGGACGGTTTAGGGTCCAGGTGAGGGTACGACAACGCTCTAGGGGGAGCGTACGTGTGAGGGCGCGGGTTAGTGTCAGCGTACGGGTTAGGATTAGGGGACGGCTGAGGGTCAGGCTTCGGGGAAGGGTTAGGGTTAGGCTTCGGGCTAGGGTTAGGGTTAGGGGACGGGGACGGTTTAGGGTCCAGGTGAGGGTACGACAACGCTCTAGGGGGAGCGTACGTGTGAGGGCACGGGTTAGTGTCAGCGTACGGGTTAGGATTAGGGGACGGCTGAGGGTCAGGCTTCGGGGAAGGGTTAGGGTTAGGGTTCGGGCTAGGGTTAGGGTTAGGGGACGGGGACGGTTTAGGGTCCAGGTGAGGGTACGACAACGCTCTAGGGGGAGCGTACGTGTGAGGGCGCGGGTTAGTGTCAGCGTACGGGTTAGGATTAGGGGACGGCTCAGGGTCAGGCTTCGGGGAAGGGTTAGGGTTAGGGTTAGGGCTAGGGTTAGGGTTAGGGGACGGGGACGGTTTAGGGTCCAGGTGAGGGTACGACAACGCTCTAGGGGGAGCGTACGTGAGAGGGCGCGGGTTAGTGTCAGCGTACGGGTTAGGATTAGGGGACGGCTGAGGGTCAGGCTTCGGGGAAGGGTTAGGGTTAGGGTTCGGGCTAGGGTTAGGGTTAGGGGATGGGGACGGTTTAGGGTCCAGGTGAGGGTACGACAACGCTCTAGGGGGAGCGTACGTGTGAGGGCGCGGGTTAGTGTCAGCGTACGGGTTAGGATTAGGGGACGGCTGAGGGTCAGGCTTCGGGGAAGGGTTAGGGTTAGGCTTCGGGCTAGGGTTAGGGTTAGGGGACGGGGACGGTTTAGGGTCCAGGTGAGGGTACGACAACGCTCTAGGGGGAGCGTACGTGTGAGGGCGCGGGTTAGTGTCAGCGTACGGATTAGGATTAGGGGACGGCTGAGGGTCAGGCTTCGGGGAAGGGTTAGGGTTAGGCTTCGGGCTAGGGTTAGGGTTAGGGGACGGGGACGGTTTAGGGTCCAGGTGAGGGTACGACAACGCTCTAGGGGGAGTGTACGTGTGAGGGCGCGGGTTAGTGTCAGCGTACGGGTTAGGATTAGGGGACGGCTGAGGGTCAGGCTTCGGGGAAGGGTTAGGGTTAGGGTTCGGGCTAGGGTTAGGGTTAGGGGACGGGGACGGTTTAGGGTCCAGGTGAGGGTACGACAACGCTCTAGGGGGAGCGTACGTGTGAGGGCGCGGGTTAGTGTCAGCGTACGGGTTAGGATTAGGGGACGGCTGAGGGTCAGGCTTCGGGGAAGGGTTAGGGTTAGGCTTCGGGCTAGGGTTAGGGTTAGGGGACGGGGACGGTTTAGGGTCCAGGTGAGGGTACGACAACGCTCTAGGGGGAGCGTACGTGTGAGGGCGCGGGTTAGTGTCAGCGTACGGATTAGGATTAGGGGACGGCTGAGGGTCAGGCTTCGGGGAAGGGTTAGGGTTAGGGTTCGGGCTAGGGTTAGGGTTAGGGGACGGGGACGGTTTAGGGTCCAGGTGAGGGTACGACAACGCTCTAGGGGGAGCGTACGTGTGAGGGCGCGGGTTAGTGTCAGCGTACGGGTTAGGATTACGGGACGGCTGAGGGTCAGGCTTCGGGGAAGGGTTAGGGTTAGGGTTCGGGCTAGGGTTAGGGTTAGGGGACGGGGACGGTTTAGGGTCCAGGTGAGGGTACGACAACGCTCTAGGGGGAGCGTACGTGTGAGGGCGTGGGTTAGTGTCAGCGTACGGGTTAGGATTAGGGGACGGCTGAGGGTCAGGCTTCGGGGAAGGGTTAGGGTTAGGGTTCGGGCTAGGGTTAGGGTTAGGGGACGGGGACGGTTTAGGGTCCAGGTGAGGGTACGACAACGCTCTAGGGGGAGCGTACGTGTGAGGGCGCGGGTTAGTGTCAGCGTACGGGTTATGATTAGGGGACGGCTGAGGGTCAGGCTTCGGGGAAGGGTTAGGGTTAGGGTTCGGGCTAGGGTTAGGGTTAGGGGACGGGGACGGTTTAGGGTCCAGGTGAGGGTACGACAACGCTCTAGGGGGAGCGTACGTGTGAGGGCGCGGGTTAGTGTCAGCGTACGGGTTAGGATTAGGGGACGGCTGAGGGTCAGGCTTCGGGGAAGGGTTAGGGTTAGGGTTCGGGCTAGGGTTAGGGTTAGGGGACGGGGACGGTTTAGGGTCCAGGTGAGGGTACGACAACGCTCTAGGGGGAGCGTACGTGTGAGGGCGCGGGTTAGTGTCAGCGTACGGGTTAGGATTAGGGGACGGCTGAGGGTCAGGCTTCGGGGAAGGGTTAGGGTTAGGGTTAGGGCTAGGGTTAGGGTTAGGGGACGGGGACGGTTTAGGGTCCAGGTGAGGGTACGACAACGCTCTAGGGGGAGCGTACGTGTGAGGGCGCGGGTTAGTGTCAGCGTACGGGTTAGGATTAGGGGACGGCTGAGGGTCAGGCTTCGGGGAAGGGTTAGGGTTAGGGTTCGGGCTAGGGTTAGGGTTAGGGGACGGGGACGGTTTAGGGTCCAGGTGAGGGTACGACAACGCTCTAGGGGGAGCGTACGTGTGAGGGCGCGGGTTACTGTCAGCGTACGGGTTAGGATTAGGGGACGGCTGAGGGTCAGGCTTCGGGGAAGGGTTAGGGTTAGGGATCGGGCTAGGGTTAGGGTTAGGGGACGGGGACGGTTTAGGGTCCAGGTGAGGGTACGACAACGCTCTAGGGGGAGCGTACGTGTGAGGGCGCGGGTTAGTGTCAGCGTACGGGTTAGGATTAGGGGACGGCTGAGGGTCAGGCTTCGGGGAAGGGTTAGGGTTAGGCTTCGGGCTAGGGTTAGGGTAAGGGGACGGGGACGGTTTAGGGTCCAGGTGAGGGTACGACAACGCTCTAGGGGGAGCGTACGTGTGAGGGCGCGGGTTAGTGTCAGCGTACGGGTTAGGATTAGGGGACGGCTGAGGGTCAGGCTTCGGGGAAGGGTTAGGGTTAGGGTTCGGGCTAGGGTTAGGGTTAGGGGACGGGGACGGTTTAGGGTCCAGGTGAGGGTACGACAACGCTCTAGGGGGAGCGTACGTGTGAGGGCGCGGGTTAGTGTCAGCGTACGGGTTAGGATTAGGGGACGGCTGAGGGTCAGGCTTCGGGGAAGGGTTAGGGTTAGGCTTCGGGCTAGGGTTAGGGTTAGGGGACGGGGACGGTTTAGGGTCCAGGTGAGGGTACGACAACGCTCTAGGGGGAGCGTACGTGTGAGGGCGCGGGTTAGTGTCAGCGTACGGGTTAGGATTAGGGGACGGCTGAGGGTCAGGCTTCGGGGAAGGGTTAGGGTTAGGGTTCGGGCTAGGGTTAGGGTTAGGGGACGGGGACGGTTTAGGGTCCAGGTGAGGGTACGACAACGCTCTAGGGGGAGCGTACGTGTGAGGGCGTGGGTTAGTGTCAGCGTACGGGTTAGGATTAGGGGACGGCTGAGGGTCAGGCTTCGGGGAAGGGTTAGGGTTAGGGTTCGGGCTAGGGTTAGGGTTAGGGGACGGGGACGGTTTAGGGTCCAGGTGAGGGTACGACAACGCTCTAGGGGGAGCGTACGTGTGAGGGCGCGGGTTAGTGTCAGCGTACGGGTTATGATTAGGGGACGGCTGAGGGTCAGGCTTCGGGGAAGGGTTAGGGTTAGGGTTCGGGCTAGGGTTAGGGTTAGGGGACGGGGACGGTTTAGGGTCCAGGTGAGGGTACGACAACGCTCTAGGGGGAGCGTACGTGTGAGGGCGCGGGTTAGTGTCAGCGTACGGGTTAGGATTAGGGGACGGCTGAGGGTCAGGCTTCGGGGAAGGGTTAGGGTTAGGGTTCGGGCTAGGGTTAGGGTTAGGGGACGGGGACGGTTTAGGGTCCAGGTGAGGGTACGACAACGCTCTAGGGGGAGCGTACGTGTGAGGGCGCGGGTTAGTGTCAGCGTACGGGTTAGGATTAGGGGACGGCTGAGGGTCAGGCTTCGGGGAAGGGTTAGGGTTAGGGTTAGGGCTAGGGTTAGGGTTAGGGGACGGGGACGGTTTAGGGTCCAGGTGAGGGTACGACAACGCTCTAGGGGGAGCGTACGTGTGAGGGCGCGGGTTAGTGTCAGCGTACGGGTTAGGATTAGGGGACGGCTGAGGGTCAGGCTTCGGGGAAGGGTTAGGGTTAGGGTTCGGGCTAGGGTTAGGGTTAGGGGACGGGGACGGTTTAGGGTCCAGGTGAGGGTACGACAACGCTCTAGGGGGAGCGTACGTGTGAGGGCGCGGGTTACTGTCAGCGTACGGGTTAGGATTAGGGGACGGCTGAGGGTCAGGCTTCGGGGAAGGGTTAGGGTTAGGGATCGGTCTAGGGTTAGGGTTAGGGGACGGGGACGGTTTAGGGTCCAGGTGAGGGTACGACAACGCTCTAGGGGGAGCGTACGTGTGAGGGCGCGGGTTAGTGTCAGCGTACGGGTTAGGATTAGGGGACGGCTGAGGGTCAGGCTTCGGGGAAGGGTTAGGGTTAGGCTTCGGGCTAGGGTTAGGGTAAGGGGACGGGGACGGTTTAGGGTCCAGGTGAGGGTACGACAACGCTCTAGGGGGAGCGTACGTGTGAGGGCGCGGGTTAGTGTCAGCGTACGGGTTAGGATTAGGGGACGGCTGAGGGTCAGGCTTCGGGGAAGGGTTAGGGTTAGGGTTCGGGCTAGGGTTAGGGTTAGGGGACGGGGACGGTTTAGGGTCCAGGTGAGGGTACGACAACGCTCTAGGGGGAGCGTACGTGTGAGGGCGCGGGTTAGTGTCAGCGTACGGGTTAGGATTAGGGGACGGCTGAGGGTCAGGCTTCGGGGAAGGGTTAGGGTTAGGCTTCGGGCTAGGGTTAGGGTAAGGGGACGGGGACGGTTTAGGGTCCAGGTGAGGGTACGACAACGCTCTAGGGGGAGCGTACGTGTGAGGGCGCGGGTTAGTGTCAGCGTACGGGTTAGGATTAGGGGACGGCTGAGGGTCAGGCTTCGGGGAAGGGTTAGGGTTAGGGTTCGGGCTAGGGTTAGGGTTAGGGGACGGGGACGGTTTAGGGTCCAGGTGAGGGTACGACAACGCTCTAGGGGGAGCGTACGTGTGAGGGCGCGGGTTAGTGTCAGCGTACGGGTTAGGATTAGGGGACGGCTGAGGGTCAGGCTTCGGGGAAGGGTTAGGGTTAGGCTTCGGGCTAGGGTTAGGGTTAGGGGACGGGGACGGTTTAGGGTCCAGGTGAGGGTACGACAACGCTCTAGGGGGAGCGTACGTGTGAGGGCGCGGGTTAGTGTCAGCGTACGGGTTAGGATTAGGGGACGGCTGAGGGTCAGGCTTCGGGGAAGGGTTAGGGTTAGGGTTCGGGCTAGGGTTAGGGTTAGGGGACGGGGACGGTTTAGGGTCCAGGTGAGGGTACGACAACGCTCTAGGGGGAGCGTACGTGTGAGGGCGCGGGTTAGTGTCAGCGTACGGGTTAGGATTAGGGGACGGCTGAGGGTCAGGCTTCGGGGAAGGGTTAGGGTTAGGGATCGGGCTAGGGTTAGGGTTAGGGGACGGGGACGGTTTAGGGTCCAGGTGAGGGTACGACAACGCTCTAGGGGGAGCGTACGTGTGAGGGCGCGGGTTAGTGTCAGCGTACGGGTTAGGATTAGGGGACGGCTGAGGGTCAGGCTTCGGGGAAGGGTTAGGGTTAGGGTTCGGGCTAGGGTTAGGGTAAGGGGACGGGGACGGTTTAGGGTCCAGGTGAGGGTACGACAACGCTCTAGGGGGAGCGTACGTGTGAGGGCGCGGGTTAGTGTCAGCGTACGGGTTAGGATTAGGGGACGGCTGAGGGTCAGGCTTCGGGGAAGGGTTAGGGTTAGGGTTCGGGCTAGGGTTAGGGTTAGGGGACGGGGACGGTTTAGGGTCCAGGTGAGGGTACGACAACGCTCTAGGGGGAGCGTACGTGTGAGGGCGCGGGTTAGTGTCAGCGTACGGGTTAGGATTCGGGGACGGCTGAGGGTCAGGCTTCGGGGAAGGGTTAGGGTTAGGCTTCGGGCTAGGGTTAGGGTTAGGGGACGGGGACGGTTTAGGGTCCAGGTGAGGGTACGACAACGCTCTAGGGGGAGCGTACGTGTGAGGGCGCGGGTTAGTGTCAGCGTACGGGTTAGGATTAGGGGACGGCTGAGGGTCAGGCTTCGGGGAAGGGTTAGGGTTAGGGTTCGGGCTAGGGTTAGGGTTAGGGGACGGGGACGGTTTAGGGTCCAGGTGAGGGTACGACAACGCTCTAGGGGGAGCGTACGTGTGAGGGCGCGGGTTAGTGTCAGCGTACGGGTTAGGATTACGGGACGGCTGAGGGTCAGGCTTCGGGGAAGGGTTAGGGTTAGGGTTCGGGCTAGGGTTAGGGTTAGGGGACGGGGACGGTTTAGGGTCCAGGTGAGGGTACGACAACGCTCTAGGGGGAGCGTACGTGTGAGGGCGTGGGTTAGTGTCAGCGTACGGGTTAGGATTAGGGGACGGCTGAGGGTCAGGCTTCGGGGAAGGGTTAGGGTTAGGGTTCGGGCTAGGGTTAGGGTTAGGGGACGGGGACGGTTTAGGGTCCAGGTGAGGGTACGACAACGCTCTAGGGGGAGCGTACGTGTGAGGGCGCGGGTTAGTGTCAGCGTACGGGTTATGATTAGGGGACGGCTGAGGGTCAGGCTTCGGGGAAGGGTTAGGGTTAGGGTTCGGGCTAGGGTTAGGGTTAGGGGACGGGGACGGTTTAGGGTCCAGGTGAGGGTACGACAACGCTCTAGGGGGAGCGTACGTGTGAGGGCGCGGGTTAGTGTCAGCGTACGGGTTAGGATTAGGGGACGGCTGAGGGTCAGGCTTCGGGGAAGGGTTAGGGTTAGGGTTCGGGCTAGGGTTAGGGTTAGGGGACGGGGACGGTTTAGGGTCCAGGTGAGGGTACGACAACGCTCTAGGGGGAGCGTACGTGTGAGGGCGCGGGTTAGTGTCAGCGTACGGGTTAGGATTAGGGGACGGCTGAGGGTCAGGCTTCGGGGAAGGGTTAGGGTTAGGGTTAGGGCTAGGGTTAGGGTTAGGGGACGGGGACGGTTTAGGGTCCAGGTGAGGGTACGACAACGCTCTAGGGGGAGCGTACGTGTGAGGGCGCGGGTTAGTGTCAGCGTACGGGTTAGGATTAGGGGACGGCTGAGGGTCAGGCTTCGGGGAAGGGTTAGGGTTAGGGTTCGGGCTAGGGTTAGGGTTAGGGGACGGGGACGGTTTAGGGTCCAGGTGAGGGTACGACAACGCTCTAGGGGGAGCGTACGTGTGAGGGCGCGGGTTACTGTCAGCGTACGGGTTAGGATTAGGGGACGGCTGAGGGTCAGGCTTCGGGGAAGGGTTAGGGTTAGGGATCGGGCTAGGGTTAGGGTTAGGGGACGGGGACGGTTTAGGGTCCAGGTGAGGGTACGACAACGCTCTAGGGGGAGCGTACGTGTGAGGGCGCGGGTTAGTGTCAGCGTACGGGTTAGGATTAGGGGACGGCTGAGGGTCAGGCTTCGGGGAAGGGTTAGGGTTAGGCTTCGGGCTAGGGTTAGGGTAAGGGGACGGGGACGGTTTAGGGTCCAGGTGAGGGTACGACAACGCTCTAGGGGGAGCGTACGTGTGAGGGCGCGGGTTAGTGTCAGCGTACGGGTTAGGATTAGGGGACGGCTGAGGGTCAGGCTTCGGGGAAGGGTTAGGGTTAGGGTTCGGGCTAGGGTTAGGGTTAGGGGACGGGGACGGTTTAGGGTCCAGGTGAGGGTACGACAACGCTCTAGGGGGAGCGTACGTGTGAGGGCGCGGGTTAGTGTCAGCGTACGGGTTAGGATTAGGGGACGGCTGAGGGTCAGGCTTCGGGGAAGGGTTAGGGTTAGGCTTCGGGCTAGGGTTAGGGTTAGGGGACGGGGACGGTTTAGGGTCCAGGTGAGGGTACGACAACGCTCTAGGGGGAGCGTACGTGTGAGGGCGCGGGTTAGTGTCAGCGTACGGGTTAGGATTAGGGGACGGCTGAGGGTCAGGCTTCGGGGAAGGGTTAGGGTTAGGGTTCGGGCTAGGGTTAGGGTTAGGGGACGGGGACGGTTTAGGGTCCAGGTGAGGGTACGACAACGCTCTAGGGGGAGCGTACGTGTGAGGGCGCGGGTTAGTGTCAGCGTACGGGTTAGGATTACGGGACGGCTGAGGGTCAGGCTTCGGGGAAGTGTTAGGGTTAGGGTTCGGGCTAGGGTTAGGGTTAGGGGACGGGGACGGTTTAGGGTCCAGGTGAGGGTACGACAACGCTCTAGGGGGAGCGTACGTGTGAGGGCGTGGGTTAGTGTCAGCGTACGGGTTAGGATTAGGGGACGGCTGAGGGTCAGGCTTCGGGGAAGGGTTAGGGTTAGGGTTCGGGCTAGGGTTAGGGTTAGGGGACGGGGACGGTTTAGGGTCCAGGTGAGGGTACGACAACGCTCTAGGGGGAGCGTACGTGTGAGGGCGCGGGTTAGTGTCAGCGTACGGGTTATGATTAGGGGACGGCTGAGGGTCAGGCTTCGGGGAAGGGTTAGGGTTAGGGTTCGGGCTAGGGTTAGGGTTAGGGGACGGGGACGGTTTAGGGTCCAGGTGAGGGTACGACAACGCTCTAGGGGGAGCGTACGTGTGAGGGCGCAGGTTAGTGTCAGCGTACGGGTTAGGATTAGGGGACGGCTGAGGGTCAGGCTTCGGGGAAGGGTTAGGGTTAGGGTTCGGGCTAGGGTTAGGGTTAGGGGACGGGGACGGTTTAGGGTCCAGGTGAGGGTACGACAACGCTCTAGGGGGAGCGTACGTGTGAGGGCGCGGGTTAGTGTCAGCGTACGGGTTAGGATTAGGGGACGGCTGAGGGTCAGGCTTCGGGGAAGGGTTAGGGTTAGGGTTAGGGCTAGGGTTAGGGTTAGGGGACGGGGACGGTTTAGGGTCCAGGTGAGGGTACGACAACGCTCTAGGGGGAGCGTACGTGTGAGGGCGCGGGTTAGTGTCAGCGTACGGGTTAGGATTATGGGACGGCTGAGGGTCAGGCTTCGGGGAAGGGTTAGGGTTAGGGTTCGGGCTAGGGTTAGGGTTAGGGGACGGGGACGGTTTAGGGTCCAGGTGAGGGTACGACAACGCTCTAGGGGGAGCGTACGTGTGAGGGCGCGGGTTACTGTCAGCGTACGGGTTAGGATTAGGGGACGGCTGAGGGTCAGGCTTCGGGGAAGGGTTAGGGTTAGGGATCGGTCTAGGGTTAGGGTTAGGGGACGGGGACGGTTTAGGGTCCAGGTGAGGGTACGACAACGCTCTAGGGGGAGCGTACGTGTGAGGGCGCGGGTTAGTGTCAGCGTACGGGTTAGGATTAGGGGACGGCTGAGGGTCAGGCTTCGGGGAAGGGTTAGGGTTAGGCTTCGGGCTAGGGTTAGGGTAAGGGGACGGGGACGGTTTAGGGTCCAGGTGAGGGTACGACAACGCTCTAGGGGGAGCGTACGTGTGAGGGCGCGGGTTAGTGTCAGCGTACGGGTTAGGATTAGGGGACGGCTGAGGGTCAGGCTTCGGGGAAGGGTTAGGGTTAGGGTTCGGGCTAGGGTTAGGGTTAGGGGACGGGGACGGTTTAGGGTCCAGGTGAGGGTACGACAACGCTCTAGGGGGAGCGTACGTGTGAGGGCGCGGGTTAGTGTCAGCGTACGGGTTAGGATTAGGGGACGGCTGAGGGTCAGGCTTCGGGGAAGGGTTAGGGTTAGGCTTCGGGCTAGGGTTAGGGTAAGGGGACGGGGACGGTTTAGGGTCCAGGTGAGGGTACGACAACGCTCTAGGGGGAGCGTACGTGTGAGGGCGCGGGTTAGTGTCAGCGTACGGGTTAGGATTAGGGGACGGCTGAGGGTCAGGCTTCGGGGAAGGGTTAGGGTTAGGGTTCGGGCTAGGGTTAGGGTTAGGGGACGGGGACGGTTTAGGGTCCAGGTGAGGGTACGACAACGCTCTAGGGGGAGCGTACGTGTGAGGGCGCGGGTTAGTGTCAGCGTACGGGTTAGGATTAGGGGACGGCTGAGGGTCAGGCTTCGGGGAAGGGTTAGGGTTAGGCTTCGGGCTAGGGTTAGGGTTAGGGGACGGGGACGGTTTAGGGTCCAGGTGAGGGTACGACAACGCTCTAGGGGGAGCGTACGTGTGAGGGCGCGGGTTAGTGTCAGCGTACGGGTTAGGATTAGGGGACGGCTGAGGGTCAGGCTTCGGGGAAGGGTTAGGGTTAGGCTTCGGGCTAGGGTTAGGGTTAGGGGACGGGGACGGTTTAGGGTCCAGGTGAGGGTACGACAACGCTCTAGGGGGAGCGTACGTGTGAGGGCGCGGGTTAGTGTCAGCGTACGGGTTAGGATTAGGGGACGGCTGAGGGTCAGGCTTCGGGGAAGGGTTAGGGTTAGGGATCGGGCTAGGGTTAGGGTTAGGGGACGGGGACGGTTTAGGGTCCAGGTGAGGGTACGACAACGCTCTAGGGGGAGCGTACGTGTGAGGGCGCGGGTTAGTGTCAGCGTACGGGTTAGGATTAGGGGACGGCTGAGGGTCAGGCTTCGGGGAAGGGTTAGGGTTAGGGTTCGGGCTAGGGTTAGGGTAAGGGGACGGGGACGGTTTAGGGTCCAGGTGAGGGTACGACAACGCTCTAGGGGGAGCGTACGTGTGAGGGCGCGGGTTAGTGTCAGCGTACGGGTTAGGATTAGGGGACGGCTGAGGGTCAGGCTTCGGGGAAGGGTTAGGGTTAGGGTTCGGGCTAGGGTTAGGGTTAGGGGACGGGGACGGTTTAGGGTCCAGGTGAGGGTACGACAACGCTCTAGGGGGAGCGTACGTGTGAGGGCGCGGGTTAGTGTCAGCGTACGGGTTAGGATTCGGGGACGGCTGAGGGTCAGGCTTCGGGGAAGGGTTAGGGTTAGGCTTCGGGCTAGGGTTAGGGTTAGGGGACGGGGACGGTTTAGGGTCCAGGTGAGGGTACGACAACGCTCTAGGGGGAGCGTACGTGTGAGGGCGCGGGTTAGTGTCAGCGTACGGGTTAGGATTAGGGGACGGCTGAGGGTCAGGCTTCGGGGAAGGGTTAGGGTTAGGGTTTGGGCTAGGGTTAGGGTTAGGGGACGGGGACGGTTTAGGGTCCAGGTGAGGGTACGACAACGCTCTAGGGGGAGCGTACGTGTGAGGGCGCGGGTTAGTGTCAGCGTACGGGTTAGAATTAGGGGACGGCTGAGGGTCAGGCTTCGGGGAAGGGTTAGGGTTCGGGCTAGGGTTAGGGTTAGGGGACGGGGACGGTTTAGGGTCCAGGTGAGGGTACGACAACGCTCTAGGGGGAGGGTACGTGTGAGGGCGCGGGTTAGTGTCAGCGTACGGGTTAGGATTAGGGAACGGCTGAGGGTCAGGCTTCGGGGAAGGGTTAGGGTTAGGGTTCGGGCTAGGGTTAGGGTTAGGGGACGGGGACGGTTTAGGGTCCAGGTGAGGGTACGACAACGCTCTAGGGGGAGCGTACGTGTGAGGGCGCGGGTTAGTGTCAGCGTACGGGTTAGGATTAGGGGACGGCTGAGGGTAAGGCTTCGGGGAAGGGTTAGGGTTAGGGTTCGGGCTAGGGTTAGGGTTAGGGGACGGGGACGGTTTAGGGTCCAGGTGAGGGTACGACAACGCTCTAGGGGGAGCGTACGTGTGAGGGCGCGGGTTAGTGTCAGCGTACGGGTTAGGATTAGGGGACGGCTGAAGATCAGGCTTCGGGGAAGGGTTAGGGTTAGGGTTCGGGCTAGGTTTAGGGTTAGGGGACGGGGACGGTAAGGGTCCAGGTGAGGGTACGACAACGCTCTAGGGGGAGCGTACGTGTGAGGGCGTGGGTTAGTGTCAGCGTACGGGTTAGGATTAGGGGACGGCTGAGGGTCAGGCTTCGGGGAAGGGTTAGGGTTAGGGTTCGGGCTAGGGTTAGGGTTAGGGGACGGGGACGGTTTAGGGTCCAGGTGACGGTACGACAACGCTCTAGGGGGAGCGTACGTGTGAGGGCGCGGGTTAGTGTCAGCGTACGGGTTAGGATTAGGGGACGGCTGAGGGTCAGGCTTCGGGGAAGGGTTAGGGTTAGGGTTCGGGCTAGGGTTAGGGTGAGGGGACGGGGACGGTTTAGGGTCCAGGTGAGGGTACGACAACGCTCTAGGGGGAGCGTACGTGTGAGGGCGCGGGTTAGTGTCAGCGTACGGGTTAGGATTAGGGGACGGCTGAGGGTCAGGCTTCGGGGAAGGGTTAGGGTTAGGGTTCGGGCTAGGGTTAGGGTTAGGGGACAGGGACGGTTTAGGGTCCAGGTGAGGGTACGACAACGCTCTAGGGGGAGCGTACGTGTGAGGGCACGGGTTAGTGTCAGCGTACGGGTTAGGATTAGGGGACGGCTGAGGGTCAGGCTTCGGGGAAGGGTTAGGGTTAGGCTTCGGGCTAGGGTTAGGGTTAGGGGACGGGGACGGTTTAGGGTCCAGGTGAGGGTACGACAACGCTCTAGGGGGAGCGTACGTGTGAGGGCGCGGGTTAGTGTCAGCGTACGGGTTAGGATTAGGGGACGGCTGAGGGTCAGGCTTCGGGGAAGGGTTAGGGTTAGGCTTCGGGATAGGGTTAGGGTTAGGGGACGGGGACGGTTTAGGGTCCAGGTGAGGGTACGACAACGCTCTAGGGGGAGCGTACGTGTGAGGGCGCGGGTTAGTGTCAGCGTACGGGTTAGGATTAGGGGACGGCTGAGGGTCAGGCTTCGGGGAAGGGTTAGGGTTAGGCTTCGGGCTAGGGTTAGGGTTAGGGGACGGGGACGGTTTAGGGTCCAGGTGAGGGTACGACAACGCTCTAGGGGGAGCGTACGTGTGAGGGCGCGGGTTAGTGTCAGCGTACGGGTTAGGATTAGGGGACGGCTGAGGGTCAGGCTTCGGGGAAGGGTTAGGGTTAGGCTTCGGGCTAGGGTTAGGGTTAGGGGACGGGGACGGTTTAGGGTCCAGGTGAGGGTACGACAACGCTCTAGGGGGAGCGTACGTGTGAGGGCGCGGGTTAGTGTCAGCGTACGGGTTAGGATTAGGGGACGGCTGAGGGTCAGGCTTCGGGGAAGTGTTAGGGTTAGGCTTCGGGCTAGGGTTAGGGTTAGGGGACGGGGACGGTTTAGGGTCCAGGTGAGGGTACGACAACGCTCTAGGGGGAGCGTACGTGTGAGGGCGCGGGTTAGTGTCAGCGTACGGGTTAGGATTAGGGGACGGCTGAGGGTCAGGCTTCGGGGAAGGGTTAGGGTTAGGGTTCGGGCTAGGGTTAGGGTTAGGGGACGGGGACGGTTTAGGGTCCAGGTGAGGGTACGACAACGCTCTAGGGGGAGCGTACGTGTGAGGGCGCGGGTTAGTGTCAGCGTACGGGTTAGGATTAGGGGACGGCTGAGGGTCAGGCTTCGGGGAAGGGTTAGGGTTAGGCTTCGGGCTAGGGTTAGGGTTAGGGGACGGGGACGGTTTAGGGTCCAGGTGAGGGTACGACAACGCTCTAGGGGGAGCGTACGTGTGAGGGCGCGGGTTAGTGTCAGCGTACGGGTTAGGATTAGGGGACGGCTGAGGGTCAGGCTTCGGGGAAGGGTTAGGGTTAGGGTTCGGGCTAGGGTTAGGGTTAGGGGACGGGGACGGTTTAGGGTCCAGGTGAGGGTACGACAACGCTCTAGGGGGAGCGTACGTGTGAGGGCGCGGGTTAGTGTCAGCGTACGGGTTAGGATTAGGGGACGGCTGAGGGTCAGGCTTCGGGGAAGGGTTAGGGTTAGGGTTCGGGCTAGGGTTAGGGTTAGGGGACGGGGACGGTTTAGGGTCCAGGTGAGGGTACGACAACGCTCTAGGGGGAGCGTACGTGTGAGGGCGCGGGTTAGTGTCAGCGTACGGGTTAGGATTAGGGGACGGCTGAGGGTCAGGCTTCGGGGAAGGGTTAGGGTTAGGGTTCGGGCTAGGGTTAGGGTTAGGGGACGGGGACGGTTTAGGGTCCAGGTGAGGGTACGACAACGCTCTAGGGGGAGCGTACGTGTGAGGGCGCGGGTTAGTGTCAGCGTACGGGTTAGGATTAGGGGACGGCTGAGGGTCAGGCTTCGGGGAAGGGTTAGGGTTAGGGTTCGGGCTAGGGTTAGGGTTAGGGGACGGGGACGGTTTAGGGTCCAGGTGAGGGTACGACAACGCTCTAGGGGGAGCGTACGTGTGAGGGCGCGGGTTAGTGTCAGCGTACGGGTTAGGATTAGGGGACGGCTGAGGGTCAGGCTTCGGGGAAGGGTTAGGGTTAGGGTTCGGGCTAGGGTTAGGGTTAGGGGACGGGGACGGTTTAGGGTCCAGGTGAGGGTACGACAACGCTCTAGGGGGAGCGTACGTGTGAGGGCGCGGGTTAGTGTCAGCGTACGGGTTAGGATTAGGGGACGGCTGAGGGTCAGGCTTCGGGGAAGGGTTAGGGTTAGGGTTCGGGCTAGGGTTAGGGTTAGGGGACGGGGACGGTTTAGGGTCCAGGTGAGGGTACGACAACGCTCTAGGGGGAGCGTACGTGTGAGGGCGCGGGTTAGTGTCAGCGTACGGGTTAGGATTAGGGGACGGCTGAGGGTCAGGCTTCGGGGAAGGGTTAGGGTTAGGGTTCGGGCTAGGGTTAGGGTTAGGGGACGGGGACGGTTTAGGGTCCAGGTGAGGGTACGACAACGCTCTAGGGGGAGCGTACGTGTGAGGGCGCGGGTTAGTGTCAGCGTACGGGTTAGGATTAGGGGACGGCTGAGGGTCAGGCTTCGGGGAAGGGTTAGGGTTAGGGTTCGGGCTAGGGTTAGGGTTAGGGGACGGGGACGGTTTAGGGTCCAGGTGAGGGTACGACAACGCTCTAGGGGGAGCGTACGTGTGAGGGCGCGGGTTAGTGTCAGCGTACGGGTTAGGATTAGGGGACGGCTGAGGGTCAGGCTTCGGGGAAGGGTTAGGGTTAGGGTTCGGGCTAGGGTTAGGGTTAGGGGACGGGGACGGTTTAGGGTCCAGGTGAGGGTACGACAACGCTCTAGGGGGAGCGTACGTGTGAGGGCGCGGGTTAGTGTCAGCGTACGGGTTAGGATTAGGGGACGGCTGAGGGTCAGGCTTCGGGGAAGGGTTAGGGTTAGGGTTCGGGCTAGGGTTAGGGTTAGGGGACGGGGACGGTTTAGGGTCCAGGTGAGGGTACGACAATGCTCTAGGGGGAGCGTACGTGTGAGGGCGCGTGTTAGTGTCAGCGTACGGGTTAGGATTAGGGGACGGCTGAGGGTCAGGCTTCGGGGAAGGGTTAGGGTTAGGGTTCGGGCTAGGGTTAGGGTTAGGGGACGGGGACGGTTTAGGGTCCAGGTGAGGGTACGACAACGCTCTAGGGGGAGCGTACGTGTGAGGGCGTGGGTTAGTGTCAGCGTACGGGTTAGGATTAGGGGACGGCTGAGGGTCAGGCTTCGGGGAAGGGTTAGGGTTAGGGTTCGGGCTAGGGTTAGGGTTAGGGGACGGGGACGGTTTAGGGTCCAGGTGAGGGTACGACAATGCTCTAGGGGGAGCGTACGTGTGAGGGCGCGGGTTAGTGTCAGCGTACGGGTTAGGATTAGGGGACGGCTCAGGGTCAGGCTTCGGGGAAGGGTTAGGGTTAGGGTTAGGGCTAGGGTTAGGGTTAGGGGACGGGGACGGTTTAGGGTCCAGGTGAGGGTACGACAACGCTCTAGGGGGAGCGTACGTGAGAGGGCGCGGGTTAGTGTCAGCGTACGGGTTAGGATTAGGGGACGGCTGAGGGTCAGGCTTCGGGGAAGGGTTAGGGTTAGGGTTCGGGCTAGGGTTAGGGTTAGGGGACGGGGACGGTTTAGGGTCCAGGTGAGGGTACGACGACGCTCTAGGGGGAGCGTACGTGTGAGGGCGCGGGTTAGTGTCAGCGTACGGGTTAGGATTAGGGGACGGCTGAGGGTCAGGCTTCGGGGAAGGGTTAGGGTTAGGCTTCGGGCTAGGGTTAGGGTTAGGGGACGGGGACGGTTTAGGGTCCAGGTGAGGGTACGACAACGCTCTAGGGGGAGCGTACGTGTGAGGGCGCGGGTTAGTGTCAGCGTACGGGTTAGGATTAGGGGACGGCTGAGGGTCAGGCTTCGGGGAAGGGTTAGGGTTAGGGTTCGGGCTAGGGTTAGGGTTAGGGGACGGGGACGGTTTAGGGTCCAGGTGAGGGTACGACAATGCTCTAGGGGGAGCGTACGTGTGAGGGCGCGTGTTAGTGTCAGCGTACGGGTTAGGATTAGGGGACGGCTGAGGGTCAGGCTTCGGGGAAGGGTTAGGGTTAGGGTTCGGGCTAGGGTTAGGGTTAGGGGACGGGGACGGTTTAGGGTCCAGGTGAGGGTACGACAACGCTCTAGGGGGAGCGTACGTGTGAGGGCGTGGGTTAGTGTCAGCGTACGGGTTAGGATTAGGGGACGGCTGAGGGTCAGGCTTCGGGGAAGGGTTAGGGTTAGGGTTCGGGCTAGGGTTAGGGTTAGGGGACGGGGACGGTTTAGGGTCCAGGTGAGGGTACGACAATGCTCTAGGGGGAGCGTACGTGTGAGGGCGCGGGTTAGTGTCAGCGTACGGGTTAGGATTAGGGGACGGCTCAGGGTCAGGCTTCGGGGAAGGGTTAGGGTTAGGGTTAGGGCTAGGGTTAGGGTTAGGGGACGGGGACGGTTTAGGGTCCAGGTGAGGGTACGACAACGCTCTAGGGGGAGCGTACGTGAGAGGGCGCGGGTTAGTGTCAGCGTACGGGTTAGGATTAGGGGACGGCTGAGGGTCAGGCTTCGGGGAAGGGTTAGGGTTAGGGTTCGGGCTAGGGTTAGGGTTAGGGGACGGGGACGGTTTAGGGTCCAGGTGAGGGTACGACGACGCTCTAGGGGGAGCGTACGTGTGAGGGCGCGGGTTAGTGTCAGCGTACGGGTTAGGATTAGGGGACGGCTGAGGGTCAGGCTTCGGGGAAGGGTTAGGGTTAGGCTTCGGGCTAGGGTTAGGGTTAGGGGACGGGGACGGTTTAGGGTCCAGGTGAGGGTACGACAACGCTCTAGGGGGAGCGTACGTGTGAGGGCGCGGGTTAGTGTCAGCGTACGGGTTAGGATTAGGGGACGGCTGAGGGTCAGGCTTCGGGGAAGGGTTAGGGTTAGGGTTCGGGCTAGGGTTAGGGTTAGGGGACGGGGACGGTTTAGGGTCCAGGTGAGGGTACGACAACGCTCTAGGGGGAGCGTACGTGTGAGGGCGCGGGTTAGTGTCAGCGTACGGGTTAGGATTAGGGGACGGCTCAGGGTCAGGCTTCGGGGAAGGGTTAGGGTTAGGGTTAGGGCTAGGGTTAGGGTTAGGGGACGGGGACGGTTTAGGGTCCAGGTGAGGGTACGACAACGCTCTAGGGGGAGCGTACGTGAGAGGGCGCGGGTTAGTGTCAGCGTACGGGTTAGGATTAGGGGACGGCTGAGGGTCAGGCTTCGGGGAAGGGTTAGGGTTAGGGTTCGGGCTAGGGTTAGGGTTAGGGGACGGGGACGGTTTAGGGTCCAGGTGAGGGTACGACAACGCTCTAGGGGGAGCGTACGTGTGAGGGCGCGGGTTAGTGTCAGCGTACGGGTTAGGATTAGGGGACGGCTGAGGGTCAGGCTTCGGGGAAGGGTTAGGGTTAGGGTTCGGGCTAGGGTTAGTGTTAGGGGACGGGGACGGTTTAGGGTCCAGGTGAGGGTACGACAACGCTCTAGGGGGAGCGTACGTGTGAGGGCGCGGGTTAGTGTCAGCGTACGGGTTAGGATTAGGGGACGGCTGAGGGTCAGGCTTCGGGGAAGGGTTAGGGTTAGGGTTCGGGCTAGGGTTAGGGTTAGGGGACGGGGACGGTTTAGGGTCCAGGTGAGGGTACGACAACGCTCTAGGGGGAGCGTACATGTGAGGGCGCGGGTTAGTGTCAGCGTACGGGTTAGGATTAGGGGACGGCTGAGGGTCAGGCTTCGGGGAAGGGTTAGGGTTAGGGTTCGGGCTAGGGTTAGGTTTAGGGGACGGGGACGGTTTAGGGTCCAGGTGAGGGTACGACAACGCTCTAGGGGGAGCGTACGTGTGAGGGCGCGGGTTAGTGTCAGCGTACGGGTTAGGATTAGGGGACGGCTGAGGGTCAGGCTTCGGGGAAGGGTTAGGGTTAGGCTTCGGGCTAGGGTTAGGGTTAGGGGACGGGGACGGTTTAGGGTCCAGGTGAGGGTACGACAACGCTCTAGGGGGAGCGTACGTGTGAGGGCGCGGGTTAGTGTCAGCGTACGGGTTAGGATTAGGGGACGGCTGAGGGTCAGGCTTCGGGGAAGGGTTAGGTTTAGGGTTCGGGCTAGGGTTAGGGTTAGGGGACGGGGACGGTTTAGGGTCCAGGTGAGGGTACGACAACGCTCTAGGGGGAGCGTACGTGTGAGGGCGCGGGTTAGTGTCAGCGTACGGGTTAGGACTACGGGACGGCTGAGGGTCAGGCTTCGGGGAAGGGTTAGGGTTAGGGTTCGGGCTAGGGTTAGGGTTAGGGGACGGGGACGGTTTAGGGTCCAGGTGAGGGTACGACAACGCTCTAGGGGGAGCGTACGTGTGAGGGCGTGGGTTAGTGTCAGCGTACGGGTTAGGATTAGGGGACGGCTGAGGGTCAGGCTTCGGGGAAGGGTTAGGGTTAGGGTTCGGGCTAGGGTTAGGGTTAGGGGACGGGGACGGTTTAGGGTCCAGGTGAGGGTACGACAACGCTCTAGGGGGAGCGTACGTGTGAGGGCGCGGGTTAGTGTCAGCGTACGGGTTATGATTAGGGGACGGCTGAGGGTCAGGCTTCGGGGAAGGGTTAGGGTTAGGGTTCGGGCTAGGGTTAGGGTTAGGGGACGGGGACGGTTTAGGGTCCAGGTGAGGGTACGACAACGCTCTAGGGGGAGCGTACATGTGAGGGCGCGGGTTAGTGTCAGCGTACGGGTTAGGATTAGGGGACGGCTGAGGGTCAGGCTTCGGGGAAGGGTTAGGGTTAGGGTTCGGGCTAGGGTTAGGGTTAGGGGACGGGGACGGTTTAGGGTCCAGGTGAGGGTACGACAACGCTCTAGGGGGAGCGTACGTGTGAGGGCGCGGGTTAGTGTCAGCGTACGGGTTAGGATTAGGGGACGGCTGAGGGTCAGGCTTCGGGGAAGGGTTAGGGTTAGGGTTAGGGCTAGGGTTAGGGTTAGGGGACGGGGACGGTTTAGGGTCCAGGTGAGGGTACGACAACGCTCTAGGGGGAGCGTACGTGTGAGGGCGCGGGTTAGTGTCAGCGTACGGGTTAGGATTAGGGGACGACTGAGGGTCAGGCTTCGGGGAAGGGTTAGGGTTAGGGTTCGGGCTAGGGTTAGGGTTAGGGGACGGGGACGGTTTAGGGTCCAGGTGAGGGTACGACAACGCTCTAGGGGGAGCGTACGTGTAAGGGCGCGGGTTACTGTCAGCGTACGGGTTAGTATTAGGGGACGGCTGAGGGTCAGGCTTCGGGGAAGGGTTAGGGTTAGGGATCGGGCTAGGGTTAGGGTTAGGGGACGGGGACGGTTTAGGGTCCAGGTGAGGGTACGACAACGCTCTAGGGGGAGCGTACGTGTGAGGGCGCGGGTTAGTGTCAGCGTACGGGTTAGGATTAGGGGACGGCTGAGGGTCAGGCTTCGGGGAAGGGTTAGGGTTAGGCTTCGGGCTAGGGTTAGGGTAAGGGGACGGGGACGGTTTAGGGTCCAGGTGAGGGTACGACAACGCTCTAGGGGGAGCGTACGTGTGAGGGCGCGGGTTAGTGTCAGCGTACGTGTTAGGATTAGGGGACGGCTGAGGGTCAGGCTTCGGGGAAGGGTTAGGGTTAGGGTTCGGGCTAGGGTTAGGGTTAGGGGACGGGGACGGTTTAGGGTCCAGGTGAGGGTACGACGACGCTCTAGGGGGAGCGTACGTGTGAGGGCGCGGGTTAGTGTCAGCGTACGGGTTAGGATTAGGGGACGGCTGAGGGTCAGGCTTCGGGGAAGGGTTAGGGTTAGGCTTCGGGCTAGGGTTAGGGTTAGGGGACGGGGACGGTTTAGGGTCCAGGTGAGGGTACGACAACGCTCTAGGGGGAGCGTACGTGTGAGGGCGCGGGTTAGTGTCAGCGTACGGGTTAGGATTAGGGGACGGCTGAGGGTCAGGCTTCGGGGAAGGGTTAGGGTTAGGGTTCGGGCTAGGGTTAGGGTTAGGGGACGGGGACGGTTTAGGGTCCAGGTGAGGGTACGACAACGCTCTAGGGGGAGCGTACGTGTGAGGGCGCGGGTTAGTGTCAGCGTACGGGTTAGGATTAGGGGACGGCTGAGGGTCAGGCTTCGGGGAAGGGTTAGGGTTAGGGTTAGGGCTAGGGTTAGGGTTAGGGGACGGGGACGGTTTAGGGTCCAGGTGAGGGTACGACAACGCTCTAGGGGGAGCGTACGTGTGAGGGCGCGGGTTAGTGTCAGCGTACGGGTTAGGATTAGGGGACGACTGAGGGTCAGGCTTCGGGGAAGGGTTAGGGTTAGGGTTCGGGCTAGGGTTAGGGTTAGGGGACGGGGACGGTTTAGGGTCCAGGTGAGGGTACGACAACGCTCTAGGGGGAGCGTACGTGTGAGGGCGCGGGTTACTGTCAGCGTACGGGTTAGTATTAGGGGACGGCTGAGGGTCAGGCTTCGGGGAAGGGTTAGGGTTAGGGATCGGGCTAGGGTTAGGGTTAGGGGACGGGGACGGTTTAGGGTCCAGGTGAGGGTACGACAACGCTCTAGGGGGAGCGTACGTGTGAGGGCGCGGGTTAGTGTCAGCGTACGGGTTAGGATTAGGGGACGGCTGAGGGTCAGGCTTCGGGGAAGGGTTAGGGTTAGGCTTCGGGCTAGGGTTAGGGTAAGGGGACGGGGACGGTTTAGGGTCCAGGTGAGGGTACGACAACGCTCTAGGGGGAGCGTACGTGTGAGGGCGCGGGTTAGTGTCAGCGTACGGGTTAGGATTAGGGGACGGCTGAGGGTCAGGCTTCGGGGAAGGGTTAGGGTTAGGGTTCGGGCTAGGGTTAGGGTTAGGGGACGGGGACGGTTTAGGGTCCAGGTGAGGGTACGACAACGCTCTAGGGGGAGCGTACGTGTGAGGGCGCGGGTTAGTGTCAGCGTACGGGTTAGGATTAGGGGACGGCTGAGGGTCAGGCTTCGGGGAAGGGTTAGGGTTAGGCTTCGGGCTAGGGTTAGGGTAAGGGGACGGGGACGGTTTAGGGTCCAGGTGAGGGTACGACAACGCTCTAGGGGGAGCGTACGTGTGAGGGCGCGGGTTAGTGTCAGCGTACGGGTTAGGATTAGGGGACGGCTGAGGGTCAGGCTTCGGGGAAGTGTTAGGGTTAGGGTTTGGGCTAGGGTTAGGGTTAGGGGACGGGGACGGTTTAGGGTCCAGGTGAGGGTACGACAACGCTCTAGGGGGAGCGTACGTGTGAGGGCGCGGGTTAGTGTCAGCGTACGGGTTAGGATTAGGGGACGGCTGAGGGTCAGGCTTCGGGGAAGGGTTAGGGTTAGGCTTCGGGCTAGGGTTAGGGTTAGGGGACGGGGACGGTTTAGGGTCCAGGTGAGGGTACGACAACGCTCTAGGGGGAGCGTACGTGTGAGGGCGCGGGTTAGTGTCAGCGTACGGGTTAGGATTAGGGGACGGCTGAGGGTCAGGCTTCGGGGAAGGGTTAGGGTTAGGGTTCGGGCTAGGGTTAGGGTTAGGGGACGGGGACGGTTTAGGGTCCAGGTGAGGGTACGACAACGCTCTAGGGGGAGCGTACGTGTGAGGGCGCGGGTTAGTGTCAGCGTACGGGTTAGGATTAGGGGACGGCTGAGGGTCAGGCTTCGGGGAAGGGTTAGGGTTAGGGATCGGGCTAGGGTTAGGGTTAGGGGACGGGGACGGTTTAGGGTCCAGGTGAGGGTGCGACAACGCTCTAGGGGGAGCGTACGTGTGAGGGCGCGGGTTAGTGTCAGCGTACGGGTTAGGATTAGGGGACGGCTGAGGGTCAGGCTTCGGGGAAGGGTTAGGGTTAGGGTTCGGGCTAGGGTTAGGGTAAGGGGACGGGGACGGTTTAGGGTGCAGGTGAGGGTACGACAACGCTCTAGGGGGAGCGTACGTGTGAGGGCGCGGGTTAGTGTCAGCGTACGGGTTAGGATTAGGGGACGGCTGAGGGTCAGGCTTCGGGGAAGGGTTAGGGTTAGGGTTCGGGCTAGGGTTAGGGTTAGGGGACGGGGACGGTTTAGGGTCCAGGTGAGGGTACGACAACGCTCTAGGGGGAGCGTACGTGTGAGGGCGCGGGTTAGTGTCAGCGTACGGGTTAGGATTCGGGGACGGCTGAGGGTCAGGCTTCGGGGAAGGGTTAGGGTTAGGCTTCGGGCTAGGGTTAGGGTTAGGGGACGGGGACGGTTTAGGGTCCAGGTGAGGGTACGACAACGCTCTAGGGGGAGCGTACGTGTGAGGGCGCGGGTTAGTGTCAGCGTACGGGTTAGGATTAGGGGACGGCTGAGGGTCAGGCTTCGGGGAAGGGTTAGGGTTAGGGTTTGGGCTAGGGTTAGGGTTAGGGGACGGGGACGGTTTAGGGTCCAGGTGAGGGTACGACAACGCTCTAGGGGGAGCGTACGTGTGAGGGCGCGGGTTAGTGTCAGCGTACGGGTTAGGATTAGGGGACGGCTGAGGGTCAGGCTTCGGGGAAGTGTTAGGGTTCGGGCTAGGGTTAGGGTTAGGGGACGGGGACGGTTTAGGGTCCAGGTGAGGGTACGACAACGCTCTAGGGGGAGCGTACGTGTGAGGGCGCGGGTTAGTGTCAGCGTACGGGTTAGGATTAGGGGACGGCTGAGGGTCAGGCTTCGGGGAAGGGTTAGGGTTAGGGTTCGGGCTAGGGTTAGGGTTAGGGGACGGGGACGGTTTAGGGTCCAGGTGAGGGTACGACAACGCTCTAGGGGGAGCGTACGTGTGAGGGCGCGGGTTAGTGTCAGCGTACGGGTTAGGATTAGGGGACGGCTGAAGATCAGGCTTCGGGGAAGTGTTAGGGTTAGGGTTCGGGCTAGGTTTAGGGTTAGGGGACGGGGACGGTTTAGGGTCCAGGTGAGGGTACGACAACGCTCTAGGGGGAGCGTACGTGTGAGGGCGCGGGTTAGTGTCAGCGTACGGGTTAGGATTAGGGGACGGCTGAGGGTCAGGCTTCGGGGAAGGGTTAGGGTTAGGGTTCGGGCTAGGGTTAGGGTTAGGGGACGGGGACGGTTTAGGGTCCAGGTGAGGGTACGACAACGCTCTAGGGGGAGCGTACGTGTGAGGGCGCGGGTTAGTGTCAGCGTACGGGTTAGGATTAGGGGACGGCTGAGGGTCAGGCTTCGTGGAAGGGTTAGGGTTAGGCTTCGGGCTAGGGTTAGGGTTAGGGGACGGGGACGGTTTAGGGTCCAGGTGAGGGTACGACAACGCTCTAGGGGGAGCGTACGTGTGAGGGCGCGGGTTAGTGTCAGCGTACAGGTTAGGATTAGGGGACGGCTGAGGGTCAGGCTTCGGGGAAGGGTTAGGGTTAGGGTTCGGGCTAGGGTTAGGGTTAGGGGACGGGGACGGTTTAGGGTCCAGGTGAGGGTACGACAACGCTCTAGGGGGAGCGTACGTGTGAGGGCGCGGGTTAGTGTCAGCATACAGGTTAGGATTAGGGGACGGCTGAGGGTCAGGCTTCGGGGAAGGGTTAGGGTTAGGGTTCGGGCTAGGGTTAGGGTTAGGGGACGGGGACGGTTCAGGTTCCAGGTGAGGGTACGACGACGCTCTAGGGGGAGCGTACGTGTGAGGGCGCGGGTTAGTGTCAGCATACAGGTTAGGATTAGGGGACGGCTGAGGGTCAGGCTTCGGGGAAGGGTTAGGGTTAGGCTTCGGGCTAGGGTTAGGGTTAGGGGACGGGGACGGTTCAGGGTCCAGGTGAGGGTACGACAACGCTCTAGGGGGAGCGTACGTGTGAGGGCGCGGGTTAGTGTCAGCGTACGGGTTAGGATTAGGGGACGGCTGAGGGTCAGGCTTCGGGGAAGGGTTAGGGTTACGGTTCGGGCTAGGGTTAGGGTTAGGGGACGGGGCCGGTTCAGGGTCCAGGTGATGGTACGACAACGCTCTAGGGGGAGCGTACGTGTGAGGGCGCGGGTTAGTGTCAGCGTACGGTTTAGGATTAGGGGACGGCTGAGGGTCAGGCTTCGGGGAAGGGTTAGGGTTAGGGTTCGGGCTAGGGTTAGGGTTAGGGGAGGGGGACGGTTCAGGGTCCAGGTGAGGGTACGACAACGCTCTAGGGGGAGCGTACGTGTGAGGGCGCAGGTTAGTGTCAGCGTACGGGTTAGGATTAGGGGACGGCTGAGGGTCAGGCTTCGGGGAAGGGTTAGGGTTAGGGTTCGGGCTAGGGTTAGGGTTAGGGGACGGGGACGGTTTAGGGTCCAGGTGAGGGTACGACAACGCTCTAGGGGGAGCGTATGTGTGAGGGCGCGGGTTAGTGTCAGCGTACGGGTTAGGATTAGGGGACGGCTGAGGGTCAGGCTTCGGGGAAGGGTTAGGGTTAGGTTTCGGGCTAGGGTTAGGGTTAGGGGACGGGGACGGTTTAGGGTCCAGGTGAGGGTACGACAACGCTCTAGGGGGAGCGTACGTGTGAGGGCGCGGGTTAGTGTCAGCGTACGGGTTAGGATTAGGGGACGGCTGAGGGTCAGGCTTCGGGGAAGGGTTAGGGTTAGGCTTCGGGCTAGGGTTAGGGTTAGGGGACGGGGACGGTTTAGGGTCCAGGTGAGGGTACGACAACGCTCTAGGGGGAGCGTACGTGTGAGGGCGCGGGTTAGTGTCAGCGTACGGGTTAGGATTAGGGGACGGCTGAGGGTCAGGCTTCGGGGAAGGGTTAGGGTTAGGGTTCGGGCTAGGGTTAGAGTTAGGGGACGGAGACGGTTTAGGGTCCAGGTGAGGGTACGACAACGCTCTAGGGGGAGCGTACGTGTGAGGGCGCGGGTTAGTGTCAGCGTACGGGTTAGGATTAGGGGACGGCTGAGTGTCAGGCTTCGGGGAAGGGTTAGGGTTAGGGTTCGGGCTAGGGTTAGGGTTAGGGGACGGGGACGGTTTAGGGTCCAGGTGAGGGTACGACAACGCTCTAGGGGGAGCGTACGTGTGAAGGCGCGGGTTAGTGTCAGCGTACGGGTTAGGATTAGGGGACGGCTGAGGGTCAGGCTTCGGGGAAGGGTTAGGGTTAGGCTTCGGGCTAGGGTTAGGGTTAGGGGACGGGGACGGTTTAGGGTCCAGGGGAGGGTACGACAACGCTCTAGGGGGAGCGTACGTGTGAGGGCGCGGGTTAGTGTCAGCGTACGGGTTAGGATTAGGGGACGGCTGAGGGTCAGGCTTCGGGGAAGGGTTAGGGTTAGGCTTCGGTCTAGGGTTAGGGTTAGGGGACGGGGACGGTTTAGGGTCCAGGTGAGGGTACGACAACGCTCTAGGGGGAGCGTACGTGTGAGGGCGCGGGTTAGTGTCAGCGTACGGGTTAGGATTAGGGGACGGCTGAGGGTCAGGCTTCGGGGAAGGGTTAGGGTTAGGCTTCGGGCTAGGGTTAGGGTTAGGGGACGGGGACGGTTTAGGGTCCAGGTGAGGGGACGACAACGCTCTAGGGGGAGCGTACGTGTGAGGGCGTGGGTTAGTGTCAGCGTACGGGTTAGGATTAGGGGACGGGTGAGGGTCAGGCTTCGGGGAAGGGTTAGGGTTAGGGTTCGGGCTAGGGTTAGGGTTAGGGGACGGGGACGGTTTAGGGTCCAGGTGAGGGTACGACAACGCTCTAGGGGGAGCGTACGTGTGAGGGCGCGGGTTAGTGTCAGCGTACGGGTTAGGATTAGGGGACGGCTGAGGGTCAGGCTTCGGGGAAGGGTTAGGGTTAGGCTTCGGGCTAGGGTTAGGGTTAGGGGACGGGGACAGTTTAGGGTCCAGGTGAGGGTACGACAACGCTCTAGGGGGAGCGTACGTGTGAGGGCGCGGGTTAGTGTCAGCGTACGGGTTAGGATTAGGGGACGGCTGAGGGTCAGGCTTCGGGGAAGGGTTAGGGTTAGGCTTCGGGCTAGGGTTAGGGTTAGGGGACGGGGACGGTTTAGGGTCCAGGTGAGGGTACGACAACGCTCTAGGGGGAGCGTACGTGTGAGGGCGCGGGTTAGTGTCAGCGTATGGGTTAGGATTAGGGGACGGCTGAGTGTCAGGCTTCGGGGAAGGGTTAGGGTTAGGCTTCGGGCTAGGGTTAGGGTTAGGGGACGGGGACGGTTTAGGGTCCAGGTGAGGGTACGACAACGCTCTAGGGGGAGCGTACGTGTGAGGGCGCGGGTTAGTGTCAGCGTACGGGTTAGGATTAGGGGACGGCTGAGGGTCAGGCTTCGGGGAAGGGTTAGGGTTAGGCTTCGGGCTAGGGTTAGGGTTAGGGGACGGGGACGGTTTAGGGTGCAGGTGAGGGTACGACAACGCTCTAGGGGGAGCGTACGTGTGAGGGCGCGGGTTAGTGTCAGCGTACGGGTTAGGATTAGGGGACGGCTGAGGGTCAGGCTTCGGGGAAGGGTTAGGGTTAGGGTTCGGGCTAGGGTTAGGGTTAGGGGACGGGGACGGTTTAGGGTCCAGGTGAGGGTACGACAACGCTCTAGGGGGAGCGTACGTGTGAGGGCGCGGGTTAGTGTCAGCGTACGGGTTAGGATTCGGGGACGGCTGAGGGTCAGGCTTCGGGGAAGGGTTAGGGTTAGGCTTCGGGCTAGGGTTAGGGTTAGGGGACGGGGACGGTTTAGGGTCCAGGTGAGGGTACGACAACGCTCTAGGGGGAGCGTACGTGTGAGGGCGCGGGTTAGTGTCAGCGTACGGGTTAGGATTAGGGGACGGCTGAGGGTCAGGCTTCGGGGAAGGGTTAGGGTTAGGGTTTGGGCTAGGGTTAGGGTTAGGGGACGGGGACGGTTTAGGGTCCAGGTGAGGGTACGACAACGCTCTAGGGGGAGCGTACGTGTGAGGGCGCGGGTTAGTGTCAGCGTACGGGTTAGGATTAGGGGACGGCTGAGGGTCAGGCTTCGGGGAAGTGTTAGGGTTCGGGCTAGGGTTAGGGTTAGGGGACGGGGACGGTTTAGGGTCCAGGTGAGGGTACGACAACGCTCTAGGGGGAGCGTACGTGTGAGGGCGCGGGTTAGTGTCAGCGTACGGGTTAGGATTAGGGGACGGCTGAGGGTCAGGCTTCGGGGAAGGGTTAGGGTTAGGGTTCGGGCTAGGGTTAGGGTTAGGGGACGGGGACGGTTTAGGGTCCAGGTGAGGGTACGACAACGCTCTAGGGGGAGCGTACGTGTGAGGGCGCGGGTTAGTGTCAGCGTACGGGTTAGGATTAGGGGACGGCTGAAGATCAGGCTTCGGGGAAGTGTTAGGGTTAGGGTTCGGGCTAGGTTTAGGGTTAGGGGACGGGGACGGTTTAGGGTCCAGGTGAGGGTACGACAACGCTCTAGGGGGAGCGTACGTGTGAGGGCGCGGGTTAGTGTCAGCGTACGGGTTAGGATTAGGGGACGGCTGAGGGTCAGGCTTCGGGGAAGGGTTAGGGTTAGGGTTCGGGCTAGGGTTAGGGTTAGGGGACGGGGACGGTTTAGGGTCCAGGTGAGGGTACGACAACGCTCTAGGGGGAGCGTACGTGTGAGGGCGCGGGTTAGTGTCAGCGTACGGGTTAGGATTAGGGGACGGCTGAGGGTCAGGCTTCGTGGAAGGGTTAGGGTTAGGCTTCGGGCTAGGGTTAGGGTTAGGGGACGGGGACGGTTTAGGGTCCAGGTGAGGGTACGACAACGCTCTAGGGGGAGCGTACGTGTGAGGGCGCGGGTTAGTGTCAGCGTACAGGTTAGGATTAGGGGACGGCTGAGGGTCAGGCTTCGGGGAAGGGTTAGGGTTAGGGTTCGGGCTAGGGTTAGGGTTAGGGGACGGGGACGGTTTAGGGTCCAGGTGAGGGTACGACAACGCTCTAGGGGGAGCGTACGTGTGAGGGCGCGGGTTAGTGTCAGCATACAGGTTAGGATTAGGGGACGGCTGAGGGTCAGGCTTCGGGGAAGGGTTAGGGTTAGGGTTCGGGCTAGGGTTAGGGTTAGGGGACGGGGACGGTTCAGGTTCCAGGTGAGGGTACGACGACGCTCTAGGGGGAGCGTACGTGTGAGGGCGCGGGTTAGTGTCAGCATACAGGTTAGGATTAGGGGACGGCTGAGGGTCAGGCTTCGGGGAAGGGTTAGGGTTAGGCTTCGGGCTAGGGTTAGGGTTAGGGGACGGGGACGGTTCAGGGTCCAGGTGAGGGTACGACAACGCTCTAGGGGGAGCGTACGTGTGAGGGCGCGGGTTAGTGTCAGCGTACGGGTTAGGATTAGGGGACGGCTGAGGGTCAGGCTTCGGGGAAGGGTTAGGGTTACGGTTCGGGCTAGGGTTAGGGTTAGGGGACGGGGCCGGTTCAGGGTCCAGGTGATGGTACGACAACGCTCTAGGGGGAGCGTACGTGTGAGGGCGCGGGTTAGTGTCAGCGTACGGTTTAGGATTAGGGGACGGCTGAGGGTCAGGCTTCGGGGAAGGGTTAGGGTTAGGGTTCGGGCTAGGGTTAGGGTTAGGGGAGGGGGACGGTTCAGGGTCCAGGTGAGGGTACGACAACGCTCTAGGGGGAGCGTACGTGTGAGGGCGCAGGTTAGTGTCAGCGTACGGGTTAGGATTAGGGGACGGCTGAGGGTCAGGCTTCGGGGAAGGGTTAGGGTTAGGGTTCGGGCTAGGGTTAGGGTTAGGGGACGGGGACGGTTTAGGGTCCAGGTGAGGGTACGACAACGCTCTAGGGGGAGCGTACGTGTGAGGGCGCGGGTTAGTGTCAGCGTACGGGTTAGGATTAGGGGACGGCTGAGGGTCAGGCTTCGGGGAAGGGTTAGGGTTAGGTTTCGGGCTAGGGTTAGGGTTAGGGGACGGGGACGGTTTAGGGTCCAGGTGAGGGTACGACAACGCTCTAGGGGGAGCGTACGTGTGAGGGCGCGGGTTAGTGTCAGCGTACGGGTTAGGATTAGGGGACGGCTGAGGGTCAGGCTTCGGGGAAGGGTTAGGGTTAGGCTTCGGGCTAGGGTTAGGGTTAGGGGACGGGGACGGTTTAGGGTCCAGGTGAGGGTACGACAACGCTCTAGGGGGAGCGTACGTGTGAGGGCGCGGGTTAGTGTCAGCGTACGGGTTAGGATTAGGGGACGGCTGAGGGTCAGGCTTCGGGGAAGGGTTAGGGTTAGGGTTCGGGCTAGGGTTAGAGTTAGGGGACGGAGACGGTTTAGGGTCCAGGTGAGGGTACGACAACGCTCTAGGGGGAGCGTACGTGTGAGGGCGCGGGTTAGTGTCAGCGTACGGGTTAGGATTAGGGGACGGCTGAGTGTCAGGCTTCGGGGAAGGGTTAGGGTTAGGGTTCGGGCTAGGGTTAGGGTTAGGGGACGGGGACGGTTTAGGGTCCAGGTGAGGGTACGACAACGCTCTAGGGGGAGCGTACGTGTGAAGGCGCGGGTTAGTGTCAGCGTACGGGTTAGGATTAGGGGACGGCTGAGGGTCAGGCTTCGGGGAAGGGTTAGGGTTAGGCTTCGGGCTAGGGTTAGGGTTAGGGGACGGGGACGGTTTAGGGTCCAGGGGAGGGTACGACAACGCTCTAGGGGGAGCGTACGTGTGAGGGCGCGGGTTAGTGTCAGCGTACGGGTTAGGATTAGGGGACGGCTGAGGGTCAGGCTTCGGGGAAGGGTTAGGGTTAGGCTTCGGTCTAGGGTTAGGGTTAGGGGACGGGGACGGTTTAGGGTCCAGGTGAGGGTACGACAACGCTCTAGGGGGAGCGTACGTGTGAGGGCGCGGGTTAGTGTCAGCGTACGGGTTAGGATTAGGGGACGGCTGAGGGTCAGGCTTCGGGGAAGGGTTAGGGTTAGGCTTCGGGCTAGGGTTAGGGTTAGGGGACGGGGACGGTTTAGGGTCCAGGTGAGGGGACGACAACGCTCTAGGGGGAGCGTACGTGTGAGGGCGTGGGTTAGTGTCAGCGTACGGGTTAGGATTAGGGGACGGGTGAGGGTCAGGCTTCGGGGAAGGGTTAGGGTTAGGGTTCGGGCTAGGGTTAGGGTTAGGGGACGGGGACGGTTTAGGGTCCAGGTGAGGGTACGACAACGCTCTAGGGGGAGCGTACGTGTGAGGGCGCGGGTTAGTGTCAGCGTACGGGTTAGGATTAGGGGACGGCTGAGGGTCAGGCTTCGGGGAAGGGTTAGGGTTAGGCTTCGGGCTAGGGTTAGGGTTAGGGGACGGGGACAGTTTAGGGTCCAGGTGAGGGTACGACAACGCTCTAGGGGGAGCGTACGTGTGAGGGCGCGGGTTAGTGTCAGCGTACGGGTTAGGATTAGGGGACGGCTGAGGGTCAGGCTTCGGGGAAGGGTTAGGGTTAGGCTTCGGGCTAGGGTTAGGGTTAGGGGACGGGGACGGTTTAGGGTCCAGGTGAGGGTACGACAACGCTCTAGGGGGAGCGTACGTGTGAGGGCGCGGGTTAGTGTCAGCGTATGGGTTAGGATTAGGGGACGGCTGAGTGTCAGGCTTCGGGGAAGGGTTAGGGTTAGGCTTCGGGCTAGGGTTAGGGTTAGGGGACGGGGACGGTTTAGGGTCCAGGTGAGGGTACGACAACGCTCTAGGGGGAGCGTACGTGTGAGGGCGCGGGTTAGTGTCAGCGTACGGGTTAGGATTAGGGGACGGCTGAGGGTCAGGCTTCGGGGAAGGGTTAGGGTTAGGCTTCGGGCTAGGGTTAGGGTTAGGGGACGGGGACGGTTTAGGGTCCAGGTGAGGGTACGACAACGCTCTAGGGGGAGCGTACGTGTGAGGGCGCGGGTTAGTGTCAGCGTACGGGTTAGGATTAGGGGACGGCTGAGGGTCAGGCTTCGGGGAAGGGTTAGGGTTAGGCTTCGGGCTAGGGTTAGGGTTAGGGGACGGGGACGGTTTAGGGTCCAGGGGAGGGTACGACAACGCTCTAGGGGGAGCGTACGTGTGAGGGCGCGGGATAGTGTCAGCGTACGGGTTAGGATTAGGGGACGGCTGAGGGTCAGGCTTCGGGGAAGGGTTAGGGTTAGGCTTCGGGCTAGGGTTAGGGTTAGGGGACGGGGACGGTTTAGGGTCCAGGTGAGGGTACGACAACGCTCTAGGGGGAGCGTACGTGTGAGGGCGCGGGTTAGTGTCAGCGTACGGGTTAGGATTAGGGGACGGCTGAGGGTCAGGCTTCGGGGAAGGGTTAGGGTTAGGGTTCGGGCTAGGGTTAGGGTTAGGGGACGGGGACGGTTCAGGGTCCAGGTGAGGGTACGACAACGCTCTAGGGGGAGCGTACGTGTGAGGGCGCGGGTTAGTGTCAGCGTACGGTTTAGGATTAGGGGACGGCTGAGGGTCAGGCTTCGGGGAAGGGTTAGGGTTAGGGTTCGGGCTAGGGTTAGGGTTAGGGGAGGGGGACGGTTCAGGGTCCAGGTGAGGGTACGACAACGCTCTAGGGGGAGCGTACGTGTGAGGGCGCAGGTTAGTGTCAGCGTACGGGTTAGGATTAGGGGACGGCTGAGGGTCAGGCTTCGGGGAAGGGTTAGGGTTAGGGTTCGGGCTAGGGTTAGGGTTAGGGGACGGGGACGGTTTAGGGTCCAGGTGAGGGTACGACAACGCTCTAGGGGGAGCGTACGTGTGAGGGCGCGGGTTAGTGTCAGCGTACGGGTTAGGATTAGGGGACGGCTGAGGGTCAGGCTTCGGGGAAGGGTTAGGGTTAGGGTTCGGGCTAGGGTTAGGGTTAGGGGACGGGGACGGTTTAGGGTCCAGGTGAGGGTACGACAACGCTCTAGGGGGAGCGTACGTGTGAGGGCGCGGGTTAGTGTCAGCGTACGGGTTAGGATTAGGGGACGGCTGAGGGTCAGGCTTCGGGGAAGGGTTAGGGTTAGGCTTCGGGCTAGGGTTAGGGTTAGGGGACGGGGACGGTTTAGGGTCCAGGTGAGGGTACGACAACGCTCTAGGGGGAGCGTACGTGTGAGGGCGCGGGTTAGTGTCAGCGTACGGGTTAGGATTAGGGGACGGCTGAGGGTCAGGCTTCGGGGAAGGGTTAGGGTTAGGGTTCGGGCTAGGGTTAGAGTTAGGGGACGGAGACGGTTTAGGGTCCAGGTGAGGGTACGACAACGCTCTAGGGGGAGCGTACGTGTGAGGGCGCGGGTTAGTGTCAGCGTACGGGTTAGGATTATGGGACGGCTGAGGGTCAGGCTTCGGGGAAGGGTTAGGGTTAGGCTTCGGGCTAGGGTTAGGGTTAGGGGACGGGGACGGTTTAGGGTCCAGGGGAGGGTACGACAACGCTCTAGGGGGAGCGTACGTGTGAGGGCGCGGGTTAGTGTCAGCGTACGGGTTAGGATTAGGGGACGGCTGAGGGTCAGGCTTCGGGGAAGGGTTAGGGTTAGGCTTCGGTCTAGGGTTAGGGTTAGGGGACGGGGACGGTTTAGGGTCCAGGTGAGGGTACGACAACGCTCTAGGGGGAGCGTACGTGTGAGGGTGCGGGTTAGTGTCAGCGTACGGGTTAGGATTAGGGGACGGCTGAGGGTCTGGCTTCGGGGAAGGGTTAGGGTTAGGCTTCGGGCTAGGGTTAGGGTTAGGGGACGGGGACGGTTTAGGGTCCAGGTGAGGGGACGACAACGCTCTAGGGGGAGCGTACGTGTGAGGGCGTGGGTTAGTGTCAGCGTACGGGTTAGGATTAGGGGACGGCTGAGGGTCAGGCTTCGGGGAAGGGTTAGGGTTAGGGTTCGGGCTAGGGTTAGGGTTAGGGGACGGGGACGGTTTAGGGTCCAGGTGAGGGTACGACAACGCTCTAGGGGGAGCGTACGTGTGAGGGCGCGGGTTAGTGTCAGCGTACGGGTTAGGATTAGGGGACGGCTGAGGGTCAGGCTTCGGGGAAGGGTTAGGGTTAGGGTTCGGGCTAGGGTTAGGGTTAGGGGACGGGGACGGTTTAGGGTCCAGGTGAGGGTACGACAACGCTCTAGGGGGAGCGTACGTGTGAGGGCGCGGGTTAGTGTCAGCGTACGGGTTAGGATTAGGGGACGGCTGAGGGTCAGGCTTCGGGGAAGGGTTAGGGTTAGGCTTCGGGATACGGTTAGGGTTAGGGGACGGGGACGGTTTAGGGTCCAGGTGAGGGTACGACAACGCTCTAGGGGGAGCGTACGTGTGAGGGCGCGGGTTAGTGTCAGCGTACGGGTTAGGATTAGGGGACGGCTGAGGGTCAGGCTTCGGGGAAGGGTTAGGGTTAGGCTTCGGGCTAGGGTTAGGGTTAGGGGACGGGGACGGTTTAGGGTCCAGGTGAGGGTACGACAACGCTCTAGGGGGAGCGTACGTGTGAGGGCACGGGTTAGTGTCAGCGTACGGGTTAGGATTAGGGGACGGCTGAGGGTCAGGCTTCGGGGAAGGGTTAGGGTTAGGGTTCGGGCTAGGGTTAGGGTTAGGGGACGGGGACGGTTTAGGGTCCAGGTGAGTGGACGACAACGCTCTAGGGGGAGCGTACGTGTGAGGGCGCGGGTTAGTGTCAGCGTACGGGTTAGGATTAGGGGACGGCTGAGGGTCAGGCTTCGGGGAAGGGTTAGGGTTAGGGTTCGGGCTAGGGTTAGGGTTAGGGGACGGGGACGGTTTAGGGTCCAGGTGAGGGTACGACAACGCTCTAGGGGGAGCGTACGTGTGAGGGCGCGGGTTAGTGTCAGCGTACGGGTTAGGATTAGGGGACGGCTGAGGGTCAGGCTTCGGGGAAGGGTTAGGGTTAGGCTTCGGGCTACGGTTAGGGTTAGGGGACGGGGACGGTTTAGGGTCCAGGTGAGGGTACGACAACGCTCTAGGGGGAGCGTACGTGTGAGGGCGCGGGTTAGTGTCAGCGTACGGGTTAGGATTAGGGGACGGCTGAGGGTCAGGCTTCGGGGAAGGGTTAGGGTTAGGGTTCGGGCTAGGGTTAGGGTTAGGGGACGGGGACGGTTTAGGGTCCAGGTGAGGGTACGACAACGCTCTAGGGGGAGCGTACGTGTGAGGGCGCGGGTTAGTGTCAGCGTACGGGTTAGGATTAGGGGACGGCTGAGGGTCAGGCTTCGGGGAAGGGTTAGGGTTAGGCTTTGGGCTAGGGTTAGGGTTAGGGGACGGGGACGGTTTAGGGTCCAGGGGAGGGTACGACAACGCTCTAGGGGGAGCGTACGTGTGAGGGCGCGGGATAGTGTCAGCGTACGGGTTAGGATTAGGGGACGGCTGAGGGTCAGGCTTCGGGGAAGGGTTAGGGTTAGGCTTCGGGCTAGGGTTAGGGTTAGGGGACGGGGACGGTTTAGGGTCCAGGTGAGGGTACGACAACGCTCTAGGGGGAGCGTACGTGTGAGGGCGCGGGTTAGTGTCAGCGTACGGGTTAGGATTAGGGGACGGCTGAGGGTCAGGCTTCGGGGAAGGGTTAGGGTTAGGGTTCGGGCTAGGGTTAGGGTTAGGGGACGGGGACGGTTTAGGGTCCAGGTGAGGGTACGACAACGCTCTAGGGGGAGCGTACGTGTGAGGGCGCGGGTTAGTGTCAGCGTACGGGTTAGGATTCGGGGACGGCTGAGGGTCAGGCTTCGGGGAAGGGTTAGGGTTAGGGTTCGGGCTAGGGTTAGGGTTAGGGGACGGGGACGGTTTAGGGTCCAGGTGAGGGTACGACAACGCTCTAGGGGGAGCGTACGTGTGAGGGCGCGGGTTAGTGTCAGCGTACAGGTTAGGATTAGGGGACGGCTGAGGGTCAGGCTTCGGGGCAGGGTTAGGGTTAGGCTTCGGGCTAGGGTTAGGGTTAGGGGACGGGGACGGTTTAGGGTCCAGGTGAGGGTACGACAACGCTCTAGGGGGAGCGTACGTGTGAGGGCGCGGGTTAGTGTCAGCGTACGGGTTAGGATTAGGGGACGGCTGAGGGTCAGGCTTCGGGGAAGGGTTAGGGTTAGGCTTCGGGCTAGGGTTAGGGTTAGGGGATGGGGACGGTTTAGGGTCCAGGTGAGGGTAAGACATCGCTCTAGGGGGAGCGTACGTGTGAGGGCGCGGGTTAGTGTCAGCGTACGGGTTAGGATTAGGGGACGGCTGAGGGTCAGGCTTCGGGGAAGGGTTAGGGTTAGGGTTCGGGCTAGGGTTAGGGTTAGGGGACGGGGACGGTTTAGGGTCCAGGTGAGGGTACGACAACGCTCTAGGGGGAGCGTACGTGTGAGGGCGCGGGTTAGTGTCAGCGTACGGGTTAGGATTAGGGGACGGCTGAGGGTCAGGCTTCGGGGAAGGGTTAGGGTTAGGGTTCGGGCTAGGGTTAGGGTTAGGGGACGGGGACGGTTTAGGGTCCAGGTGAGGGTACGACAACGCTCTAGGGGGAGCGTACGTGTGAGGGCGCGGGTTAGTGTCAGCGTACGGGTTAGGATTAGGGGACGGCTGAGGGTCAGGCTTCGGGGAAGGGTTAGGGTTAGGGTTCGGGCTAGGGTTAGGGTTAGGGGACGGGGACGGTTTAGGCTCCAGGTGAGGGTACGACAACGCTCTAGGGGGAGCGTACGTGTGAGGGCGCGGGTTAGTGTCAGCGTACGGGTTAGGATTAGGGGACGGCTGAGGGTCAGGCTTCGGGGAAGGGTTAGGGTTGGGTTCGGGCTAGGGTTAGGGTTAGGGAACGGGGACGGTTTAGGGTCCAGGTGAGGGTACGACAACGCTCTAGGGGGAGCGTACGTGTGAGGGCGCGGGTTAGTGTCAGCGTACGGGTTAGGATTAGGGGACGGCTGAGGGTCAGGCTTCGGGGAAGGGTTAGGGTTAGGGCTCGGGCTAGGGTTAGGGTTAGGGGACGGGGACGGTTTAGGGTCCAGGGGAGGGTACGACAACGCTCTAGGTGGAGCATACGTGTGAGGGCGCGGGTTAGTGTCAGCGTACGGGTTAGGATTAGGGGACGGCTGAGGGTCAGGCTTCGGGGAAGGGTTAGGGTTAGGGTTCGGGCTAGGGTTAGGGGACGGGGACGGGGACGGTTTAGGGTCCAGGTGAGGGTACGACAACGCTCTAGGGGGAGCGTACGTGTGAGGGCGCGGGTTAGTGTCAGCGTACGGGTTAGGATTAGGGGACGGCTGAGGGTCAGGCTTCGGGGAAGGGTTAGGGTTAGGCTTCGGGCTAGGGTTAGGGTTAGGGGACGGGGACGGTTTAGGGTCCAGGTGAGGGTACGACAACGCTCTAGGGGGAGCGTACGTGTGAGGGCGCGGGTTAGTGTCAGCGTACGGGTTAGGATTAGGGGACGGCTGAGGGTCAGGCTTCGGGGAAGGGTTAGGGTTAGGGTTCGGGCTAGGGTTAGGGTTAGGGGACGGGGACGGTTTAGGGTCCAGGTGAGGGTACGACAACGCTCTAGGGGGAGCGTACGTGTGAGGGCGCGGGTTAGTGTCAGCGTACGGGTTAGGATTAGGGGACGGCTGAGGGTCAGGCTTCGGGGAAGGGTTAGGGTTAGGCTTCGGGCTAGGGTTAGGGTTAGGGGACGGGGACGGTTTAGGGTCCAGGTGAGGGTACGACAACGCTCTAGGGGGAGCGTACGTGTGAGGGCGCGGGTTAGTGTCAGCGTACGGGTTAGGATTAGGGGACGGCTGAGGGTCAGGCTTCGGGGAAGGGTTAGGGTTAGGCTTCGGGCTAGGGTTAGGGTTAGGGGACGGGGACGGTTTAGGGTCCAGGTGAGGGTACGACAACGCTCTAGGGGGAGCGTACGTGTGAGGGCGCGGGTTAGTGTCAGCGTACGGGTTAGGATTAGGGGACGGCTGAGGGTCAGGCTTCGGGGAAGGGTTAGGGTTAGGCTTCGGGCTAGGGTTAGGGTTAGGGGACGGGGACGGTTTAGGGTCCAGGTGAGGGTACGACAACGCTCTAGGGGGAGCGTACGTGTGAGGGCGCGGGTTAGTGTCAGCGTACGGGTTAGGATTAGGGGACGGCTGAGGGTCAGGCTTCGGGGAAGGGTTAGGGTTAGGGCTCGGGCTAGGGTTAGGGTTAGGGGACGGGGACGGTTTAGGGTCCAGGTGAGTGTACGACAACGCTCTAGGGGGAGCGTACGTGTGAGGGCGCGGGTTAGTGTCAGCGTACGGGTTAGGATTAGGGGACGGCTGAGGGTCAGGCTTCGGGGAAGGGTTAGGGTTAGGCTTCGGGCTAGGGTTAGGGTTAGGGGACGGGGACAGTTTAGGGTCCAGGTGAGGGTACGACAACGCTCTAGGGGGAGCGTACGTGTGAGGGCGCGGGTTAGTGTCAGCGTACGTGTTAGGATTAGGGGACGGCTGAGGGTCAGGCTTCGGGGAAGGGTTAGGGTTAGGGTTCGGGCTAGGGTTAGGGTTAGGGGACGGGGACGGTTTAGGGTCCAGGTGAGGGTACGACAACGCTCCAGGGGGAGCGTACGTGTGAGGGCGCGGGTTAGTGTCAGCGTACGGGTTAGGATTAGGGGACGGCTGAGGGTCAGGCTTCGGGGAAGTGTTAGGGTTAGTGCTCGGGCTAGGGTTAGGGTTAGGGGACGGGGACGGTTCAGGGTCCAGGTGAGGGTACGACAACGCTCTAGGGGAAGCGTACGTGTGAGGGCGCGGGTTAGTGTCAGCGTACGGGTTAGGATTAGGGGACGGCTGAGGGTCAGGCTTCGGGGAAGGGTTAGGGTTAGGGCTCGGGCTAGGGTTAGGGTTAGGGGACGGGGACGGTTTAGGGTCCAGGTGAGGGTACGACAACGCTCTAGGGGGAGCGTACGTGTGAGGGCGCGGGTTAGTGTCAGCGTACGGGTTAGGATTAGGGGACGGCTGAGGGTCAGGCTTCGGGGAAGGGTTAGGGTTAGGCTTCGGGCTAGGGTTAGGGTTAGGGGACGAGGACGGTTTAGGGTCCAGGTGAGGGTACGACAACGCTCTAGGGGGAGCGTACGTGTGAGGGCGCGGGTTAGTGTCAGCGTACGGGTTAGGATTAGGGCACGGCTGAGGGTCAGGCTTCGGGGAAGGGTTAGGGTTAGGCTTCGGGCTAGGGTTAGGGTTAGGGGACGGGGACGGTTTAGGGTCCAGGTGAGGGTACGACAACGCTCTAGGGGGAGCGTACGTGTGAGGGCGCGGGTTAGTGTCAGCGTACGGGTTAGGATTAGGGGACGGCTGAGGGTCAGGCTTCGGGGAAGGGTTAGGGTTAGGCTTCGGGCTAGGGTTAGGGTTAGGGGACGGGGACGGTTTAGGGTCCAGGTGAGGGTACGACAACGCTCTAGGGGGAGCGTACGTGTGAGGGCGCGGGTTAGTGTCAGCGTACGGGTTAGGATTAGGGGACGGCTGAGGGTCAGGCTTCGGGGAAGGGTTAGGGTTAGGCTTCGGGTAGGGTTAGGGTTAGGGGACGGGGACGGTTTAGGGTCCAGGTGAGGGTACGACAACGCTCTAGGGGGAGCGTACGTGTGAGGGCGCGGGTTAGTGTCAGCGTACGGGTTAGGATTAGGGGACGGCTGAGGGTCAGGCTTCGGGGAAGGGTTAGGGTTAGGCTTCGGGCTAGGGTTAGGGTTAGGGGACGGGGACGGTTTAGGGTCCAGGTGAGGGTACGACAACGCTCTAGGGGGAGCGTACGTGTGAGGGCGCGGGTTAGTGTCAGCGTACGGGTTAGGATTAGGGGACGGCTGAGGGTCAGGCTTCGGGGAAGGGTTAGGGTTAGGGTTCGGGCTAGGGTTAGGGTTAGGGGACGGGGACGGTTTAGGGTCCAGGTGAGGGTACGACAACGCTCTAGGGGGAGCGTACGTGTGAGGGCGCGGGTTAGTGTCAGCGTACGGGTTAGGATTAGGGGACGGCTGAGGGTCAGGCTTCGGGGAAGGGTTAGGGTTAGGGTTCGGGCTAGGGTTAGGGTTAGGGGACGGGGACGGTTTAGGGTCCAGGTGAGGGTACGACAACGCTCTAGGGGGAGCGTACGTGTGAGGGCGCGGGTTATTGTCAGCGTACGGGTTAGGATTAGGGGACGGCTGAGGGTCAGGCTTCGGGGAAGGGTTAGGGTTAGGCTTCGGGCTAGGGTTAGGGTTAGGGGACGGGGACGGTTTAGGGTCCAGGTGAGGGTACGACAACGCTCTAGGGGGAGCGTACGTGTGAGGGCGCGGGTTAGTGTCAGCGTACGGGTTAGGATTAGGGGACGGCTGAGGGTCAGGCTTCGGGGAAGGGTTAGGGTTAGGCTTCGGGCTAGGGTTAGGGTTAGGGGACGGGGACGGTTTAGGGTCCAGGTGAGGGTACGACAACGCTCTAGGGGGAGCGTACGTGTGAGGGCGCGGGTTAGTGTCAGCGTACGGGTTAGGATTAGGGGACGGCTGAGGGTCAGGCTTCGGGGAAGGGTTAGGGTTAGGCTTCGGGCTAGGGTTAGGGTTAGGGGACGGGGACGGTTTAGGGTCCAGGTGAGGGTACGACAACGCTCTAGGGGGAGCGTACGTGTGAGGGCGCGGGTTAGTGTCAGCGTACGGGTTAGGATTAGGGGACGGCTGAGGGTCAGGCTTCGGGGAAGGGTTAGGGTTAGGCTTCGGGCTACGGTTAGGGTTAGGGGACGGGGACGGTTTAGGGTCCAGGTGAGGGTACGACAACGCTCTAGGGGGAGCGTACGTGTGAGGGCGCGGGTTAGTGTCAGCGTACGGGTTAGGATTAGGGGACGGCTGAGGGTCAGGCTTCGGGGAAGGGTTAGGGTTAGGGTTCGGGCTAGGGTTAGGGTTAGGGGACGGGGACGGTTCAGGGTCCAGGTGAGGGTACGACAACGCTCTAGGGGGAGCGTACGTGTGAGGGCGCGGGTTAGTGTCAGCGTACGGGTTAGGATTAGGGGACGGCTGAGGGTCAGGCTTCGGGGAAGGGTTAGGGTTAGGGTTCGGGCCAGGGTTAGGGTTAGGGGACGGGGACGGTTTAGGGTCCAGGTGAGGGTACGACAACGCTCTAGGGGGAGCGTACGTGTGAGGGCGCGGGTTAGTGTCAGCGTACGGGTTAGGATTAGGGGACGGCTGAGGGTCAGGCTTCGGGGAAGGGTTAGGGTTAGGGTTCGGGCTAGGGTTAGGGTTAGGGGAAGGGGACGGTTTAGGGTCCAGGTGAGGGTACGACAACGCTCTAGGGGGAGCGTACGTGTGAGGGCGCGGGTTAGTGTCAGCGTACGGGTTAGGATTAGGGGACGGCTGAGGGTCAGGCTTCGAGGAAGGGTTAGGGTTAGGGTTCAGGCTAGGGTTAGGGTTAGGGGACGGGGACGGTTTACGGTCCAGGTGAGGGTACGACAACGCTCTAGGGGGAGCGTACGTGTGAGGGCGCGGGTTAGTGTCAGCGTACGGGTTAGGATTAGGGGACGGCTGAGGGTCAGGCTTCGGGGAAGGGTTAGGGTTAGGGTTCGGGCTAGGGTTAGGGTTAGGGGACGGGGACGGTTTAGGGTCCAGGTGAGGGTACGACAACGCTCTAGGGGGAGCGTACGTGTGAGGGCGCGGGTTATTGTCAGCGTACGGGTTAGGATTAGGGGACGGCTGAGGGTCAGGCTTCGGGGAAGGGTTAGGGTTAGGGTTCGGACTAGGGTTAGGGTTAGGGGACGGGGACGGTTCAGGGTCCAGGTGAGGGTACGACAACGCTCTAGGGGGAGCGTACGTGTGAGGGCGCGGGTTAGTGTCAGCGTACGGGTTAGGATTAGGGGACGGCTGAGGGTCAGGCTTCGGGGAAGGGTTAGGGTTAGGCTTCGGGCTAGGGTTAGGGTTAGGGGACGGGGACGGTTTAGGGTCCAGGTGAGGGTACGACAACGCTCTAGGGGGAGCGTACGTGTGAGGGCGCGGGTTAGTGTCAGCGTACGGGTTAGGATTAGGGGACGGCTGAGGGTCAGGCTTCGGGGAAGGGTTAGGGTTAGGGTTCGGGCTAGGGTTAGGGTTAGGGGACGGGGACGGTTTAGGGTCCAGGTGAGGGTACGACAACGCTCTAGGGGGAGCGTACGTGTGAGGGCGCGGGTTAGTGTCAGCGTACGGGTTAGGATTAGGGGACGGCTGAGGGTCAGGCTTCGGGGAAGGGTTAGGGTTAGGGTTCGGGCTAGGGTTAGGGTTAGGGGACGGGGACGGTTTAGGGTCCAGGTGAGGGTACGACAACGCTCTAGGGGGAGCGTACGTGTGAGGGCGCGGGTTATTGTCAGCGTACGGGTTAGGATTAGGGGACGGCTGAGGGTCAGGCTTCGGGGAAGGGTTAGGGTTAGGCTTCGGGCTAGGGTTAGGGTTAGGGGACGGGGACGGTTTAGGGTCCAGGTGAGGGTACGACAACGCTCTAGGGGGAGCGTACGTGTGAGGGCGCGGGTTAGTGTCAGCGTACGGGTTAGGATTAGGGGACGGCTGAGGGTCAGGCTTCGGGGAAGGGTTAGGGTTAGGCTTCGGGCTAGGGTTAGGGTTAGGGGACGGGGACGGTTTAGGGTCCAGGTGAGGGTACGACAACGCTCTAGGGGGAGCGTACGTGTGAGGGCGCGGGTTAGTGTCAGCGTACGGGTTAGGATTAGGGGACGGCTGAGGGTCAGGCTTCGGGGAAGGGTTAGGGTTAGGCTTCGGGCTAGGGTTAGGGTTAGGGGACGGGGACGGTTTAGGGTCCAGGTGAGGGTACGACAACGCTCTAGGGGGAGCGTACGTGTGAGGGCGCGGGTTAGTGTCAGCGTACGGGTTAGGATTAGGGGACGGCTGAGGGTCAGGCTTCGGGGAAGGGTTAGGGTTAGGCTTCGGGCTACGGTTAGGGTTAGGGGACGGGGACGGTTTAGGGTCCAGGTGAGGGTACGACAACGCTCTAGGGGGAGCGTACGTGTGAGGGCGCGGGTTAGTGTCAGCGTACGGGTTAGGATTAGGGGACGGCTGAGGGTCAGGCTTCGGGGAAGGGTTAGGGTTAGGGTTCGGGCTAGGGTTAGGGTTAGGGGACGGGGACGGTTCAGGGTCCAGGTGAGGGTACGACAACGCTCTAGGGGGAGCGTACGTGTGAGGGCGCGGGTTAGTGTCAGCGTACGGGTTAGGATTAGGGGACGGCTGAGGGTCAGGCTTCGGGGAAGGGTTAGGGTTAGGGTTCGGGCCAGGGTTAGGGTTAGGGGACGGGGACGGTTTAGGGTCCAGGTGAGGGTACGACAACGCTCTAGGGGGAGCGTACGTGTGAGGGCGCGGGTTAGTGTCAGCGTACGGGTTAGGATTAGGGGACGGCTGAGGGTCAGGCTTCGGGGAAGGGTTAGGGTTAGGGTTCGGGCTAGGGTTAGGGTTAGGGGAAGGGGACGGTTTAGGGTCCAGGTGAGGGTACGACAACGCTCTAGGGGGAGCGTACGTGTGAGGGCGCGGGTTAGTGTCAGCGTACGGGTTAGGATTAGGGGACGGCTGAGGGTCAGGCTTCGAGGAAGGGTTAGGGTTAGGGTTCAGGCTAGGGTTAGGGTTAGGGGACGGGGACGGTTTACGGTCCAGGTGAGGGTACGACAACGCTCTAGGGGGAGCGTACGTGTGAGGGCGCGGGTTAGTGTCAGCGTACGGGTTAGGATTAGGGGACGGCTGAGGGTCAGGCTTCGGGGAAGGGTTAGGGTTAGGGTTCGGGCTAGGGTTAGGGTTAGGGGACGGGGACGGTTTAGGGTCCAGGTGAGGGTACGACAATGCTCTAGGGGGAGCGTACGTGTGAGGGCGCGGGTTATTGTCAGCGTACGGGTTAGGATTAGGGGACGGCTGAGGGTCAGGCTTCGGGGAAGGGTTAGGGTTAGGGTTCGGACTAGGGTTAGGGTTAGGGGACGGGGACGGTTCAGGGTCCAGGTGAGGGTACGACAACGCTCTAGGGGGAGCGTACGTGTGAGGGCGCGGGTTAGTGTCAGCGTACGGGTTAGGATTAGGGGACGGCTGAGGGTCAGGCTTCGGGGAAGGGTTAGGGTTAGGGTTCGGACTAGGGTTAGGGTTAGGGGAGGGGGACGGTTCAGGGTCCAGGTGAGGGTACGACAACGCTCTAGGGGGAGCGTACGTGTGAGGGCGCGGGTTAGTGTCAGCGTACGGGTTAGGATTAGGGGACGGCTGAGGGTCAGGCTTCGGGGAAGGGTTAGGGTTAGGGCTCGGGCTAGGGTTAGGGTTAGGGGACGGGGACGGTTTAGGGTCCAGGTGAGGGTACGACAACGCTCTAGGGGGAGCGTACGTGTGAGGGCGCGGGTTAGTGTCAGCGTACGGGTTAGGATTAGGGGACGGCTGAGGATCAGGCTTCGGGGAAGGGTTAGGGTTAGGCTTCGGGCTAGGGTTAGGGTTAGGGGACGGGGACGGTTTAGGGTCCAGGTGAGGGTACGACAACGCTCTAGGGGGAGCGTACGTGTGAGGGCGCGGGTTAGTGTCAGCGTACGGGTTAGGATTAGGGGACGGCTGAGGGTCAGGCTTCGGGGAAGGGTTAGGGTTAGGCTTCGGGTAGGGTTAGGGTTAGGGGACGGGGACGGTTTAGGGTCCAGGTGAGGGTACGACAACGCTCTAGGGGGAGCGTACGTGTGAGGGCGCGGGTTAGTGTCAGCGTACGGGTTAGGATTAGGGGACGGCTGAGGGTCAGGCTTCGGGGAAGGGTTAGGGTTAGGCTTCGGGCTAGGGTTAGGGTTAGGGGACGGGGACGGTTTAGGGTCCAGGTGAGGGTACGACAACGCTCTAGGGGGAGCGTACGTGTGAGGGCGCGGGTTAGTGTCAGCGTACGGGTTAGGATTAGGGGACGGCTGAGGGTCAGGCTTCGGGGAAGGGTTAGGGTTAGGGTTCGGGCTAGGGTTAGGGTTAGGGGACGGGGACGGTTTAGGGTCCAGGTGAGGGTACGACAACGCTCTAGGGGGAGCGTACGTGTGAGGGCGCGGGTTAGTGTCAGCGTACGGGTTAGGATTAGGGGACGGCTGAGGGTCAGGCTTCGGGGAAGGGTTAGGGTTAGGGTTCGGGCTAGGGTTAGGGTTAGGGGACGGGGACGGTTTAGGGTCCAGGTGAGGGTACGACAACGCTCTAGGGGGAGCGTACGTGTGAGGGCGCGGGTTATTGTCAGCGTACGGGTTAGGATTAGGGGACGGCTGAGGGTCAGGCTTCGGGGAAGGGTTAGGGTTAGGCTTCGGGCTAGGGTTAGGGTTAGGGGACGGGGACGGTTTAGGGTCCAGGTGAGGGTACGACAACGCTCTAGGGGGAGCGTACGTGTGAGGGCGCGGGTTAGTGTCAGCGTACGGGTTAGGATTAGGGGACGGCTGAGGGTCAGGCTTCGGGGAAGGGTTAGGGTTAGGCTTCGGGCTAGGGTTAGGGTTAGGGGACGGGGACGGTTTAGGGTCCAGGTGAGGGTACGACAACGCTCTAGGGGGAGCGTACGTGTGAGGGCGCGGGTTAGTGTCAGCGTACGGGTTAGGATTAGGGGACGGCTGAGGGTCAGGCTTCGGGGAAGGGTTAGGGTTAGGCTTCGGGCTAGGGTTAGGGTTAGGGGACGGGGACGGTTTAGGGTCCAGGTGAGGGTACGACAACGCTCTAGGGGGAGCGTACGTGTGAGGGCGCGGGTTAGTGTCAGCGTACGGGTTAGGATTAGGGGACGGCTGAGGGTCAGGCTTCGGGGAAGGGTTAGGGTTAGGCTTCGGGCTACGGTTAGGGTTAGGGGACGGGGACGGTTTAGGGTCCAGGTGAGGGTACGACAACGCTCTAGGGGGAGCGTACGTGTGAGGGCGCGGGTTAGTGTCAGCGTACGGGTTAGGATTAGGGGACGGCTGAGGGTCAGGCTTCGGGGAAGGGTTAGGGTTAGGGTTCGGGCTAGGGTTAGGGTTAGGGGACGGGGACGGTTCAGGGTCCAGGTGAGGGTAGGACAACGCTCTAGGGGGAGCGTACGTGTGAGGGCGCGGGTTAGTGTCAGCGTACGGGTTAGGATTAGGGGACGGCTGAGGGTCAGGCTTCGGGGAAGGGTTAGGGTTAGGGTTCGGGCCAGGGTTAGGGTTAGGGGACGGGGACGGTTTAGGGTCCAGGTGAGGGTACGACAACGCTCTAGGGGGAGCGTACGTGTGAGGGCGCGGGTTAGTGTCAGCGTACGGGTTAGGATTAGGGGACGGCTGAGGGTCAGGCTTCGGGGAAGGGTTAGGGTTAGGGTTCGGGCTAGGGTTAGGGTTAGGGGAAGGGGACGGTTTAGGGTCCAGGTGAGGGTACGACAACGCTCTAGGGGGAGCGTACGTGTGAGGGCGCGGGTTAGTGTCAGCGTACGGGTTAGGATTAGGGGACGGCTGAGGGTCAGGCTTCGAGGAAGGGTTAGGGTTAGGGTTCAGGCTAGGGTTAGGGTTAGGGGACGGGGACGGTTTACGGTCCAGGTGAGGGTACGACAACGCTCTAGGGGGAGCGTACGTGTGAGGGCGCGGGTTAGTGTCAGCGTACGGGTTAGGATTAGGGGACGGCTGAGGGTCAGGCTTCGGGGAAGGGTTAGGGTTAGGGTTCGGGCTAGGGTTAGGGTTAGGGGACGGGGACGGTTTAGGGTCCAGGTGAGGGTACGACAATGCTCTAGGGGGAGCGTACGTGTGAGGGCGCGGGTTATTGTCAGCGTACGGGTTAGGATTAGGGGACGGCTGAGGGTCAGGCTTCGGGGAAGGGTTAGGGTTAGGGTTCGGACTAGGGTTAGGGTTAGGGGACGGGGACGGTTCAGGGTCCAGGTGAGGGTACGACAACGCTCTAGGGGGAGCGTACGTGTGAGGGCGCGGGTTAGTGTCAGCGTACGGGTTAGGATTAGGGGACGGCTGAGGGTCAGGCTTCGGGGAAGGGTTAGGGTTAGGGTTCGGACTAGGGTTAGGGTTAGGGGAGGGGGACGGTTCAGGGTCCAGGTGAGGGTACGACAACGCTCTAGGGGGAGCGTACGTGTGAGGGCGCGGGTTAGTGTCAGCGTACGGGTTAGGATTAGGGGACGGCTGAGGGTCAGGCTTCGGGGAAGGGTTAGGGTTAGGGTTCGGGCTAGGGTTAGGGTTAGGGGACGGGGACGGTTTAGGGTCCAGGTGAGGGTACGACAACGCTCTAGGGGGAGCGTACGTGTGAGGGCGCGGGTTAGTGTCAGCGTACGGGTTAGGATTAGGGGGCGGCTGAGGGTCAGGCTTCGGGGAAGGGTTAGGGTTAGGCTTCGGGCTAGGGTTAGGGTTAGGGGACGGGGACGGTTTAGGGTCCAGGTGAGGGTACGACAACGCTCTAGGGGGAGCGTACGTGTGAGGGCGCGGGTTAGTGTCAGCGTACGGGTTAGGATTAGGGGGCGGCTGAGGGTCAGGCTTCGGGGAAGGGTTAGGGTTAGGCTTCGGGCTAGGGTTAGGGTTAGGGGACGGGGACGGTTTAGGGTCCAGGGGAGGGTACGACAACGCTCTAGGGGGAGCGTACGTGTGAGGGCGCGGGTTAGTGTCAGCGTACGGGTTAGGATTAGGGGACGGCTGAGGGTCAGGCTTCGGGGAAGGGTTAGGGTTAGGGTTCGGGCTAGGGTTAGGGTTAGGGGACGGGGACGGTTTAGGGTCCAGGTGAGGGTACGACAACGCTCTAGGGGGAGCGTACGTGTGAGGGCGCGGGTTAGTGTCAGCGTACGGGTTAGGATTAGGGGACGGCTGAGGGTCAGGCTTCGGGGAAGGGTTAGGGTTAGGGTTCGGGCTAGGGTTAGGGTTAGGGGACGGGGACGGTTTAGGGTCCAGGTGAGGGTACGACAACGCTCTAGGGGGATCGTACGTGTGAGGGCGCGGGTTAGTGTCAGCGTACGGGTTAGGATTAGGGGACGGCTGAGGGTCAGGCTTCGGGGAAGGGTTAGGGTTAGGGCTCGGGCTAGGGTTAGGGTTAGGGGACGGGGACGGTTTAGGGTCCAGGTGAGGGTACGACAACGCTCTAGGGGGAGCGTACGTGTGAGGGCGCGGGTTAGTGTCAGCGTACGGGTTAGGATTAGGGGACGGCTGAGGGTCAGGCTTCGGGGAAGGGTTAGGGTTAGGCTTCGGGCTAGGGTTAGGGTTAGGGGACGGGGACGGTTTAGGGTCCAGGTGAGGGTACGACAACGCTCTAGGGGGAGCGTACGTGTGAGGGCACGGGTTAGTGTCAGCGTACGGGTTAGGATTAGGGGACGGCTGAGGGTCAGGCTTCGGGGAAGGGTTAGGGTTAGGCTTCGGGCTAGGGTTAGTGTTAGGGGACGGGGACGGTTTAGGGTCCAGGTGAGGGTACGACAACGCTCTAGGGGGAGCGTACGTGTGAGGGCGCGGGTTAGTGTCAGCGTACGGGTTAGGATTAGGGGACGGCTGAGGGTCAGGCTTCGGGGAAGGGTTAGGGTTAGGCTTCGGGCTACGGTTAGGGTTAGGGGACGGGGACGGTTTAGGGTCCAGGTGAGGGTACGACAACGCTCTAGGGGGAGCGTACGTGTGAGGGCGCGGGTTAGTGTCAGCGTACGGGTTAGGATTAGGGGACGGCTGAGGGTCAGGCTTCGGGGAAGGGTTAGGGTTAGGGTTCGGGCTAGGGTTAGGGTTAGGGGACGGGGACGGTTTAGGGTCCAGGTGAGGGTACGACAACGCTCTAGGGGGAGCGTACGTGTGAGGGCGCGGGTTATTGTCAGCGTACGGGTTAGGATTAGGGGACGGCTGAGGGTCAGGCTTCGGGGAAGGGTTAGGGTTAGGCTTCGGGCTAGGGTTAGGGTTAGGGGACGGGGACGGTTTAGGGTCCAGGTGAGGGTACGACAACGCTCTAGGGGGAGCGTACGTGTGAGGGCGCGGGTTAGTGTCAGCGTACGGGTTAGGATTAGGGGACGGCTGAGGGTCAGGCTTCGGGGAAGGGTTAGGGTTAGGCTTCGGGCTAGGGTTAGGGTTAGGGGACGGGGACGGTTTAGGGTCCAGGTGAGGGTACGACAACGCTCTAGGGGGAGCGTACGTGTGAGGGCGCGGGTTAGTGTCAGCGTACGGGTTAGGATTAGGGGACGGCTGAGGGTCAGGCTTCGGGGAAGGGTTAGGGTTAGGCTTCGGGCTAGGGTTAGGGTTAGGGGACGGGGACGGTTTAGGGTCCAGGTGAGGGTACGACAACGCTCTAGGGGGAGCGTACGTGTGAGGGCGCGGGTTAGTGTCAGCGTACGGGTTAGGATTAGGGGACGGCTGAGGGTCAGGCTTCGGGGAAGGGTTAGGGTTAGGGTTCGGGCTAGGGTTAGGGTTAGGGGACGGGGACGGTTTAGGGTCCAGGTGAGGGTACGACAACGCTCTAGGGGGAGCGTACGTGTGAGGGCGCGGGTTAGTGTCAGCGTACGGGTTAGGATTAGGGGACGGCTGAGGGTCAGGCTTCGGGGAAGGGTTAGGGTTAGGCTTCGGGCTAGGGTTAGGGTTAGGGGACGGGGACGGTTTAGGGTCCAGGTGAGGGTACGACAACGCTCTAGGGGGAGCGTACGTGTGAGGGCGCGGGTTAGTGTCAGCGTACGGGTTAGGATTAGGGGACGGCTGAGGGTCAGGCTTCGGGGAAGGGTTAGGGTTAGGGTTCGGGCTAGGGTTAGGGTTAGGGGACGGGGACGGTTTAGGGTCCAGGTGAGGGTACGACAACGCTCTAGGGGGAGCGTACGTGTGAGGGCGCGGGTTAGTGTCAGCGTACGGGTTAGGATTAGGGGACGGCTGAGGGTCAGGCTTCGGGGAAGGGTTAGGGTTAGGGTTCGGGCTAGGGTTAGGGTTAGGGGACGGGGACGGTTTAGGGTCCAGGTGAGGGTACGACAACGCTCTAGGGGGAGCGTACGTGTGAGGGCGCGGGTTAGTGTCAGCGTACGGGTTAGGATTAGGGGACGGCTGAGGGTCAGGCTTCGAGGAAGGGTTAGGGTTAGGGTTCAGGCTAGGGTTAGGGTTAGGGGACGGGGACGGTTTACGGTCCAGGTGAGGGTACGACAACGCTCTAGGGGGAGCGTACGTGTGAGGGCGCGGGTTAGTGTCAGCGTACGGGTTAGGATTAGGGGACGGCTGAGGGTCAGGCTTCGGGGAAGGGTTAGGGTTAGGGTTCGGGCTAGGGTTAGGGTTAGGGGACGGGGACAGTTTAGGGTCCAGGTGAGGGTACGACAATGCTCTAGGGGGAGCGTACGTGTGAGGGCGCGGGTTATTGTCAGCGTACGGGTTAGGATTAGGGGACGGCTGAGGGTCAGGCTTCGGGGAAGGGTTAGGGTTAGGGTTCGGACTAGGGTTAGGGTTAGGGGACGGGGACGGTTCAGGGTCCAGGTGAGGGTACGACAACGCTCTAGGGGGAGCGTACGTGTGAGGGCACGGGTTAGTGTCAGCGTACGGGTTAGGATTAGGGGACGGCTGAGGGTCAGGCTTCGGGGAAGGGTTAGGGTTAGGCTTCGGGCTAGGGTTAGGGTTAGGGGACGGGGACGGTTTAGGGTCCAGGGGAGGGTACGACAACGCTCTAGGGGGAGCGTACGTGTGAGGGCGAGGGTTAGTGTCAGCGTACGGGTTAGGATTAGGGGACGGCTGAGGGTCAGGCTTCGGGGAAGGGTTAGGGTTAGGGTTCGGGCTAGGGTTAGGGTTAGGGGACGGGGACGGTTTAGGGTCCAGGTGAGGGTACGACAACGCTCTAGGGGGAGCGTACGTGTGAGGGCGCGGGTTAGTGTCAGCGTACGGGTTAGGATTAGGGGACGGCTGAGGGTCAGGCTTCGGGGAAGGGTTAGGGTTAGGGTTCGGGCTAGGGTTAGGGTTAGGGGACGGGGACGGTTTAGGGTCCAGGTGAGGGTACAACAACGCTCTAGGGGGAGCGTACGTGTGAGGGCGCGGGTTAGTGTCAGCGTACGGGTTAGGATTAGGGGACGGCTGAGGGTCAGGCTTCGGGGAAGGGTTAGGGTTAGGGCTCGGGCTAGGGTTAGGGTTAGGGGACGGGGACGGTTTAGGGTCCAGGTGAGGGTACGACAACGCTCTAGGGGGAGCGTACGTGTGAGGGCGCGGGTTAGTGTCAGCGTACGGGTTAGGATTAGGGGACGGCTGAGGGTCAGGCTTCGGGGAAGGGTTAGGGTTAGGCTTCGGGCTAGGGTTAGGGTTAGGGGACGGGGACGGTTTAGGGTCCAGGGGAGGGTACGACAACGCTCTAGGGGGAGCGTACGTGTGAGGGCGCGGGTTAGTGTCAGCGTACGGGTTAGGATTAGGGGACGGCTGAGGGTCAGGCTTCGGGGAAGGGTTAGGGTTAGGGTTCGGGCTAGGGTTAGGGTTAGGGGACGGGGACGGTTTAGAGTCCAGGTGAGGGTACGACAACGCTCTAGGGGGAGCGTACGTGTGAGGGCGCGGGTTAGTGTCAGCGTACGGGTTAGGATTAGGGGACGGCTGAGGGTCAGGCTTCGGGGAAGGGTTAGGGTAAGGGTTCGGGCTAGGGTTAGGGTTAGGGGACGGGGACGGTTTAGGGTCCAGGTGAGGGTACGACAACGCTCTAGGGGGAGCGTACGTGTGAGGGCGCGGGTTAGTGTCAGCGTACGGGTTAGGATTAGGGGACGGCTGAGGGTCAGGCTTCGGGGAAGGGTTAGGGTTAGGGCTCGGGCTAGGGTTAGGGTTAGGGGACGGGGACGGTTTAGGGTCCAGGTGAGGGTACGACAACGCTCTAGGGGGAGCGTACGTGTGAGGGCGCGGGTTAGTGTCAGCGTACGGGTTAGGATTAGGGGACGGCTGAGGGTCAGGCTTCGGGGAAGGGTTAGGGTTAGGCTTCGGGCTAGGGTTAGGGTTAGGGGACGGGGACGGTTTAGGGTCCAGGTGAGGGTACGACAACGCTCTAGGGGGAGCGTACGTGTGAGGGCGCGGGTTAGTGTCAGCGTACGTGTTAGGATTAGGGGACGGCTGAGGGTCAGGCTTCGGGGAAGGGTTAGGGTTAGGGTTCGGGCTAGGGTTAGGGTTAGGGGACCGGGACGGTTTAGGGTCCAGGTGAGGGTACGACAACGCTCTAGGGGGAGCGTACATGTGAGGGCGCGGGTTAGTGTCAGCGTACGGGTTAGGATTAGGGGACGGCTGAGGGTCAGGCTTCGGGCAAGGGTTAGGGTTAGGGTTCGGGCTAGGGTTAGGGTTAGGGAACGGGGACGGTTTAGGGTCCAGGTGAGGGTACGACAACGCTCTAGGGGGAGCGTACGTGTGAGGGCGCGGGTTAGTGTCAGCGTACGGGTTAGGATTAGGGGACGGCTGAGGGTCAGGCTTCGGGGAAGGGTTAGGGTTAGGGTTCGGGCTAGGGTTAGGGTTAGGGGACGGGGACGGTTTAGGGTCCAGGTGAGGGTACGACAACGCTCTAGGGGGAGCGTACGTGTGAGGGCGCGGGTTAGTGTCAGCGTACGGGTTAGGATTAGAGGACGGCTGAGGGTCAGGCTTCGAGGAAGGGTTAGGGTTAGGGTTCAGGCTAGGGTTAGGGTTAGGGGACGGGGACGGTTTAGGGTCCAGGTGAGGGTACGACAACGCTCTAGGGGGAGCGTACGTGTGAGGGCGCGGGTTAGTGTCAGCGTACGGGTTAGGATTAGGGGACGGCTGAGGGTCAGGCTTCTGGGAAGGGTTAGGGTTAGGGTTCGGGCTAGGGTTAGGGTTAGGGGACGGGGACGGTTTAGGGTCCAGGTGAGGGTACGACAACGCTCTAGGGGGAGCGTACGTGTGAGGGCGTGGGTTAGTGTCAGCGTACGGGTTAGGATTAGGGGACGGCTGAGGGTCAGGCTTCGGGGAAGGGTTAGGGTTAGGGTTCGGGCTAGGGTTAGGGTTAGGGGACGGGGACGGTTTAGGGTCCAGGTGAGGGTACGACAACGCTCTAGGGGGAGCGTACGTGTGAGGGCGCGGGTTAGTGTCAGCGTACGGGTTAGGATTAGGGGACGGCTGAGGGTCAGGCTTCGGGGAAGGGTTAGGGTTAGGCTTCGGGCTAGGGTTAGGGTTAGGGGACGGGGACGGTTTAGGGTCCAGGTGAGGGTACGACAACGCTCTAGGGGGAGCGTACGTGTGAGGGCGCGGGTTAGTGTCAGCGTACGGGTTAGGATTAGGGGACGGCTGAGGGTCAGGCTTCGGGGAAGGGTTAGGGTTAGGGCTCGGGCTAGGGTTAGGGTTAGGGGACGGGGACGGTTTAGGGTCCAGGTGAGGGTACGACAACGCTCTAGGGGGAGCGTACGTGTGAGGGCGCGGGTTAGTGTCAGCGTACGGGTTAGGATTAGGGGACGGCTGAGGGTCAGGCTTCGGGGAAGGGTTAGGGTTAGGCTTCGGGCTAGGGTTAGGGTTAGGGGACGGGGACTGTTTAGGGTCCAGGTGAGGGTACGACAACGCTCTAGGGGGAGCGTACGTGTGAGGGCGCGGGTTAGTGTCAGCGTACGGGTTAGGATTAGGGGACGGCTGAGTGTCAGGCTTCGGGGAAGGGTTAGGGTTAGGCTTCGGGCTAGGGTTAGGGTTAGGGGACGGGGACGGTTTAGGGTCCAGGTGAGGGTACGACAACGCTCTAGGGGGAGCGTACGTGTGAGGGCGCGGGTTAGTGTCAGCGTACGGGTTAGGATTAGGGGACGGCTGAGGGTCAGGCTTCGGGGAAGGGTTAGGGTTAGGGTTCGGGCTAGGGTTAGGGTTAGGGGACGGGGACGGTTTAGGGTCCAGGTGAGGGTACGACAACGTTCCAGGGGGAGCGTACGTGTGAGGGCGAGGGTTAGTGTCAGCGTACGGGTTAGGATTAGGGGACGGCTGAGGGTCAGGCTTCGGGGAAGGGTTAGGGTTAGGGTTCGGGCTAGGGTTAGGGTTAGGGGACGGGGACGGTTTAGGGTCCAGGTGAGGGTACGACAACGCTCTAGGGGGAGCGTACGTGTGAGGGCGCGGGTTAGTGTCAGCGTACGGGTTAGGATTAGGGGACGGCTGAGGGTCAGGCTTCGGGGAAGGGTTAGGGTTAGGGTTCGGGCTAGGGTTAGGGTTAGGGGACGGGGACGGTTTAGGGTCCAGGTGAGGGTACGACAACGCTCTAGGGGGAGCGTACGTGTGAGGGCGCGGGTTAGTGTCAGCGTACGGGTTAGGATTAGGGGACGGCTGAGGGTCAGGCTTCGGGGAAGGGTTAGGGTTAGGGCTCGGGCTAGGGTTAGGGTTAGGGGACGGGGACGGTTTAGGGTCCAGGTGAGGGTACGACAACGCTCTAGGGGGAGCGTACGTGTGAGGGCGCGGGTTAGTGTCAGCGTACGGGTTAGGATTAGGGGACGGCTGAGGGTCAGGCTTCGGGGAAGGGTTAGGGTTAGGCTTCGGGCTAGGGTTAGGGTTAGGGGACGGGGACGGTTTAGGGTCCAGGGGAGGGTACGACAACGCTCTAGGGGGAGCGTACGTGTGAGGGCGCGGGTTAGTGTCAGCGTACGGGTTAGGATTAGGGGACGGCTGAGGGTCAGGCTTCGGGGAAGGGTTAGGGTTAGGGTTCGGGCTAGGGTTAGGGTTAGGGGACGGGGACGGTTTAGAGTCCAGGTGAGGGTACGACAACGCTCTAGGGGGAGCGTACGTGTGAGGGCGCGGGTTAGTGTCAGCGTACGGGTTAGGATTAGGGGACGGCTGAGGGTCAGGCTTCGGGGAAGGGTTAGGGTAAGGGTTCGGGCTAGGGTTAGGGTTAGGGGACGGGGACGGTTTAGGGTCCAGGTGAGGGTACGACAACGCTCTAGGGGGAGCGTACGTGTGAGGGCGCGGGTTAGTGTCAGCGTACGGGTTAGGATTAGGGGACGGCTGAGGGTCAGGCTTCGGGGAAGGGTTAGGGTTAGGGCTCGGGCTAGGGTTAGGGTTAGGGGACGGGGACGGTTTAGGGTCCAGGTGAGGGTACGACAACGCTCTAGGGGGAGCGTACGTGTGAGGGCGCGGGTTAGTGTCAGCGTACGGGTTAGGATTAGGGGACGGCTGAGGGTCAGGCTTCGGGGAAGGGTTAGGGTTAGGCTTCGGGCTAGGGTTAGGGTTAGGGGACGGGGACGGTTTAGGGTCCAGGTGAGGGTACGACAACGCTCTAGGGGGAGCGTACGTGTGAGGGCGCGGGTTAGTGTCAGCGTACGTGTTAGGATTAGGGGACGGCTGAGGGTCAGGCTTCGGGGAAGGGTTAGGGTTAGGGTTCGGGCTAGGGTTAGGGTTAGGGGACCGGGACGGTTTAGGGTCCAGGTGAGGGTACGACAACGCTCTAGGGGGAGCGTACATGTGAGGGCGCGGGTTAGTGTCAGCGTACGGGTTAGGATTAGGGGACGGCTGAGGGTCAGGCTTCGGGCAAGGGTTAGGGTTAGGGTTCGGGCTAGGGTTAGGGTTAGGGAACGGGGACGGTTTAGGGTCCAGGTGAGGGTACGACAACGCTCTAGGGGGAGCGTACGTGTGAGGGCGCGGGTTAGTGTCAGCGTACGGGTTAGGATTAGGGGACGGCTGAGGGTCAGGCTTCGGGGAAGGGTTAGGGTTAGGGTTCGGGCTAGGGTTAGGGTTAGGGGACGGGGACGGTTTAGGGTCCAGGTGAGGGTACGACAACGCTCTAGGGGGAGCGTACGTGTGAGGGCGCGGGTTAGTGTCAGCGTACGGGTTAGGATTAGAGGACGGCTGAGGGTCAGGCTTCGAGGAAGGGTTAGGGTTAGGGTTCAGGCTAGGGTTAGGGTTAGGGGACGGGGACGGTTTAGGGTCCAGGTGAGGGTACGACAACGCTCTAGGGGGAGCGTACGTGTGAGGGCGCGGGTTAGTGTCAGCGTACGGGTTAGGATTAGGGGACGGCTGAGGGTCAGGCTTCGGGGAAGGGTTAGGGTTAGGGTTCGGGCTAGGGTTAGGGTTAGGGGACGGGGACGGTTTAGGGTCCAGGTGAGGGTACGACAACGCTCTAGGGGGAGCGTACGTGTGAGGGCGTGGGTTAGTGTCAGCGTACGGGTTAGGATTAGGGGACGGCTGAGGGTCAGGCTTCGGGGAAGGGTTAGGGTTAGGGTTCGGGCTAGGGTTAGGGTTAGGGGACGGGGACGGTTTAGGGTCCAGGTGAGGGTACGACAACGCTCTAGGGGGAGCGTACGTGTGAGGGCGCGGGTTAGTGTCAGCGTACGGGTTAGGATTAGGGGACGGCTGAGGGTCAGGCTTCGGGGAAGTGTTAGGGTTAGGCTTCGGGCTAGGGTTAGGGTTAGGGGACGGGGACGGTTTAGGGTCCAGGTGAGGGTACGACAACGCTCTAGGGGGAGCGTACGTGTGAGGGCGCGGGTTAGTGTCAGCGTACGGGTTAGGATTAGGGGACGGCTGAGGGTCAGGCTTCGGGGAAGGGTTAGGGTTAGGGCTCGGGCTAGGGTTAGGGTTAGGGGACGGGGACGGTTTAGGGTCCAGGTGAGGGTACGACAACGCTCTAGGGGGAGCGTACGTGTGAGGGCGCGGGTTAGTGTCAGCGTACGGGTTAGGATTAGGGGACGGCTGAGGGTCAGGCTTCGGGGAAGGGTTAGGGTTAGGCTTCGGGCTAGGGTTAGGGTTAGGGGACGGGGACTGTTTAGGGTCCAGGTGAGGGTACGACAACGCTCTAGGGGGAGCGTACGTGTGAGGGCGCGGGTTAGTGTCAGCGTACGGGTTAGGATTAGGGGACGGCTGAGTGTCAGGCTTCGGGGAAGGGTTAGGGTTAGGCTTCGGGCTAGGGTTAGGGTTAGGGGACGGGGACGGTTTAGGGTCCAGGTGAGGGTACGACAACGCTCTAGGGGGAGCGTACGTGTGAGGGCGCGGGTTAGTGTCAGCGTACGGGTTAGGATTAGGGGACGGCTGAGGGTCAGGCTTCGGGGAAGGGTTAGGGTTAGGGTTCGGGCTAGGGTTAGGGTTAGGGGACGGGGACGGTTTAGGGTCCAGGTGAGGGTACGACAACGTTCCAGGGGGAGCGTACGTGTGAGGGCGCGGGTTAGTGTCAGCGTACGGGTTAGGATTAGGGGACGGCTGAGGGTCAGGCTTCGGGGAAGGGTTAGGGTTAGGGTTCGGGCTACGGTTAGGGTTAGGGGACGGGGACGGTTCAGGGTCCAGGTGAGGGTACGACAACGCTCTAGGGGGAGCGTACGTGTGAGGGCGCGGGTTAGTGTCAGCGTACGGGTTAGGATTAGGGGACGGCTGAGGGTCAGGCTTCGGGGAAGGGTTAGGGTTAGGCTTCGGGCTAGGGTTAGGGTTAGGGGACGGGGACGGTTTAGGGTCCAGGTGAGGGTACGACAACGCTCTAGGGGGAGCGTACGTGTGAGGGCGCGGGTTAGTGTCAGCGTACGGGTTAGGATTAGGGGACGGCTGAGGGTCAGGCTTCGGGGAAGGGTTAGGGTTAGGCTTCGGGTAGGGTTAGGGTTAGGGGACGGGGACGGTTTAGGGTCCAGGTGAGGGTACGACAACGCTCTAGGGGGAGCGTACGTGTGAGGGCGCGGGTTAGTGTCAGCGTACGGGTTAGGATTAGGGGACGGCTGAGGGTCAGGCTTCGGGGAAGGGTTAGGGTTAGGCTTCGGGCTAGGGTTAGGGTTAGGGGACGGGGACGGTTTAGGGTCCAGGTGAGGGTACGACAACGCTCTAGGGGGAGCGTACGTGTGAGGGCGCGGGTTAGTGTCAGCGTACGGGTTAGGATTAGGGGACGGCTGAGGGTCAGGCTTCGGGGAAGGGTTAGGGTTAGGCTTCGGGTAGGGTTAGGGTTAGGGGACGGGGACGGTTTAGGGTCCAGGTGAGGGTACGACAACGCTCTAGGGGGAGCGTACGTGTGAGGGCGCGGGTTAGTGTCAGCGTACGGGTTAGGATTAGGGGACGGCTGAGGGTCAGGCTTCGGGGAAGTGTTAGGGTTAGGCTTCGGGCTAGGGTTAGGGTTAGGGGACGGGGACGGTTTAGGGTCCAGGTGAGGGTACGACAACGCTCTAGGGGGAGCGTACGTGTGAGGGCGCGGGTTAGTGTCAGCGTACGGGTTAGGATTAGGGGACGGCTGAGGGTCAGGCTTCGGGGAAGGGTTAGGGTTAGGGTTCGGGCTAGGGTTAGGGTTAGGGGACGGGGACGGTTTAGGGTCCAGGTGAGGGTACGACAACGCTCCAGGGGGAGCGTACGTGTGAGGGCGCGGGTTAGGGTCAGCGTACGGGTTAGGATTAGGGGACGGCTGAGGGTCAGGCTTCGGGGAAGGGTTAGGGTTAGGGTTCGGGCTAGGGTTAGGGTTAGGGGACGGGGACGGTTCAGGGTCCAGGTGAGGGTACGACAACGCTCTAGGGGGAGCGTACGTGTGAGGGCGCGGGTTAGTGTCAGCGTACGGGTTAGGATTAGGGGACGGCTGAGGGTCAGGCTTCGGGGAAGGGTTAGGGTTAGGCTTCGGGCTAGGGTTAGGGTTAGGGGACGGGGACGGTTTAGGGTCCAGGTGAGGGTAAGACAACGCTCTAGGGGGAGCGTACGTGTGAGGGCGCGGGTTAGTGTCAGCGTACGGGTTAGGATTAGGGGACGGCTGAGGGTCAGGCTTCGGGGAAGGGTTAGGATTAGGCTTCGGGTAGGGTTAGGGTTAGGGGACGGGGACGGTTTAGGGTCCAGGTGAGGGTACGACAACGCTCTAGGGGGAGCGTACGTGTGAGGGCGCGGGTTAGTGTCAGCGTACGGGTTAGGATTAGGGGACGGCTGAGGGTCAGGCTTCGGGGAAGGGTTAGGGTTAGGGTTCGGGCTAGGGTTAGGGTTAGGGGACGGGGACGGTTTAGGGTCCAGGTGAGGGTACGACAACGCTCTAGGGGGAGCGTACGTGTGAGGGCGCGGGTTAGTGTCAGCGTACGGGTTAGGATTAGGGGACGGCTGAGGGTCAGGCTTCGGGGAAGGGTTAGGGTTAGGCTTCGGGCTAGGGTTAGGGTTAGGGGACGGGGACGGTTTACGGTCCAGGTGAGGGTACGACAACGCTCTAGGGGGAGCGTACGTGTGAGGGCGCGGGTTAGTGTCAGCGTACGGGTTAGGATTAGGGGACGGCTGAGGGTCAGGCTTCGGGGAAGGGTTAGGGTTAGGGTTCGGGCTAGGGTTAGGGTTAGGGGACGGGGACGGTTTAGGGTCCAGGTGAGGGTACGACAACGCTCTAGGGGGAGCGTACGTGTGAGGGCGCGGGTTATTGTCAGCGTACGGGTTAGGATTAGGGGACGGCTGAGGGTCAGGCTTCGGGGAAGGGTTAGGGTTAGGGTTCGGACTAGGGTTACGGTTAGGGGACGGGGACGGTTCAGGGTCCAGGTGAGGGTACGACAACGCTCTAGGGGGAGCGTACGTGTGAGGGCGCGGGTTAGTGTCAGCGTACGGGTTAGGATTATGGGACGGCTGAGGGTCAGGCTTCGGGGAAGGGTTAGGGTTAGGCTTCGGGCTAGGGTTAGGGTTAGGGGACGGGGACGGTTTAGGGTCCAGGTGAGGGTACGACAACGCTCTAGGGGGAGCGTACGTGTGAGGGCGCGGGTTAGTGTCAGCGTACGGGTTAGGATTAGGGGACGGCTGAGGGTCAGGCTTCGGGGAAGGGTTAGGGTTAGGCTTCGGGCTAGGGTTAGGGTTAGGGGACGGGGACGGTTTAGGGTCCAGGTGAGGGTACGACAACGCTATAGGGGGAGCGTACGTGTGAGGGCGCGGGTTAGTGTCAGCGTACGGGTTAGGATTAGGGGACGGCTGAGGGTCAGGCTTCGGGGAAGGGTTAGGGTTAGGGTTCGGGCTAGGGTTAGGGTTAGGGGACGGGGACGGTTTAGGGTCCAGGTGAGGGTACGACAACGCTCTAGGGGGAGCGTACGTGTGAGGGCGCGGGATAGTGTCAGCGTACGGGTTAGGATTAGGGGACGGCTGAGGGTCAGGCTTCGGGGAAGGGTTAGGGTTAGGCTTCGGGCTAGGGTTAGGGTTAGGGGACGGGGACGGTTTAGGGTCCAGGTGAGGGTACGACAACGCTCTAGGGGGAGCGTACGTGTGAGGGCGCGGGTTAGTGTCAGCGTACGGGTTAGGATTAGGGGACGGCTGAGGGTCAGGCTTCGGGGAAGTGTTAGGGTTAGGCTTCGGGCTAGGGTTAGGGTTAGGGGACGGGGACGTTTTAGGGTCCAGGTGAGGGTACGACAACGTTCCAGGGGGAGCGTACGTGTGAGGGCGCGGGTTAGTGTCAGCGTACGGGTTAGGATTAGGGGACGGCTGAGGGTCAGGCTTCGGGGAAGGGTTAGGGTTAGGCTTCGGGCTACGGTTAGGGTTAGGGGACGGGTACGGTTTAGGGTCCAGGTGAGGGTACGACAACGCTCTAGGGGGAGCGTACGTGTGAGGGCGCGGGTTAGTGTCAGCGTACGGGTTAGGATTAGGGGACGGCTGAGGGTCAGGCTTCGGGGAAGGGTTAGGGTTAGGCTTCGGGCTAGGGTTAGGGTTAGGGGATGGGGACGGTTTAGGGTCCAGGTGAGGGTACGACAACGCTCTAGGGGTAGCGTACGTGTGAGGGCGCGGGTTAGTGTCAGCGTACGGGTTAGGATTAGGGGACGGCTGAGGGTCAGGCTTCGGGGAAGGGTTAGGGTTAGGGTTCGGGCTAGGGTTAGGGTTAGGGGACGGGGACGGTTTAGGGTCCAGGTGACGGTACGAGAACGCTCTAGGGGGAGCGTACGTGTGAGGGCGCGGGTTAGTGTCAGCGTACGGGTTAGGATTAGGGGACGGCTGAGGGTCAGGCTTCGGGGAAGGGTTAGGGTTAGGGTTCGGGCTAGGGTTAGGGTTAGGGGACGGGGACGGTTTAGGGTCCAGGTGAGGGTACGACAACGCTCCAGGGGGAGCGTACGTGTGAGGGCGCGGGTTAGTGTCAGCGTACGGGTTAGGATTAGGGGACGGCTGAGGGTCAGGCTTCGGGGAAGGGTTAGGGTTAGGGTTCGGGCTAGGGTTAGGGTTAGGGGACGGGGACGGTTTAGGGTCCAGGTGAGGGTACGACAACGCTCTAGGGGGAGCGTACGTGTGAGGGCGCGGGTTAGTGTCAGCGTACGGGTTAGGATTAGGGGACGGCTGAGGGTCAGGCTTCGGGGAAGGTTTAGGGTTAGGGTTCGGGCTAGGGTTAGGGTTAGGGGACGGGGACGGTTTACGGTCCAGGTGAGGGTACGACAACGCTCTAGGGGGAGCGTACGTGTGAGGGCGCGGGTTAGTGTCAGCGTACGGGTTAGGATTAGGGGACGGCTGAGGGTCAGGCTTCGGGGAAGGGTTAGGGTTAGGGTTCGGGCCAGGGTTAGGGTTAGGGGACGGGGACGGTTAAGGGTCCAGGTGAGGGTACGACAACGCTCTAGGGGGAGCGTACGTGTGAGGGCGTGGGTTAGTGTCAGCGTACGGGTTAGGATTAGGGGACGGCTGAGGGTCAGGCTTCGGGGAAGGGTTAGGGTTAGGGTTCGGGCTAGGGTTAGGGTTAGGGGACGGGGACGGTTTAGGGTCCAGGTGAGGGTACGACAACGCTCTAGGGGGAGCGTACGTGTGAGGGCGCGGGTTAGTGTCAGCGTACGGGTTAGGATTAGGGGACGGCTGAGGGTCAGGCTTCGGGGAAGGGTTAGGGTTAGGGTTCGGGCTAGGGTTAGGGTTAGGGGACGGGGACGGTTTAGGGTCCAGGTGAGGGTACGACAATGCTCTAGGGGGAGCGTACGTGTGAGGGCGCGGGTTAGTGTCAGCGTACGGGTTAGGATTAGGGGACGGCTGAGTGTCAGGCTTCGGGGAAGGGTTAGGGTTAGGCTTCGGGCTAGGGTTAGGGTTAGGGGACGGGGACGGTTCAGGGTCCAGGTGAGGGTACGACAACGCTCCAGGGGGAGCGTACGTGTGAGGGCGCGGGTTAGTGTCAGCGTACGGGTTAGGATTAGGGGACGGCTGAGGGTCAGGCTTCGGGGAAGGGTTAGGGTTAGGCTTCGGGCCAGGGTCAGGGTTAGGGGATGGGGACGGTTTAGGGTCCAGGTGAGGGTACGACAACGCTCTAGGGGGAGCGTACGTGTGAGGGCGCGGGTTAGTGTCAGCGTACGGGTTAGGATTAGGGGACGGCTGAGGGTCAGGCTTCGGGGAAGGGTTAGGGTTAGGGTTCGGGCTAGGGTTAGGGTTAGGGGACGGGGACGGTTTAGGGTCCAGGTGAGGGTACGACAACGCTCTAGGGGGAGCGTAAGTGTGAGGGCGCGGGTTAGTGTCAGCGTACGGGTTAGGATTAGGGGACGGCTGAGTGTCAGGCTTCGGGGAAGGGTTAGGGTTAGGGTTCGGGCTAGGGTTAGGGTTAGGGGACGGGGACGGTTTAGGGTCCAGGTGAGGGTACGACAACGCTCTAGGGGGAGCGTACGTGTGAGGGCGCGGGTTAGTGTCAGCGTACGGGTTAGGATTAGGGGACGGCTGAGGGTCAGGCTTCGGGGAAGGGTTAGGGTTAGGCTTCGGGCTAGGGTTAGGGTTAGGGGACGGGGACGGTTTACGGTCCAGGTGAGGGTACGACAACGCTCTAGGGGGAGCGTACGTGTGAGGGCGCGGGTTAGTGTCAGCGTACGGGTTAGGATTAGGGGACGGCTGAGGGTCAGGCTTCGGGGAAGGGTTAGGGTTAGGGTTCGGGCTAGGGTTAGGGTTAGGGGACGGGGACGGTTTAGGGTCCAGGTGAGGGTACGACAACGCTCTAGGGGGAGCGTACGTGTGAGGGCGCGGGTTATTGTCAGCGTACGGGTTAGGATTAGGGGACGGCTGAGGGTCAGGCTTCGGGGAAGGGTTAGGGTTAGGGTTCGGACTAGGGTTACGGTTAGGGGACGGGGACGGTTCAGGGTCCAGGTGAGGGTACGACAACGCTCTAGGGGGAGCGTACGTGTGAGGGCGCGGGTTAGTGTCAGCGTACGGGTTAGGATTATGGGACGGCTGAGGGTCAGGCTTCGGGGAAGGGTTAGGGTTAGGCTTCGGGCTAGGGTTAGGGTTAGGGGACGGGGACGGTTTAGGGTCCAGGTGAGGGTACGACAACGCTCTAGGGGGAGCGTACGTGTGAGGGCGCGGGTTAGTGTCAGCGTACGGGTTAGGATTAGGGGACGGCTGAGGGTCAGGCTTCGGGGAAGGGTTAGGGTTAGGCTTCGGGCTAGGGTTAGGGTTAGGTGATGGGGACGGTTTAGGGTCCAGGTGAGGGTACGACAACGCTATAGGGGGAGCGTACGTGTGAGGGCGCGGGTTAGTGTCAGCGTACGGGTTAGGATTAGGGGACGGCTGAGGGTCAGGCTTCGGGGAAGGGTTAGGGTTAGGGTTCGGGCTAGGGTTAGGGTTAGGGGACGGGGACGGTTTAGGGTCCAGGTGAGGGTACGACAACGCTCTAGGGGGAGCGTACGTGTGAGGGCGTGGGATAGTGTCAGCGTACGGGTTAGGATTAGGGGACGGCTGAGGGTCAGGCTTCGGGGAAGGGTTAGGGTTAGGCTTCGGGCTAGGGTTAGGGTTAGGGGACGGGGACGGTTTAGGGTCCAGGTGAGGGTACGACAACGCTCTAGGGGGAGCGTACGTGTGAGGGCGCGGGTTAGTGTCAGCGTACGGGTTAGGATTAGGGGACGGCTGAGGGTCAGGCTTCGGGGAAGTGTTAGGGTTAGGCTTCGGGCTAGGGTTAGGGTTAGGGGACGGGGACGTTTTAGGGTCCAGGTGAGGGTACGACAACGTTCCAGGGGGAGCGTACGTGTGAGGGCGCGGGTTAGTGTCAGCGTACGGGTTAGGATTAGGGGACGGCTGAGGGTCAGGCTTCGGGGAAGGGTTAGGGTTAGGCTTCGGGCTACGGTTAGGGTTAGGGGACGGGGACGGTTTAGGGTCCAGGTGAGGGTACGACAACGCTCTAGGGGGAGCGTACGTGTGAGGGCGCGGGTTATTGTCAGCGTACGGGTTAGGATTAGGGGACGGCTGAGGGTCAGGCTTCGGGGAAGGGTTAGGGTTAGGGTTCGGACTAGGGTTACGGTTAGGGGACGGGGACGGTTCAGGGTCCAGGTGAGGGTACGACAACGCTCTAGGGGGAGCGTACGTGTGAGGGCGCGGGTTAGTGTCAGCGTACGGGTTAGGATTAGGGGACGGCTGAGGGTCAGGCTTCGGGGAAGGGTTAGGGTTAGGCTTCGGGCTAGGGTTAGGGTTAGGGGACGGGGACGGTTTAGGGTCCAGGTGAGGGTACGACAACGCTCTAGGGGGAGCGTACGTGTGAGGGCGTGGGTTAGTGTCAGCGTACGGGTTAGGATTAGGGGACGGCTGAGGGTCAGGCTTCGGGGAAGGGTTAGGGTTAGGCTTCGGGCTAGGGTTAGGGTTAGGTGATGGGGACGGTTTAGGGTCCAGGTGAGGGTACGACAACGCTATAGGGGGAGCGTACGTGTGAGGGCGCGGGTTAGTGTCAGCGTACGGGTTAGGATTAGGGGACGGCTGAGGGTCAGGCTTCGGGGAAGGGTTAGGGTTAGGGTTCGGGCTAGGGTTAGGGTTAGGGGACGGGGACGGTTTAGGGTCCAGGTGAGGGTACGACAACGCTCTAGGGGGAGCGTACGTGTGAGGGCGTGGGATAGTGTCAGCGTACGGGTTAGGATTAGGGGACGGCTGAGGGTCAGGCTTCGGGGAAGGGTTAGGGTTAGGCTTCGGGCTAGGGTTAGGGTTAGGGGACGGGGACGGTTTAGGGTCCAGGTGAGGGTACGACAACGCTCTAGGGGGAGCGTACGTGTGAGGGCGCGGGTTAGTGTCAGCGTACGGGTTAGGATTAGGGGACGGCTGAGGGTCAGGCTTCGGGGAAGTGTTAGGGTTAGGCTTCGGGCTAGGGTTAGGGTTAGGGGACGGGGACGTTTTAGGGTCCAGGTGAGGGTACGACAACGTTCCAGGGGGAGCGTACGTGTGAGGGCGCGGGTTAGTGTCAGCGTACGGGTTAGGATTAGGGGACGGCTGAGGGTCAGGCTTCGGGGAAGGGTTAGGGTTAGGCTTCGGGCTACGGTTAGGGTTAGGGGACGGGGACGGTTTAGGGTCCAGGTGAGGGTACGACAACGCTCTAGGGGGAGCGTACGTGTGAGGGCGCGGGTTAGTGTCAGCGTACGGGTTAGGATTAGGGGACGGCTGAGGGTCAGGCTTCGGGGAAGGGTTAGGGTTAGGCTTCGGGCTAGGGTTAGGGTTAGGGGATGGGGACGGTTTAGGGTCCAGGTGAGGGTACGACAACGCTCTAGGGGTAGCGTACGTGTGAGGGCGCGGGTTAGTGTCAGCGTACGGGTTAGGATTAGGGGACGGCTGAGGGTCAGGCTTCGGGGAAGGGTTAGGGTTAGGGTTCGGGGTAGGGTTAGGGTTAGGGGACGGGGACGGTTTAGGGTCCAGGTGACGGTACGAGAACGCTCTAGGGGGAGCGTACGTGTGAGGGCGTGGGTTAGTGTCAGCGTACGGGTTAGGATTAGGGGACGGCTGAGGGTCAGGCTTCGGGGAAGGGTTAGGGTTAGGGTTCGGGCTAGGGTTAGGGTTAGGGGACGGGGACGGTTTAGGGTCCAGGTGAGGGTACGACAACGCTCCAGGGGGAGCGTACGTGTGAGGGCGCGGGTTAGTGTCAGCGTACGGGTTAGGATTAGGGGACGGCTGAGGGTCAGGCTTCGGGGAAGGGTTAGGGTTAGGGTTCGGGCTAGGGTTAGGGTTAGGGGACGGGGACGGTTTAGGGTCCAGGTGAGGGTACGACAACGCTCTAGGGGGAGCGTACGTGTGAGGGCGCGGGTTAGTGTCAGCGTACGGGTTAGGATTAGGGGACGGCTGAGGGTCAGGCTTCGGGGAAGGGTTAGGGTTAGGGTTCGGGCTAGGGTTAGGGTTAGGGGACGGGGACGGTTTAGGGTCCAGGTGAGGGTACGACAACGCTCTAGGGGGAGCGTACGTGTGAGGGCGCGGGTTAGTGTCAGCGTACGGGTTAGGATTAGGGGACGGCTGAGGGTCAGGCTTCGGGGAAGGGTTAGGGTTAGGCTTCGGGCTAGGGTTAGGGTTAGGGGACGGGGACGGTTCAGGGTCCAGGTGAGGCTACGACAACGCTCTAGGGGGAGCGTACGTGTGAGGGCGTGGGTTAGTGTCAGCGTACGGGTTAGGATTAGGGGACGGCTGAGGGTCAGGCTTCGGGGAAGGGTTAGGGTTACGGTTCGGGCTAGGGTTAGGGTTAGGGGACGGGGACGGTTTAGGGTCCAGGTGAGGGTACGACAACGCTCTAGGGGGAGCGTACGTGTGAGGGCGCGGGTTAGTGTCAGCGTACGGGTTAGGATTAGGGGACGGCTGAGGGTCAGGCTTCGGGGAAGGGTTAGGGTTAGGCTTCGGGCTAGGGTTAGGGTTAGGGGACGGGGACGGTTTAGGGTCCAGGTGAGGGTACGACAACGCTCTAGGGGGAGCGTACGTGTGAGGGCACGGGTTAGTGTCAGCGTACGGGTTAGGATTAGGGGACGGCTGAGGGTCAGGCTTCGGGGAAGGGTTAGGGTTAGGGTTCGGCCTAGGGTTAGGGTTAGGGGACGGGGACGGTTTAGGGTCCAGGTGAGGGTACGACAACGCTCCAGGGGGAGCGTACGTGTGAGGGTGCGGGTTAGTGTCAGCGTACGGGTTAGGATTAGGGGACGGCTGAGGGTCAGGCTTCGGGTAAGGGTTAGGGTTAGGGTTCGGGCTAGGGTTAGGGTTAGGGGACGGGGACGGTTCAGGGTCCAGGTGAGGGTACGACAATGCTCTAGGGGGAGCGTACGTGTGAGGGCGCGGGTTAGTGTCAGCGTACGGGTTAGGATTAGGGGACGGCTGAGGGTCAGGCTTCGGGGAAGGGTTAGGGTTAGGGTTCGGCCTAGGGTTAGGGTTAGGGGACGGGGACGGTTTAGGGTCCAGGTGAGGGTACGACAACGCTCCAGGGGGAGCGTACGTGTGAGGGCGCGGGTTAGTGTCAGCGTACGGGTTAGGATTAGGGGACGGCTGAGGGTCAGGCTTCGGGGAAGGGTTAGGGTTAGTGCTCGGGCTAGGGTTAGGGTTAGGGGACGGGGACGGTTCAGGGTCCAGGTGAGGGTACGACAACGCTCTAGGGGGAGCGTACGTGTGAGGGCGTGGGTTAGTGTCAGCGTACGGGTTAGGATTAGGGGACGGCTGAGGGTCAGGCTTCGGGGAAGGGTTAGGGTTAGGCTTCGGGCTAGGGTTAGGGTTAGGGGACGGGGACGGTTTAGGGTCCAGGTGAGGGTACGACAACGCTCTAGGGGGAGCGTACGTGTGAGGGCGCGGGTTAGTTTCAGCGTACGGGTTAGGATTAGGGGACGGCTGAGGGTCAGGCTTCGGGGAAGGGTTAGGGTTAGGCTTCGGGCCAGGGTCAGGGTTAGGGGATGGGGACGGTTTAGGGTCCAGGTGAGGGTACGACAACGCTCTAGGGGGAGCGTACGTGTGAGGGCGCGGGTTAGTGTCAGCGTACGGGTTAGGATTAGGGGACGGCTGAGGGTCAGGCTTCGGGGAAGGGTTAGGGTTAGGGTTCGGGCTAGGGTTAGGGTTAGGGGACGGGGACGGTTTAGGGTCCAGGTGAGGGTACGACAACGCTCTAGGGGGAGCGTAAGTGTGAGGGCGCGGGTTAGTGTCAGCGTACGGGTTAGGATTAGGGGACGGCTGAGTGTCAGGCTTCGGGGAAGGGTTAGGGTTAGGGTTCGGGCTAGGGTTAGGGTTAGGGGACGGGGACGGTTTAGGGTCCAGGTGAGGGTACGACAACGCTCTAGGGGGAGCGTACGTGTGAGGGCGCGGGTTAGTGTCAGCGTACGGGTTAGGATTAGGGGACGGCTGAGGGTCAGGCTTCGGGGAAGGGTTAGGGTTAGGGTTCGGGCTAGGGTTAGGGTTAGGGGACGGGGACGGTTTAGGGTCCAGGTGATGGTACGACAACGCTCTAGGGGGAGCGTACGTGTGAGGGCACGGGTTAGTGTCAGCGTACGGGTTAGGATTAGGGGACGGCTGAGGGTCAGGCTTCGGGGAAGGGTTAGGGTTAGGGTTCGGCCTAGGCTTAGGGTTAGGGGACGGGGACGGTTTAGGGTCCAGGTGAGGGTACGACAACGCTCCAGGGGGAGCGTACGTGTGAGGGCGCGGGTTAGTGTCAGCGTACGGGTTAGGATTAGGGGACGGCTGAGGGTCAGGCTTCGGGGAAGGGTTAGGGTTAGGGTTCGGGCTAGGGTTAGGGTTAGGGGACGGGGACGGTTCAGGATCCAGGTGAGGGTACGACAACGCTCTAGGGGGAGCGTACGTGTGAGGGCGCGGGTTAGTGTCAGCGTACGGGTTAGGATTAGGGGACGGCTGAGGGTCAGGCTTCGGGGAAGGGTTAGGGTTAGGGTTTGGCCTAGGGTTAGGGTTAGGGGACGGGGACGGTTTAGGGTCCAGGTGAGGGTACGACAACGCTCCAGGGGGAGCGTACGTGTGAGGGCGCGGGTTAGTGTCAGCGTACGGGTTAGGATTAGGGGACGGCTGAGGGTCAGGCTTCGGGGAAGGGTTAGGGTTAGGGTTCGGGCTAGGGTTAGGGTTAGGGGACGGGGACTGTTCAGGGTCCAGGTGAGGGTACGACAACGCTCTAGGGGGAGCGTACGTGTGAGGGCGCGGGTTAGTGTCAGCGTACGGGTTAGGATTAGGGGACGGCTGAGGGTCAGGCTTCGGGGAAGGGTTAGGGTTAGGCTTCGGGCTAGGGTTAGGGTTAGGGGACGGGGAAGGTTTAGGGTCCAGGTGAGGGTACGACAACGCTCTAGGGGGAGCGTACGTGTGAGGGCGCGGGTTAGTTTCAGCGTACGGGTTAGGATTAGGGGACGGCTGAGTGTCAGGCTTCGGGGAAGGGTTAGGGTTAGGGTTCTGGCTAGGGTTAGGGATAGGGGACGGGGACGGTTTAGGGTCCAGGTGAGGGTACGACAACGCTCTAGGGGGAGCGTACGTGTGAGGGCGCGGGTTAGTGTCAGCGTACGGGTTAGGATTAGGGGACGGCTGAGGGTCAGGCTTCGGGGAAGGGTTAGGGTTAGGGTTCGGGCTAGGGTTAGGGTTAGGGGACGGGGACGGTTTAGGGTCCAGGTGAGGGTACGACAACCCTCTAGGGGGAGCGTACGTGTGAGGGCGCGGGTTAGTGTCAGCGTACGGGTTAGGATTAGGGGACGGCTGAGGGTCAGGCTTCGGGGAAGGGTTAGGGTTAGGGTTCGGGCTAGGGTTAGGGTTAGGGGACGGGGTCGGTTTAGGGTCCAGGTGAGGGTACGACAACGCACTAGGGGGAGCGTACGTGTGAGGGCGCAGGTTAGTGTCAGCGTACGGGTTAGGATTAGGGGACGGCTGAGGGTCAGGCTTCGGGGAAGGGTTAGGGTTAGGGTTCGGGCTAGGGTTAGGGTTAGGGGACGGGGACGGTTTAGGGTCCAGGTGAGGGTACGACAACGCTCTAGGGGGAGCGTACGTGTGAGGGCGCGGGTTAGTGTCAGCGTACGGGTTAGGATTAGGGGACGGCTGAGGGTCAGGCTTCGGGGAAGGGTTAGGGTTAGGGTTCGGGCTAGGGTTAGGGTTAGGGGACGGGGACGGTTTAGGGTCCAGGTGAGGGTACGACAACGCTCTAGGGGGAGCGTACGTGTGAGGGCGCGGGTTAGTGTCAGCGTACGGGTTAGGATTAGGGGACGGCTGAGGGTCAGGCTTCGGGGAAGGGTTAGGGTTAGGGTTCGGGCTAGGGTTAGGGTTAGGGGACGGGGACGGTTTAGGGTCCAGGTGAGGGTACGACAACGCTCTAGGGGGAGCGTACGTGTGAGGGCGCGGGTTAGTGTCAGCGTACGGGTTAGGATTAGGGGACGGCTGAGGGTCAGGCTTCGGGGAAGGGTTAGGGTTAGGGTTCGGGCTAGGGTTAGGGTTAGGGGACGGGGACGGTTTAGGGTCCAGGTGAGGGTACGACAACGCTCTAGGGGGAGCGTACGTGTGAGGGCGCGGGTTAGTGTCAGCGTACGGGTTAGGATTAGGGGACGGCTGAGGGTCAGGCTTCGGGGAAGGGTTAGGGTTAGGGTTCGGGCTAGGGTTAGGGTTAGGGGACGGGGACGGTTTAGGGTCCAGGTGAGGGTACGACAACGCTCTAGGGGGAGCGTACGTGTGAGGGCGCGGGTTAGTGTCAGCGTACGGGTTAGGATTAGGGGACGGCTGAGGGTCAGGCTTCGGGGAAGGGTTAGGGTTAGGGTTCGGGCTAGGGTTAGGGTTAGGGGACGGGGACGGTTTAGGGTCCAGGTGAGGGTACGACAACGCTCTAGGGGGAGCGTACGTGTGAGGGCGCGGGTTAGTGTCAGCGTACGGGTTAGGATTAGGGGACGGCTGAGGGTCAGGCTTCGGGGAAGGGTTAGGGTTAGGGTTCGGGCTAGGGTTAGGGTTAGGGGACGGGGACGGTTTAGGGTCCAGGTGAGGGTACGACAACGCTCTAGGGGGAGCGTACGTGTGAGGGCGCGGTTTAGTGTCAGCGTACGGGTTAGGATTAGGGGACGGCTGAGGGTCAGGCTTCGGGGAAGGGTTAGGGTTAGGCTTCGGGCTAGGGTTAGGGTTAGGGGACGGGGACGGTTTAGGGTCCAGGTGAGGGTACGACAACGCTCTAGGGGGAGCATACGTGTGAGGGCGCGGGTTAGTGTCAGCGTACGGGTTAGGATTAGGGGACGGCTGAGGGTCAGGCTTCGGGGAAGTGTTAGGGTTAGGGTTCGGGCTAGGGTTAGGGTTAGGGGACGGGGACGGTTTAGGGTCCAGGTGAGGGTACGACAACGCTCTAGGGGGAGCGTACGTGTGAGGGCGCGGGTTAGTGTCAGCGTACGGGTTAGGATTAGGGGACGGCTGAGGGTCAGGCTTCGGGGAAGGGTTAGGGTTAGGCTTCGGGCTAGGGTTAGGGTTAGGGGACGGGGACGGTTTAGGGTCCAGGTGAGGGTACGACAACGCTCTAGGGGGAGCGTACGTGTGAGGGCGCGGGTTAGTGTCAGCGTACGGGTTAGGATTAGGGGACGGCTGAGGGTCAGGCTTCGGGGAAGGGTTAGGGTTAGGGTTCGGGCTAGGGTTAGGGTTAGGGGACGGGGACGGTTTAGGGTCCAGGTGAGGGTACGACAACGCTCTAGGGGGAGCGTACGTGTGAGGGCGCGGGTTAGTGTCAGCGTACGGGTTAGGATTAGGGGACGGCTGAGGGTCAGGCTTCGGGGAAGGGTTAGGGTTAGGGTTCGGGCTAGGGTTAGGGTTAGGGGACGGGGACGGTTTAGGGTCCAGGTGAGGGTACGACAACGCTCTGGGGGAGCGTACGTGTGAGGGCGCGGGTTAGTGTCAGCGTACGGGTTAGGATTAGGGGACGGCTGAGGGTCAGGCTTCGGGGAAGTGTTAGGGTTAGGCTTCGGGCTAGGGTTAGGGTTAGGGGACGGGGACGGTTTAGGGTCCAGGTGAGGCTACGACAACTCTCTAGGGGGAGCGTACGTGTGAGGGCGTGGGTTAGTGTCAGCGTACGGGTTAGGATTAGGGGACGGCTGAGGGTCAGGCTTCGGGGAAGGGTTAGGGTTACGGTTCGGGCTAGGGTTAGGGTTAGGGGACGGGGACGGTTTAGGGTCCAGGTGAGGGTACGACAACGCTCTAGGGGGAGCGTACGTGTGAGGGCACGGGTTAGTGTCAGCGTACGGGTTAGGATTAGGGGACGGCTGAGGGTCAGGCTTCGGGGAAGGGTTAGGGTTAGGGTTCGGGCTAGGGTTAGGGTTAGGGGACGGGGACGGTTTAGGGTCCAGGTGAGGGTACGACAACGCTCTAGGGGGAACGTACGTGTGAGGGCGCGGGTTAGTGTCAGCGTACGGGTTAGGATTAGGGGACGGCTGAGGGTCAGGCTTCGGGGAAGGTTTAGGGTTAGGCTTCGGGCTAGGGTTAGGGTTAGGGGACGGGGACGGTTTAGGGTCCAGGTGAGGGTACGACAACGCTCTCGGGGGAGCGTACGTGTGAGGGCGCGGGTTAGTGTCAGCGTACGGGTTAGGATTAGGGGACGGCTGAGGGTCAGGCTTCGGGGAAGGGTTAGGGTTAGGCTTCGGGCTAGGGTTAGGGTTAGGGGACGGGGACGGTTTAGGGTCCAGGTGAGGGTACGACAACGCTCTAGGGGGAGCGTACGTTTGAGGGCGCGGGTTAGTGTCAGCGTACGGGTTAGGATTAGGGGACGGCTGAGGGTCAGGCTTCGGGGAAGGGTTAGGGTTAGGGTTCGGGCTAGGGTTAGGGTTAGGGGACGGGGACGGTTTAGGGTCCAGGTGAGTGTACGACAACGTTCCAGGGGGAGCGTACGTGTGAGGGCGCGGGTTAGTGTCAGCGTACGGGTTAGGATTAGGGGACGGCTGAGGGTCAGGCTTCGGGGAAGGGTTAGGGTTAGGGTTCGGGCTAGGGTTAGGGTTAGGGGACGGGGACGGTTTAGGGTCCAGGTGAGGGTACGACAACGCTCTAGGGGGAGCGTACGTGTGAGGGCGCGGGTTAGTGTCAGCGTACGGGTTAGGATTAGGGGACGGCTGAGGGTCAGGCTTCGGGGAAGGGTTAGGTTTAGGGTTCGGGCTAGGGTTAGGGTTAGGGGACGGGGACGGTTTAGGGTCCAGGTGAGGGTACGACAACGCGCTAGGGGGAGCGTACGTGTGAGGGCGCGGGTTAGTGTCAGCGTACGGGTTAGGATTAGGGGACGGCTGAGGGTCAGGCTTCGGGGAAGGGTTAGGGTTAGGGTTCGGGCTAGGGTTAGGGTTAGGGGACGGGGACGGTTTAGGGTCCAGGTGAGGGTACGACAACGCTCTAGGGGGAGCGTACATGTGAGGGCACGGGTTAGTGTCAGCGTACGGGTTAGGATTAGGGGACGGCTGAGGGTCAGGCTTCGGGGAAGGGTTAGGGTTAGGGTTCAGCCTAGGGTTAGGGTTAGGGGACGGGGACGGTTCAGGGTCCAGGTGAGGGTACGACAACGCTCCAGGGGGAGCGTACGTGTGAGGGCGCGGGTTAGTGTCAGTGTACGGGTTAGGATTAGGGGACGGCTGAGGGTCAGGCTTCGGGGAAGGGTTAGGGTTAGGGTTCGGGCTAGGGTTAGGGTTAGGGGACGGGGACGGTTCAGGGTCCAGGTGAGGGTACGACAACGCTCTAGGGGGAGTGTACGTGTGAGGGCGCGGGTTAGTGTCAGCGTACGGGTTAGGATTAGGGGACGGCTGAGGGTCAGGCTTGGGGGAAGGGTTAGGGTTAGGCTTCGGGCTAGGGTTAGGGTTAGGGGACGGGGACGGTTTAGGGTCCAGGTGAGGGTACGACAACGCTCTAGGGGGAGCGTACGTGTGAGGGCGCGGGTTAGTGTCAGCGTACGGGTTAGGATTAGGGGACGGCTGAGGGTCAGGCTTCGGGGAAGGGTTAGGGTTAGGGTTCGGGCTATGGTTAGGGTTAGGGGACGGGGACGGTTTAGGGTCCAGGTGAGGGTACGACAACGCTCTAGGGGGAACGTACGTGTGAGGGCGCGGGTTAGTGTCAGCGTACGGGTTAGGATTAGGGGACGGCTGAGGGTCAGGCTTCGGGGAAGGGTTAGGGTTAGGGTTCGGCCTAGGGTTAGGGTTAGGGGACGGGGACGGTTCAGGGTCCAGGTGAGGGTACGACAATGCTCTAGGGGGAGCGTACGTGTGAGGGCGCGGGTTAGTGTCAGCGTACGGGTTAGGATTAGGGGACGGCTGAGGGTCAGGCTTCGGGGAAGGGTTAGGGTTAGGGTTCGGCCTAGGGTTAGGGTTAGGGGACGGGGACGGTTTAGGGTCCAGGTGAGGGTACGACAACGCTCCAGGGGGAGCGTACGTGTGAGGGCGCGGGTTAGTGTCAGCGTACGTGTTAGGATTAGGGGACGGCTGAGGGTCAGGCTTCGGGGAAGGGTTAGGGTTAGTGCTCGGGCTAGGGTTAGGGTTAGGGGACGGGGACGGTTCAGGGTCCAGGTGAGGGTACGACAACGCTCTAGGGGGAGCGTACGTGTGAGGGCGCGGGTTAGTGTCAGCGTACGGGTTAGGATTAGGGGACGGCTGAGGGTCAGGCTTCGGGGAAGGGTTAGGGTTAGGCTTCGGGCTAGGGTTAGGGTTAGGGGACGGGGACGGTTTAGGGTCCAGGTGAGGGTACGACAACGCTCTAGGGGGAGCGTACGTGTGAGGGCGCGGGTTAGTTTCAGCGTACGGGTTAGGATTAGGGGACGGCTGAGGGTCAGGCTTCGGGGAAGGGTTAGGGTTAGGCTTCGGGCCAGGGTCAGGGTTAGGGGATGGGGACGGTTTAGGGTCCAGGTGAGGGTACGACAACGCTCTAGGGGGAGCGTACGTGTGAGGGCGCGGGTTAGTGTCAGCGTACGGGTTAGGATTAGGGGACGGCTGAGGGTCAGGCTTCGGGGAAGGGTTAGGGTTAGGGTTCGGGCTAGGGTTAGGGTTAGGGGACGGGGACGGTTTAGGGTCCAGGTGAGGGTACGACAACGCTCTAGGGGGAGCGTAAGTGTGAGGGCGCGGGTTAGTGTCAGCGTACGGGTTAGGATTAGGGGACGGCTGAGTGTCAGGCTTCGGGGAAGGGTTAGGGTTAGGGTTTGGGCTAGGGTTAGGGTTAGGGGACGGGGACGGTTTAGGGTCCAGGTGAGGGTACGACAACGCTCTAGGGGGAGCGTACGTGTGAGGGCGCGGGTTAGTGTCAGCGTACGGGTTAGGATTAGGGGACGGCTGAGGGTCAGGCTTCGGGGAAGGGTTAGGGTTAGGGTTCGGGCTAGGGTTAGGGTTAGGGGACGGGGACTGTTCAGGGTCCAGGTGAGGGTACGACAACGCTCTAGGGGGAGCGTACGTGTGAGGGCGCGGGTTAGTGTCAGCGTACGGGTTAGGATTAGGGGACGGCTGAGGGTCAGGCTTCGGGGAAGGGTTAGGGTTAGGCTTCGGGCTAGGGTTAGGGTTAGGGGACGGGGAAGGTTTAGGGTCCAGGTGAGGGTACGACAACGCTCTAGGGGGAGCGTACGTGTGAGGGCGCGGGTTAGTTTCAGCGTACGGGTTAGGATTAGGGGACGGCTGAGTGTCAGGCTTCGGGGAAGGGTTAGGGTTAGGGTTCTGGCTAGGGTTAGGGATAGGGGACGGGGACGGTTTAGGGTCCAGGTGAGGGTACGACAACGCTCTAGGGGGAGCGTACGTGTGAGGGCGCGGGTTAGTGTCAGCGTACGGGTTAGGATTAGGGGACGGCTGAGGGTCAGGCTTCGGGGAAGGGTTAGGGTTAGGGTTCGGGCTAGGGTTAGGGTTAGGGGACGGGGACGGTTTAGGGTCCAGGTGAGGGTACGACAACCCTCTAGGGGGAGCGTACGTGTGAGGGCGCGGGTTAGTGTCAGCGTACGGGTTAGGATTAGGGGACGGCTGAGGGTCAGGCTTCGGGGAAGGGTTAGGGTTAGGGTTCGGGCTAGGGTTAGGGTTAGGGGACGGGGTCGGTTTAGGGTCCAGGTGAGGGTACGACAACGCACTAGGGGGAGCGTACGTGTGAGGGCGCAGGTTAGTGTCAGCGTACGGTTTAGGATTAGGGGACGGCTGAGGGTCAGGCTTCGGGGAAGGGTTAGGGTTAGGGTTCGGGCTAGGGTTAGGGTTAGGGGACGGGGACGGTTTAGGGTCCAGGTGAGGGTACGACAACGCTCTAGGGGGAGCGTACGTGTGAGGGCGCGGGTTAGTGTCAGCGTACGGGTTAGGATTAGGGGACGGCTGAGGGTCAGGCTTCGGGGAAGGGTTAGGGTTAGGGTTCGGGCTAGGGTTAGGGTTAGGGGACGGGGACGGTTTAGGGTCCAGGTGAGGGTACGACAACGCTCTAGGGGGAGCGTACGTGTGAGGGCGCGGGTTAGTGTCAGCGTACGGGTTAGGATTAGGGGACGGCTGAGGGTCAGGCTTCGGGGAAGGGTTAGGGTTAGGGTTCGGGCTAGGGTTAGGGTTAGGGGACGGGGACGGTTTAGGGTCCAGGTGAGGGTACGACAACGCTCTAGGGGGAGCGTACGTGTGAGGGCGCGGGTTAGTGTCAGCGTACGGGTTAGGATTAGGGGACGGCTGAGGGTCAGGCTTCGGGGAAGGGTTAGGGTTAGGGTTCGGGCTAGGGTTAGGGTTAGGGGACGGGGACGGTTTAGGGTCCAGGTGAGGGTACGACAACGCTCTAGGGGGAGCGTACGTGTGAGGGCGCGGGTTAGTGTCAGCGTACGGGTTAGGATTAGGGGACGGCTGAGGGTCAGGCTTCGGGGAAGGGTTAGGGTTAGGGTTCGGGCTAGGGTTAGGGTTAGGGGACGGGGACGGTTTAGGGTCCAGGTGAGGGTACGACAACGCTCTAGGGGGAGCGTACGTGTGAGGGCGCGGGTTAGTGTCAGCGTACGGGTTAGGATTAGGGGACGGCTGAGGGTCAGGCTTCGGGGAAGGGTTAGGGTTAGGGTTCGGGCTAGGGTTAGGGTTAGGGGACGGGGACGGTTTAGGGTCCAGGTGAGGGTACGACAACGCTCTAGGGGGAGCGTACGTGTGAGGGCGCGGGTTAGTGTCAGCGTACGGGTTAGGATTAGGGGACGGCTGAGGGTCAGGCTTCGGGGAAGGGTTAGGGTTAGGGTTCGGGCTAGGGTTAGGGTTAGGGGACGGGGACGGTTTAGGGTCCAGGTGAGGGTACGACAACGCTCTAGGGGGAGCGTACGTGTGAGGGCGCGGGTTAGTGTCAGCGTACGGGTTAGGATTAGGGGACGGCTGAGGGTCAGGCTTCGGGGAAGGGTTAGGGTTAGGGTTCGGGCTAGGGTTAGGGTTAGGGGACGGGGACGGTTCAGGATCCAGGTGAGGGTACGACAACGCTCTAGGGGGAGCGTACGTGTGAGGGCGCGGGTTAGTGTCAGCGTACGGGTTAGGATTAGGGGACGGCTGAGGGTCAGGCTTCGGGGAAGGGTTAGGGTTAGGGTTTGGCCTAGGGTTAGGGTTAGGGGACGGGGACGGTTTAGGGTCCAGGTGAGGGTACGACAACGCTCCAGGGGGAGCGTACGTGTGAGGGCGCGGGTTAGTGTCAGCGTACGGGTTAGGATTAGGGGACGGCTGAGGGTCAGGCTTCGGGGAAGGGTTAGGGTTAGGGTTCGGGCTAGGGTTAGGGTTAGGGGACGGGGACTGTTCAGGGTCCAGGTGAGGGTACGACAACGCTCTAGGGGGAGCGTACGTGTGAGGGCGCGGGTTAGTGTCAGCGTACGGGTTAGGATTAGGGGACGGCTGAGGGTCAGGCTTCGGGGAAGGGTTAGGGTTAGGCTTCGGGCTAGGGTTAGGGTTAGGGGACGGGGAAGGTTTAGGGTCCAGGTGAGGGTACGACAACGCTCTAGGGGGAGCGTACGTGTGAGGGCGCGGGTTAGTTTCAGCGTACGGGTTAGGATTAGGGGACGGCTGAGTGTCAGGCTTCGGGGAAGGGTTAGGGTTAGGGTTCTGGCTAGGGTTAGGGATAGGGGACGGGGACGGTTTAGGGTCCAGGTGAGGGTACGACAACGCTCTAGGGGGAGCGTACGTGTGAGGGCGCGGGTTAGTGTCAGCGTACGGGTTAGGATTAGGGGACGGCTGAGGGTCAGGCTTCGGGGAAGGGTTAGGGTTAGGGTTCGGGCTAGGGTTAGGGTTAGGGGACGGGGACGGTTTAGGGTCCAGGTGAGGGTACGACAACCCTCTAGGGGGAGCGTACGTGTGAGGGCGCGGGTTAGTGTCAGCGTACGGGTTAGGATTAGGGGACGGCTGAGGGTCAGGCTTCGGGGAAGGGTTAGGGTTAGGGTTCGGGCTAGGGTTAGGGTTAGGGGACGGGGTCGGTTTAGGGTCCAGGTGAGGGTACGACAACGCACTAGGGGGAGCGTACGTGTGAGGGCGCAGGTTAGTGTCAGCGTACGGTTTAGGATTAGGGGACGGCTGAGGGTCAGGCTTCGGGGAAGGGTTAGGGTTAGGGTTCGGGCTAGGGTTAGGGTTAGGGGACGGGGACGGTTTAGGGTCCAGGTGAGGGTACGACAACGCTCTAGGGGGAGCGTACGTGTGAGGGCGCGGGTTAGTGTCAGCGTACGGGTTAGGATTAGGGGACGGCTGAGGGTCAGGCTTCGGGGAAGGGTTAGGGTTAGGGTTCGGGCTAGGGTTAGGGTTAGGGGACGGGGACGGTTTAGGGTCCAGGTGAGGGTACGACAACGCTCTAGGGGGAGCGTACGTGTGAGGGCGCGGGTTAGTGTCAGCGTACGGGTTAGGATTAGGGGACGGCTGAGGGTCAGGCTTCGGGGAAGGGTTAGGGTTAGGGTTCGGGCTAGGGTTAGGGTTAGGGGACGGGGACGGTTTAGGGTCCAGGTGAGGGTACGACAACGCTCTAGGGGGAGCGTACGTGTGAGGGCGCGGGTTAGTGTCAGCGTACGGGTTAGGATTAGGGGACGGCTGAGGGTCAGGCTTCGGGGAAGGGTTAGGGTTAGGGTTCGGGCTAGGGTTAGGGTTAGGGGACGGGGACGGTTTAGGGTCCAGGTGAGGGTACGACAACGCTCTAGGGGGAGCGTACGTGTGAGGGCGCGGGTTAGTGTCAGCGTACGGGTTAGGATTAGGGGACGGCTGAGGGTCAGGCTTCGGGGAAGGGTTAGGGTTAGGGTTCGGGCTAGGGTTAGGGTTAGGGGACGGGGACGGTTTAGGGTCCAGGTGAGGGTACGACAACGCTCTAGGGGGAGCGTACGTGTGAGGGCGCGGGTTAGTGTCAGCGTACGGGTTAGGATTAGGGGACGGCTGAGGGTCAGGCTTCGGGGAAGGGTTAGGGTTAGGGTTCGGGCTAGGGTTAGGGTTAGGGGACGGGGACGGTTTAGGGTCCAGGTGAGGGTACGACAACGCTCTAGGGGGAGCGTACGTGTGAGGGCGCGGGTTAGTGTCAGCGTACGGGTTAGGATTAGGGGACGGCTGAGGGTCAGGCTTCGGGGAAGGGTTAGGGTTAGGGTTCGGGCTAGGGTTAGGGTTAGGGGACGGGGACGGTTTAGGGTCCAGGTGAGGGTACGACAACGCTCTAGGGGGAGCGTACGTGTGAGGGCGCGGGTTAGTGTCAGCGTACGGGTTAGGATTAGGGGACGGCTGAGGGTCAGGCTTCGGGGAAGGGTTAGGGTTAGGGTTCGGGCTAGGGTTAGGGTTAGGGGACGGGGACGGTTTAGGGTCCAGGTGAGGGTACGACAACGCTCTAGGGGGAGCATACGTGTGAGGGCGCGGGTTAGTGTCAGCGTACGGGTTAGGATTAGGGGACGGCTGAGGGTCAGGCTTCGGGGAAGTGTTAGGGTTAGGGTTCGGGCTAGGGTTAGGGTTAGGGGACGGGGACGGTTTAGGGTCCAGGTGAGGGTACGACAACGCTCTAGGGGGAGCGTACGTGTGAGGGCGCGGGTTAGTGTCAGCGTACGGGTTAGGATTAGGGGACGGCTGAGGGTCAGGCTTCGGGGAAGGGTTAGGGTTAGGCTTCGGGCTAGGGTTAGGGTTAGGGGACGGGGACGGTTTAGGGTCCAGGTGAGGGTACGACAACGCTCTAGGGGGAGCGTACGTGTGAGGGCGCGGGTTAGTGTCAGCGTACGGGTTAGGATTAGGGGACGGCTGAGGGTCAGGCTTCGGGGAAGGGTTAGGGTTAGGGTTCGGGCTAGGGTTAGGGTTAGGGGACGGGGACGGTTTAGGGTCCAGGTGAGGGTACGACAACGCTCTAGGGGGAGCGTACGTGTGAGGGCGCGGGTTAGTGTCAGCGTACGGGTTAGGATTAGGGGACGGCTGAGGGTCAGGCTTCGGGGAAGGGTTAGGGTTAGGGTTCGGGCTAGGGTTAGGGTTAGGGGACGGGGACGGTTTAGGGTCCAGGTGAGGGTACGACAACGCTCTAGGGGGAGCGTACGTGTGAGGGCGCGGGTTAGTGTCAGCGTACGGGTTAGGATTAGGGGACGGCTGAGGGTCAGGCTTCGGGGAAGTGTTAGGGTTAGGCTTCGGGCTAGGGTTAGGGTTAGGGGACGGGGACGGTTTAGGGTCCAGGTGAGGCTACGACAACTCTCTAGGGGGAGCGTACGTGTGAGGGCGTGGGTTAGTGTCAGCGTACGGGTTAGGATTAGGGGACGGCTGAGGGTCAGGCTTCGGGGAAGGTTTAGGGTTACGGTTCGGGCTAGGGTTAGGGTTAGGGGACGGGGACGGTTTAGGGTCCAGGTGAGGGTACGACAACGCTCTAGGGGGAGCGTACGTGTGAGGGCACGGGTTAGTGTCAGCGTACGGGTTAGGATTAGGGGACGGCTGAGGGTCAGGCTTCGGGGAAGGGTTAGGGTTAGGGTTCGGGCTAGGGTTAGGGTTAGGGGACGGGGACGGTTTAGGGTCCAGGTGAGGGTACGACAACGCTCTAGGGGGAACGTACGTGTGAGGGCGCGGGTTAGTGTCAGCGTACGGGTTAGGATTAGGGGACGGCTGAGGGTCAGGCTTCGGGGAAGGTTTAGGGTTAGGCTTCGGGCTAGGGTTAGGGTTAGGGGACGGGGACGGTTTAGGGTCCAGGTGAGGGTACGACAACGCTCTCGGGGGAGCGTACGTGTGAGGGCGCGGGTTAGTGTCAGCGTACGGGTTAGGATTAGGGGACGGCTGAGGGTCAGGCTTCGGGGAAGGGTTAGGGTTAGGCTTCGGGCTAGGGTTAGGGTTAGGGGACGGGGACGGTTTAGGGTCCAGGTGAGGGTACGACAACGCTCTAGGGGGAGCGTACGTTTGAGGGCGCGGGTTAGTGTCAGCGTACGGGTTAGGATTAGGGGACGGCTGAGGGTCAGGCTTCGGGGAAGGGTTAGGGTTAGGGTTCGGGCTAGGGTTAGGGTTAGGGGACGGGGACGGTTTAGGGTCCAGGTGAGTGTACGACAACGTTCCAGGGGGAGCGTACGTGTGAGGGCGCGGGTTAGTGTCAGCGTACGGGTTAGGATTAGGGGACGGCTGAGGGTCAGGCTTCGGGGAAGGGTTAGGGTTAGGGTTCGGGCTAGGGTTAGGGTTAGGGGACGGGGACGGTTTAGGGTCCAGGTGAGGGTACGACAACGCTCTAGGGGGAGCGTACGTGTGAGGGCGCGGGTTAGTGTCAGCGTACGGGTTAGGATTAGGGGACGGCTGAGGGTCAGGCTTCGGGGAAGGGTTAGGTTTAGGGTTCGGGCTAGGGTTAGGGTTAGGGGACGGGGACGGTTTAGGGTCCAGGTGAGGGTACGACAACGCGCTAGGGGGAGCGTACGTGTGAGGGCGCGGGTTAGTGTCAGCATACGGGTTAGGATTAGGGGACGGCTGAGGGTCAGGCTTCGGGGAAGGGTTAGGGTTAGGGTTCGGGCTAGGGTTAGGGTTAGGGGACGGGGACGGTTTAGGGTCCAGGTGAGGGTACGACAACGCTCTAGGGGGAGCGTACATGTGAGGGCGCGGGTTAGTGTCAGCGTACGGGTTAGGATTAGGGGACGGCTGAGGGTCAGGCTTCGGGGAAGGGTTAGGGTTAGGGTTCAGCCTAGGGTTAGGGTTAGGGGACGGGGACGGTTCAGGGTCCAGGTGAGGGTACGACAACGCTCCAGGGGGAGCGTACGTGTGAGGGCGCGGGTTAGTGTCAGTGTACGGGTTAGGATTAGGGGACGGCTGAGGGTCAGGCTTCGGGGAAGGGTTAGGGTTAGGGTTCGGGCTAGGGTTAGGGTTAGGGGACGGGGACGGTTCAGGGTCCAGGTGAGGGTACGACAACGCTCTAGGGGGAGTGTACGTGTGAGGGCGCGGGTTAGTGTCAGCGTACGGGTTAGGATTAGGGGACGGCTGAGGGTCAGGCTTGGGGGAAGGGTTAGGGTTAGGCTTCGGGCTAGGGTTAGGGTTAGGGGACGGGGACGGTTTAGGGTCCAGGTGAGGGTACGACAACGCTCTAGGGGGAGCGTACGTGTGAGGGCGCGGGTTAGTGTCAGCGTACGGGTTAGGATTAGGGGACGGCTGAGGGTCAGGCTTCGGGGAAGGTTTAGGGTTAGGCTTCGGGCTAGGGTTAGGGTTAGGGGACGGGGACGGTTTAGGGTCCAGGTGAGGGTACGACAACGCTCTAGGGGGAACGTACGTGTGAGGGCGCGGGTTAGTGTCAGCGTACGGGTTAGGATTAGGGGACGGCTGAGGGTCAGGCTTCGGGGAAGGTTTAGGGTTAGGCTTCGGGCTAGGGTTAGGGTTAGGGGACGGGGACGGTTTAGGGTCCAGGTGAGGGTACGACAACGCTCTAGGGGGAGCGTACGTGTGAGGGCGCGGGTTAGTGTCAGCGTACGGGTTAGGATTAGGGGACGGCTGAGGGTCAGGCTTCGGGGAAGGGTTAGGTTTAGGGTTCGGGCTACGGTTAGGGTTAGGGGACGGGGACGGTTTAGGGTCCAGGTGAGGGTACGACAACGCTCTAGGGGGAGCGTACGTGTGAGGGCGCGGGTTAGTGTCAGCGTACGGGTTAGGATTAGGGGACGGCTGAGGGTCAGGCTTCGGGGAAGGGTTAGGGTTAGGGTTCGGGCTAGGGTTAGGGTTAGGGGACGGGGACGGTTTAGGATCCAGGTGAGGGTACGACAACGCTCTAGGGGGAGCGTACATGTGAGGGCGCGGGTTAGTGTCAGCGTACGGGTTAGGATTAGGGGACGGCTGAGGGTCAGGCTTCGGGGAAGTGTTAGGGTTAGCGTTCGGGCTAGGGTTAGGGTTAGGGGACGGGGACAGTTTAGGGTCCAGGTGAGGGTACGACAACGCTCTAGGGGGAGCGTACGTGTGAGGGCACGGGTTAGTGTCAGCGTACGGGTTAGGATTAGGGGACGGCTGAGGGTCAGGCTTCGGGGAAGGGTTAGGGTTAGGGTTCAGCCTAGGGTTAGGGTTAGGGGACGGGGACGGTTCAGGGTCCAGGTGAGGGTACGACAACGCTCCAGGGGGAGCGTACGTGTGAGGGCGCGGGTTAGTGTCAGTGTACGGGTTAGGATTAGGGGACGGCTGAGGGTCAGGCTTCGGGGAAGGGTTAGGGTTAGGCTTCGGGCTAGGGTTAGGGTTAGGGGACGGGGACGGTTCAGGGTCCACGTGAGGGTACGACAACGCTCTAGGGGGAGTGTACGTGTGAGGGCGCGGGTTAGTGTCAGCGTACGGGTTAGGATTAGGGGACGGCTGAGGGTCAGGCTTCGGGGAAGGGTTAGGGTTAGGGGACAAGGACGGTTTAGGGTCCAGGTGAGGGTACGACAACGCTCTAGGGGGAGCGTACGTGTGAGGGCGCGGGTTAGTGTCAGCGTACGGGTTAGGATTAGGGGACGGCTGAGGGTCAGGCTTCGGGGAAGGGTTAGGGTTAGGGTTCGGGCTAGGGTTAGGGTTAGGGGACGGGGACGGTTTAGGGTCCAGGTGAGGGTACGACAACGCTCTAGGGGGAGCGTACGTGTGAGGGCGCGGGTTAGTGTCAGCGTACGGGTTAGGATTAGGGGACGGCTGAGGGTCAGGCTTCGGGGAAGTGTTAGGGTTAGGCTTCGGGCTAGGGTTAGGGTTAGGGGACGGGGACGGTTTAGGGTCCAGGTGAGGGTACGACAACGCTCTAGGGGGAGCGTACGTGTGAGGGCGCGGGTTAGTGTCAGCGTACGGGTTAGGATTAGGGGACGGCTGAGGGTCAGGCTTCGGGGAAGGGTTAGGGTTAGGCTTCGGGCTAGGGTTAGGGTTAGGGGACGGGGACGGTTTAGGGTCCAGGTGAGGGTGCGACAACGCTCTAGGGGGAGCGTACGTGTGAGGGCGTGGGTTAGTGTCAGCGTACGGGTTAGGATTAGGGGACGGCTGAGGGTCAGGCTTCGGGGAAGGGTTAGGGTTAGGGTTCGGGCTAGGGTTAGGGTTAGGGGACGGGGACGGTTTAGGGTCCAGGTGAGGGTACGACAACGCTCTAGGGGGAGCGTACGTGTGAGGGCGCGGGTTAGTGTCAGCGTACGGGTTAGGATTAGGGGACGGCTGAGGGTCAGGCTTCGGGGAAGGGTTAGGGTTAGGGTTCGGGCTAGGGTTAGGGTTAGGGGACGGGGACGGTTTAGGGTCCAGGTGAGGGTACGACAACGCTCTAGGGGGAGCGTACGTGTGAGGGCGCGGGTTAGTGTCAGCGTACGGGTTAGGATTAGGGGACGGCTGAGGGTCAGGCTTCGGGGAAGTGTTAGGGTTAGGCTTCGGGCTAGGGTTAGGGTTAGGGGACGGGGACGGTTTAGGGTCCAGGTGAGGGTACGACAACGCTCTAGGGGGAGCGTACGTGTGAGGGTGCGGGTTAGTGTCAGCGTACGGGTTAGGATTAGGGGACGGCTGAGGGTCAGGCTTCGGGGAAGGGTTAGGGTTAGGCTTCGGGCTAGGGTTAGGGTTAGGGGACGGGGATGGTTTAGGGTCCAGGTGAGGGTGCGACAACGCTCTAGGGGGAGCGTACGTGTGAGGGCGCGGGTTAGTGTCAGCGTACGGGTTAGGATTAGGGGACGGCTGAGGGTCAGGCTTCGGGGAAGGGTTAGGGTTAGGCTTCGGGCTAGGGTTAGGGTTAGGGGACGGGGACGGTTTAGGTTCCAGGTGAGGGTACGACAACGCTCTAGGGGGAGCGTACGTGTGAGGGCGCGGGTTAGTGTCAGGGTACGGGTTAGGATTAGGGGACGGCTGAGGGTCAGGCTTTGGGGAAGGGTTAGGGTTAGGGCTCGGGATAGGGTTAGGGTTAGGGGACGGGGACGGTTTAGGGTCCAGGTGAGGGTACGACAACGCTCTAGGGGGAGCGTACGTGTGAGGGCGCGGGTTAGTGTCAGCGTACGGGTTAGGATTAGGGGACGGCTGAGGGTCAGGCTTCGGGGAAGGGTTAGGGTTAGGGTTCGGGCTAGGGTTAGGGTTAGGGGACGGGGACGGTTTAGGGTCCAGGTGAGGGTACGACAACGCTCTAGGGGGAGCGTACGTGTGAGGGCGCGGGTTAGTGTCAGCGTACGGGTTAGGATTAGGGGACGGCTGAGGGTCAGGCTTCGGGGAAGGGTTAGGGTTAGGGCTCGGGCTAGGGTTAGGGTTAGGGGACGGGGACGGTTTAGGGTCCAGGTGAGGGTACGACAACGCTCTAGGGGGAGCGTACGTGTGAGGGCGCGGGTTAGTGTCAGCGTACGGGTTAGGATTAGGGGACGGCTGAGGGTCAGGCTTCGGGGAAGGGTTAGGGTTAGGGTTCGCGCTAGGGTTAGGGTTTGGGGACGGGGACGGTTTAGGGTCCAGGTGAGGGTACGACAACGCTCTAGGGGGAGCGTACGTGTGAGGGCGCGGGTTAGTGTCAGCGTACGGGTTAGGATTAGGGGACGGCTGAGGGTCAGGCTTCGGGGAAGGGTTAGGGTTAGGGTTCGGGCTAGGGTTAGGGTTAGGGGACGGGGACGGTTTAGGGTCCAGGTGAGGGTATGACAACGCTCTAGGGGGAGCGTACGTTTGAGAGCGCGGGTTAGTGTCAGCGTACGGGTTAGGATTAGGGGACGGCTGAGGGTCAGGCTTCGGGGAAGTGTTAGTGTTAGGCTTCGGGCTAGGGTTAGGGTTAGGGGACGGGGACGGTTTAGGGTCCAGGTGAGGGTACGACAACGCTCTAGGGGGAGCGTACGTGTGAGGGCGCGGGTTAGTGTCAGCGTACGGGTTAGGATTAGGGGACGGCTGAGGGTCAGGCTTCGGGGAAGGGTTAGGGTTAGGCTTCGGGCTAGGGTTAGGGTTAGGGGACGGGGACGGTTTAGGGTCCAGGTGAGGGTACGACAACGCTCTAGGGGGAGCGTACGTGTGAGGGCGCTGGTTAGTGTCAGCGTACGGGTTAGGATTAGGGGACGGCTGAGGGTCAGGCTTCGGGGAAGGGTTAGGGTTAGGGTTCGGGCTAGGGTTAGGGTTAGGGGACGGGGACGGTTTAGGGTCCAGGAGAGGGTACGACAACGCTCTAGGGGGAGCGTACGTGTGAGGGCGCGGGTTAGTGTCAGCGTACGGGTTAGGATTAGGGGACGGCTGAGGGTCAGGCTTCGGGGAAGGGTTAGGGTTAGGGTTCGGGCTAGGGTTAGGGTTAGGGGACGGGGACGGTTTAGGGTCCAGGTGAGGGTACGACAACGCTCTAGGGGGAGCGTACGTGTGAGGGCGCGGGTTAGTGTCAGCGTACGGGTTAGGATTAGGGGACGGCTGAGGGTCAGGCTTCGGGGAAGTGTTTGGGTTAGGGTTCGGGCTAGGGTTAGGGTTAGGGGACGGGGACGGTTTAGGGTCCAGGTGAGGGTACGACAACGCTCTAGGGGGAGCGTACGTGTGAGGGCGCGGGTTAGTGTCAGCGTACGGGTTAGGATTAGGGGACGGCTGAGGGTCAGGCTTCGGGGAAGGGTTAGGGTTAGGGTTCGGGCTAGGGTTAGGGTTAGGGGACGGGGACGGTTTAGGGTCCAGGTGAGGGTACGACAACGCTCTAGGGGGAGCGTACGTGTGAGGGCGCGGGTTAGTGTCAGCGTACGGGTTAGGATTAGGGGACGGCTGAGGGTCAGGCTTCGGGGAAGGGTTAGGGTTAGGGTTCGGGCTAGGGTTAGGGTTAGGGGATGGGGACGGTTTAGGGTCCAGGTGAGGGTACGACAACGCTCTAGGGGGAGCGTACGTGTGAGGGCGCGGGTTAGTGTCAGCGTACGGGTTAGGATTAGGGGACGGCTGAGGGTCAGGCTTCGGGGAAGTGTTAGGGTTAGGCTTCGGGCTAGGGTTAGGGTTAGGGGACGGGGACGGTTTAGGGTCCAGGTGAGGGTACGACAACGCTCTAGGGGGAGCGTACGTGTGAGGGCGCGGGTTAGTGTCAGCGTACGGGTTAGGATTAGGGGACGGCTTAGGGTCAGGCTTCGGGGAAGGGTTAGGGTTAGGCTTTGGGCTAGGGTTAGGGTTAGGGGACGGGGACGGTTTAGGGTCCAGGTGAGGGTACGACAACGCTCTAGGGGGAGCGTACGTGTGAGGGCGCGGGTTAGTGTCAGCGTACGGGTTAGGATTAGGGGACGGCTGAGGGTCAGGCTTCGGGGAAGGGTTAGGGTTAGGCTTCGGGCTAGGGTTAGGGTTAGGGGACGGGGACGGTTTAGGTTCCAGGTGAGGGTACGACAACGCTCTAGGGGGAGCGTACGTGTGAGGGCGCGGGTTAGTGTCAGGGTACGGGTTAGGATTAGGGGACGGCTGAGGGTCAGGCTTTGGGGAAGGGTTAGGGTTAGGGCTCGGGATAGGGTTAGGGTTAGGGGACGGGGACGGTTTAGGGTCCAGGTGAGGGTACGACAACGCTCTAGGGGGAGCGTACGTGTGAGGGCGCGGGTTAGTGTCAGCGTACGGGTTAGGATTAGGGGACGGCTGAGGGTCAGGCTTCGGGGAAGGGTTAGGGTTAGGGTTCGGGCTAGGGTTAGGGTTAGGGGACGGGGACGGTTTAGGGTCCAGGTGAGGGTACGACAACGCTCTAGGGGGAGCGTACGTGTGAGGGCGCGGGTTAGTGTCAGCGTACGGGTTAGGATTAGGGGACGGCTGAGGGTCAGGCTTCGGGGAAGGGTTAGGGTTAGGGCTCGGGCTAGGGTTAGGGTTAGGGGACGGGGACGGTTTAGGGTCCAGGTGAGGGTACGACAACGCTCTAGGGGGAGCGTACGTGTGAGGGCGCGGGTTAGTGTCAGCGTACGGGTTAGGATTAGGGGACGGCTGAGGGTCAGGCTTCGGGGAAGGGTTAGGGTTAGGGATCGCGCTAGGGTTAGGGTTTGGGGACGGGGACGGTTTAGGGTCCAGGTGAGGGTACGACAACGCTCTAGGGGGAGCGTACGTGTGAGGGCGCGGGTTAGTGTCAGCGTACGGGTTAGGATTAGGGGACGGCTGAGGGTCAGGCTTCGGGGAAGGGTTAGGGTTAGGGTTCGGGCTAGGGTTAGGGTTAGGGGACGGGGACGGTTTAGGGTCCAGGTGAGGGTATGACAACGCTCTAGGGGGAGCGTACGTTTGAGAGCGCGGGTTAGTGTCAGCGTACGGGTTAGGATTAGGGGACGGCTGAGGGTCAGGCTTCGGGGAAGTGTTAGGGTTAGGCTTCGGGCTAGGGTTAGGGTTAGGGGACGGGGACGGTTTAGGGTCCAGGTGAGGGTACGACAACGCTCTAGGGGGAGCGTACGTGTGAGGGCGCGGGTTAGTGTCAGCGTACGGGTTAGGATTAGGGGACGGCTGAGGGTCAGGCTTCGGGGAAGGGTTAGGGTTAGGCTTCGGGCTAGGGTTAGGGTTAGGGGACGGGGACGGTTTAGGGTCCAGGTGAGGGTACGACAACGCTCTAGGGGGAGCGTACGTGTGAGGGCGCTGGTTAGTGTCAGCGTACGGGTTAGGATTAGGGGACGGCTGAGGGTCAGGCTTCGGGGAAGGGTTAGGGTTAGGGTTCGGGCTAGGGTTAGGGTTAGGGGACGGGGACGGTTTAGGGTCCAGGTGAGGGTACGACAACGCTCTAGGGGGAGCGTACGTGTGAGGGCGCGGGTTAGTGTCAGCGTACGGGTTAGGATTAGGGGACGGCTGAGGGTCAGGCTTCGGGGAAGGGTTAGGGTTAGGGTTCGGGCTAGGGTTAGGGTTAGGGGACGGGGACGGTTTAGGGTCCAGGTGAGGGTACGACAACGCTCTAGGGGGAGCGTACGTGTGAGGGCGCGGGTTAGTGTCAGCGTACGGGTTAGGATTAGGGGACGGCTGAGGGTCAGGCTTCGGGGAAGGGTTAGGGTTAGGGTTCGGGCTAGGGTTAGGGTTAGGGGACGGGGACGGTTTAGGGTCCAGGTGAGGGTACGACAACGCTCTAGGGGGAGCGTACGTGTGAGGGCGCGGGTTAGTGTCAGCGTACGGGTTAGGATTAGGGGACGGCTGAGGGTCAGGCTTCGGGGAAGGGTTAGGGTTAGGGTTCGGGCTAGGGTTAGGGTTAGGGGACGGGGACGGTTTAGGGTCTAGGTGAGGGTACGACAACGCTCTAGGGGGAGCGTACGTGTGAGGGCGCGGGTTAGTGTCAGCGTACGGGTTAGGATTAGGGGACGGCTGAGGGTCAGGCTTCTGGGAAGGGTTAGGGTTAGGGTTCGGGCTAGGGTTAGGTTTAGGGGACGGGGACGGTTTAGGGTCCAGGTGAGGGTACGACAACGCTCTAGGGGGAGCGTACGTGTGAGGGCGCGGGTTAGTGTCAGCTTACGGGTTAGGATTAGGGGACGGCTGAGGGTCAGGCTTCGGGGAAGGGTTAGGGTTAGGCTTCGGGCTAGGGTTAGGGTTAGGGGACGGGGACGGTTTAGGGTCCAGGTGAGGGTACGACAACGCTCTAGGGGGAGCGTACGTGTGAGGGCGCGGGTTAGTGTCAGCGTACGGGTTAGGATTAGGGGACGGCTGAGGGTCAGGCTTCGGGGAAGGGTTAGGGTTAGGCTTCGGGCTAGGGTTAGGGTTAGGGGACGGGGACGGTTTAGGGTCCAGGTGAGGGTACGACAACGCTCTAGGGGGAGCGTACGTGTGAGGGCGCGGGTTAGTGTCAGCGTACGGGTTAGGATTAGGGGACGGCTGAGGGTCAGGCTTCGGGGAAGGGTTAGGGTTAGGCTTCGGGCTAGGGTTAGGGTTAGGGGACGGGGACGGTTTAGGGTCCAGGTGAGGGTACGACAACGCTCTAGGGGGAGCGTACGTGTGAGGGCGCTGGTTAGTGTCAGCGTACGGGTTAGGATTAGGGGACGGCTGAGGGTCAGGCTTCGGGGAAGGGTTAGGGTTAGGGTTCGGGCTAGGGTTAGGGTTAGGGGACGGGGACGGTTTAGGGTCCAGGTGAGGGTACGACAACGCTCTAGGGGGAGCGTACGTGTGAGGGCGCGGGTTAGTGTCAGCGTACGGGTTAGGATTAGGGGACGGCTGAGGGTCAGGCTTCGGGGAAGGGTTAGGGTTAGGGTTCGGGCTAGGGTTAGGGTTAGGGGACGGGGACGGTTTAGGGTCCAGGTGAGGGTACGACAACGCTCTAGGGGGAGCGTACGTGTGAGGGCGCGGGTTAGTGTCAGCGTACGGGTTAGGATTAGGGGACGGCTGAGGGTCAGGCTTCGGGGAAGGGTTAGGGTTAGGGTTCGGGCTAGGGTTAGGGTTAGGGGACGGGGACGGTTTAGGGTCCAGGTGAGGGTACGACAACGCTCTAGGGGGAGCGTACGTGTGAGGGCGCGGGTTAGTGTCAGCGTACGGGTTAGGATTAGGGGACGGCTGAGGGTCAGGCTTCGGGGAAGGGTTAGGGTTAGGGTTCGGGCTAGGGTTAGGGTTAGGGGACGGGGACGGTTTAGGGTCTAGGTGAGGGTACGACAACGCTCTAGGGGGAGCGTACGTGTGAGGGCGCGGGTTAGTGTCAGCGTACGGGTTAGGATTAGGGGACGGCTGAGGGTCAGGCTTCTGGGAAGGGTTAGGGTTAGGGTTCGGGCTAGGGTTAGGTTTAGGGGACGGGGACGGTTTAGGGTCCAGGTGAGGGTACGACAACGCTCTAGGGGGAGCGTACGTGTGAGGGCGCGGGTTAGTGTCAGCTTACGGGTTAGGATTAGGGGACGGCTGAGGGTCAGGCTTCGGGGAAGGGTTAGGGTTAGGCTTCGGGCTAGGGTTAGGGTTAGGGGACGGGGACGGTTTAGGGTCCAGGTGAGGGTACGACAACGCTCTAGGGGGAGCGTACGTGTGAGGGCGCGGGTTAGTGTCAGCGTACGGGTTAGGATTAGGGGACGGCTGAGGGTCAGGCTTCGGGGAAGGGTTAGGGTTAGGCTTCGGGCTAGGGTTAGGGTTAGGGGACGGGGACGGTTTAGGGTCCAGGTGAGGGTACGACAACGCTCTAGGGGGAGCGTACGTGTGAGGGCGCGGGTTAGTGTCAGCGTACGGGTTAGGATTAGGGGACGGCTGAGGGTCAGGCTTCGGGGAAGGGTTAGGGTTAGGCTTCGGGCTAGGGTTAGGGTTAGGGGACGGGGACGGTTCAGGGTCCAGGTGAGGGTACGACAACGCTCTAGGGGGAGCGTACGTGTGAGGGCGCGGGTTAGTGTCAGCGTACGGGTTAGGATTAGGGGACGGCTGAGGGTCAGGCTTCGGGGAAGGGTTAGGGTTAGGCCTCGGGCTAGGGTTAGGGTTAGGGGACGGGGACGGTTTAGGGTCCAGGTGAGGGTACGACAACGCTCTAGGGGGAGCGTACGTGTGAGGGCGCAGGTTAGTGTCAGCGTACGGGTTAGGATTAGGGGACGGCTGAGGGTCAGGCTTCGGGGAAGGGTTAGGGTTAGGGTTCGGGCTAGGGTTAGGGTTAGGGGACGGGGACGGTTTAGGGTCCAGGTGAGGGTACGACAACGCTCTAGGGGGAGCGTACGTGTGAGGGCGCGGGTTAGTGTCAGCGTACGGGTTAGGATTAGGGGACGGCTGAGGGTCAGGCTTCGGGGAAGGGTTAGGGTTAGGGTTCGGGCTAGGGTTAGGGTTAGGGGACGGGGACGGTTTAGGGTCCAGGTGAGGGTACGACAACGCTCTAGGGGGAGCGTACGTGTGAGGGCGCGGGTTAGTGTCAGCGTACGGGTTAGGATTAGGGGACGGCTGAGGGTCAGGCTTCGGGGAAGGGTTAGGGTTAGGGTTCGGGCTAGGGTTAGGGTTAGGGGATGGGGACGGTTTAGGGTCCAGGTGAGGGTACGACAACGCTCTAGGGGGAGCGTACGTGTGAGGGCGCGGGTTAGTGTCAGCGTACGGGTTAGGATTAGGGGACGGCTGAGGGTCAGGCTTCGGGGAAGTGTTAGGGTTAGGCTTCGGGCTAGGGTTAGGGTTAGGGGACGGGGACGGTTTAGGGTCCAGGTGAGGGTACGACAACGCTCTAGGGGGAGCGTACGTGTGAGGGCGCGGGTTAGTGTCAGCGTACGGGTTAGGATTAGGGGACGGCTTAGGGTCAGGCTTCGGGGAAGGGTTAGGGTTAGGCTTCGGGCTAGGGTTAGGGTTAGGGGACGGGGACGGTTTAGGGTCCAGGTGAGGGTACGACAACGCTCTAGGGGGAGCGTACGTGTGAGGGCGCGGGTTAGTGTCAGCGTACGGGTTAGGATTAGGGGACGGCTGAGGGTCAGGCTTCGGGGAAGGGTTAGGGTTAGGCTTCGGGCTAGGGTTAGGGTTAGGGGACGGGGACGGTTTAGGTTCCAGGTGAGGGTACGACAACGCTCTAGGGGGAGCGTACGTGTGAGGGCGCGGGTTAGTGTCAGGGTACGGGTTAGGATTAGGGGACGGCTGAGGGTCAGGCTTTGGGGAAGGGTTAGGGTTAGGGCTCGGGATAGGGTTAGGGTTAGGGGACGGGGACGGTTTAGGGTCCAGGTGAGGGTACGACAACGCTCTAGGGGGAGCGTACGTGTGAGGGCGCGGGTTAGTGTCAGCGTACGGGTTAGGATTAGGGGACGGCTGAGGGTCAGGCTTCGGGGAAGGGTTAGGGTTAGGGTTCGGGCTAGGGTTAGGGTTAGGGGACGGGGACGGTTTAGGGTCCAGGTGAGGGTACGACAACGCTCTAGGGGGAGCGTACGTGTGAGGGCGCGGGTTAGTGTCAGCGTACGGGTTAGGATTAGGGGACGGCTGAGGGTCAGGCTTCGGGGAAGGGTTAGGGTTAGGGCTCGGGCTAGGGTTAGGGTTAGGGGACGGGGACGGTTTAGGGTCCAGGTGAGGGTACGACAACGCTCTAGGGGGAGCGTACGTGTGAGGGCGCGGGTTAGTGTCAGCGTACGGGTTAGGATTAGGGGACGGCTGAGGGTCAGGCTTCGGGGAAGGGTTAGGGTTAGGGATCGCGCTAGGGTTAGGGTTTGGGGACGGGGACGGTTTAGGGTCCAGGTGAGGGTACGACAACGCTCTAGGGGGAGCGTACGTGTGAGGGCGCGGGTTAGTGTCAGCGTACGGGTTAGGATTAGGGGACGGCTGAGGGTCAGGCTTCGGGGAAGGGTTAGGGTTAGGGTTCGGGCTAGGGTTAGGGTTAGGGGACGGGGACGGTTTAGGGTCCAGGTGAGGGTATGACAACGCTCTAGGGGGAGCGTACGTTTGAGAGCGCGGGTTAGTGTCAGCGTACGGGTTAGGATTAGGGGACGGCTGAGGGTCAGGCTTCGGGGAAGTGTTAGGGTTAGGCTTCGGGCTAGGGTTAGGGTTAGGGGACGGGGACGGTTTAGGGTCCAGGTGAGGGTACGACAACGCTCTAGGGGGAGCGTACGTGTGAGGGCGCGGGTTAGTGTCAGCGTACGGGTTAGGATTAGGGGACGGCTGAGGGTCAGGCTTCGGGGAAGGGTTAGGGTTAGGCTTCGGGCTAGGGTTAGGGTTAGGGGACGGGGACGGTTTAGGGTCCAGGTGAGGGTACGACAACGCTCTAGGGGGAGCGTACGTGTGAGGGCGCTGGTTAGTGTCAGCGTACGGGTTAGGATTAGGGGACGGCTGAGGGTCAGGCTTCGGGGAAGGGTTAGGGTTAGGGTTCGGGCTAGGGTTAGGGTTAGGGGACGGGGACGGTTTAGGGTCCAGGTGAGGGTACGACAACGCTCTAGGGGGAGCGTACGTGTGAGGGCGCGGGTTAGTGTCAGCGTACGGGTTAGGATTAGGGGACGGCTGAGGGTCAGGCTTCGGGGAAGGGTTAGTGTTAGGGTTCGGGCTAGGGTTAGGGTTAGGGGACGGGGACGGTTTAGGGTCCAGGTGAGGGTACGACAACGCTCTAGGGGGAGCGTACGTGTGAGGGCGCGGGTTAGTGTCAGCGTACGGGTTAGGATTAGGGGACGGCTGAGGGTCAGGCTTCGGGGAAGGGTTAGGGTTAGGGTTCGGGCTAGGGTTAGGGTTAGGGGACGGGGACGGTTTAGGGTCCAGGTGAGGGTACGACAACGCTCTAGGGGGAGCGTACGTGTGAGGGCGCGGGTTAGTGTCAGCGTACGGGTTAGGATTAGGGGACGGCTGAGGGTCAGGCTTCGGGGAAGGGTTAGGGTTAGGGTTCGGGCTAGGGTTAGGGTTAGGGGACGGGGACGGTTTAGGGTCTAGGTGAGGGTACGACAACGCTCTAGGGGGAGCGTACGTGTGAGGGCGCGGGTTAGTGTCAGCGTACGGGTTAGGATTAGGGGACGGCTGAGGGTCAGGCTTCTGGGAAGGGTTAGGGTTAGGGTTCGGGCTAGGGTTAGGTTTAGGGGACGGGGACGGTTTAGGGTCCAGGTGAGGGTACGACAACGCTCTAGGGGGAGCGTACGTGTGAGGGCGCGGGTTAGTGTCAGCTTACGGGTTAGGATTAGGGGACGGCTGAGGGTCAGGCTTCGGGGAAGGGTTAGGGTTAGGCTTCGGGCTAGGGTTAGGGTTAGGGGACGGGGACGGTTTAGGGTCCAGGTGAGGGTACGACAACGCTCTAGGGGGAGCGTACGTGTGAGGGCGCGGGTTAGTGTCAGCGTACGGGTTAGGATTAGGGGACGGCTGAGGGTCAGGCTTCGGGGAAGGGTTAGGGTTAGGCTTCGGGCTAGGGTTAGGGTTAGGGGACGGGGACGGTTTAGGGTCCAGGTGAGGGTACGACAACGCTCTAGGGGGAGCGTACGTGTGAGGGCGCGGGTTAGTGTCAGCGTACGGGTTAGGATTAGGGGACGGCTGAGGGTCAGGCTTCGGGGAAGGGTTAGGGTTAGGCTTCGGGCTAGGGTTAGGGTTAGGGGACGGGGACGGTTCAGGGTCCAGGTGAGGGTACGACAACGCTCTAGGGGGAGCGTACGTGTGAGGGCGCGGGTTAGTGTCAGCGTACGGGTTAGGATTAGGGGACGGCTGAGGGTCAGGCTTCGGGGAAGGGTTAGGGTTAGGCCTCGGGCTAGGGTTAGGGTTAGGGGACGGGGACGGTTTAGGGTCCAGGTGAGGGTACGACAACGCTCTAGGGGGAGCGTACGTGTGAGGGCGCAGGTTAGTGTCAGCGTACGGGTTAGGATTAGGGGACGGCTGAGGGTCAGGCTTCGGGGAAGGGTTAGGGTTAGGGTTCGGGCTAGGGTTAGGGTTAGGGGACGGGGACGGTTTAGGCTCCAGGTGAGGGTACGACAACGCTCTAGGGGGAGCGTACGTGTGAGGGCGCGGGTTAGTGTCAGCGTACGGGTTAGGATTAGGGGACGGCTGAGGGTCAGGCTTCGGGGAAGGGTTAGGGTTAGTGTTCGGGCTAGGGTTAGGGTTAGGGGACGGGGACGGTTTAGGGTCCAGGTGAGGGTACGACAACGCTCTAGGGGGAGCGTACGTGTGAGGGCGCGGGTTAGTGTCAGCGTACGGGTTAGGATTAGGGGACGGCTGAGGGTCAGGCTTCGGGGAAGGGTTAGGGTTAGGGCTCGGGCTAGGGTTAGGGTTAGGGGACGGGGACGGTTTAGGGTCCAGGTGAGGGTACGACAACGCTCTAGGGGGAGCGTACGTGTGAGGGCGCGGGTTAGTGTCAGCGTACGGGTTAGGATTAGGGGATGGCTGAGGGTCAGGCTTCGGGGAAGGGTTAGGGTTAGGGTTCGGGCTAGGGTTAGGGTTAGGGGACGGGGACGGTTTAGGGTCCAGGTGAGGGTACGACAACGCTCTAGGGGGAGCGTACGTGTGAGGGCGCGGGTTAGTGTAAGCGTACGGGTTAGGATTAGGGGACGGCTGAGGGTCAGGCTTCGGGGAAGGGTTAGGGTTAGGGTTCGGGCTAGGGTTAGGGTTAGGGGACGGGGACGGTTTAGGGTCCAGGTGAGGGTACGACAACGCTCTAGGGGGAGCGTACGTGTGAGGGCGCGGGTTAGTGTCAGCGTACGGGTTAGGATTAGGGGACGGCTGAGGGTCAGGCTTCGGGGAAGGGTTAGGGTTAGGGCTCGGGCTAGGGTTAGGGTTAGCGGATGGGGACGGTTTAGGGTCCAGGTGAGGGTACGACAACGCTCTAGAGGGAGCGTACGTGTGAGGGCGCGGGTTAGTGTCAGCGTACGGGTTAGGATTAGGGGACGGCTGAGGGTCAGGCTTCGGGGAAGGGTTAGGGTTAGGGTTCGGGCTAGGGTTAGGGTTAGGGGACGGGGACGGTTTAGGGTCCAGGTGAGGGTACGACAACGCTCTAGGGGGAGCGTACGTGTGAGGGCGCGGGTTAGTGTCAGCGTACGGGTTAGGATTAGGGGATGGCTGAGGGTCAGGCTTCGGGGAAGGGTTAGGGTTAGGGTTCGGGCTAGGGTTAGGGTTAGGGGACGGGGACGGTTTAGGGTCCAGGTGAGGGTACGACAACGCTCTAGGGGGAGCGTACGTTTGAGGGCGCGGGTTAGTGTCAGCGTACGGGTTAGGATTAGGGGACGGCTGAGGGTCAGGCTTCGGGGAAGGGTTAGGGTTAGGGTTCGGGCTAGGGTTAGGGTTAGGGGACGGGGACGGTTTAGGGTCCAGGTGAGGGTACGACAACGCTCTAGGGGGAGCTTACGTGTGAGGGCGCGGGTTAGTGTCAGCGTACGGGTTAGGATTAGGGGACGGCTGAGGGTCAGGCTTCGGGGAAGGGTTAGGGTTAGGCTTCGGGCTAGGGTTAGGGTTAGGGGACGGGGACGGTTTAGGGTCCAGGTGAGGGTACGACAACGCTCTAGGGGGAGCGTACGTGTGAGGGCGCGGGTTAGTGTCAGCGTACGGGTTAGGATTAGGGGACGGCTGAGGGTCAGGCTTCGGGGAAGGGTTAGGGTTAGGCTTCGGGCTAGGGTTAGGGTTAGGGGACGGGGACGGTTTAGGGTCCAGGTGAGGGTACGACAACGCTCTAGGGGGAGCGTACGTGTGAGGGCGCGGGTTAGTGTCAGCGTACGGGTTAGAATTAGGGGACGGCTGAGGGTCAGGCTTCGGGGAAGGGTTAGGGTTAGGGTTTGGGCTAGGGTTAGGGTTAGGGGACGGGGACGGTTTAGGGTCCAGGTGAGGGTACGACAACGCTCTAGGGGGAGCGTACGTGTGAGGGCGCGGGTTAGTGTCAGCGTACGGGTTAGGATTAGGGGACGGCTGAGGGTCAGGCTTCGGGGAAGGGTTAGGGTTAGGCTTCGGGCTAGGGTTAGGGTTAGGGGACGGGGACGGTTTAGGGTCCAGGTGAGGGTACGACCACGCTCTAGGGGGAGCGTACGTGTGAGGGCACGGGTTAGTGTCAGCGTACGGGTTAGGATTAGGGGACGGCTGAGGGTCAGGCTTCGGGGAAGGGTTAGGGTTAGGGTTCGGGCTAGGGTTAGGGTTAGGGGACGGGGACGGTTTAGGGTCAAGCTGAGGGTACGACAACGCTCTAGGGGGAGCGTACGTGTGAGGGCGCGGGTTAGTGTCAGCGTACGGGTTAGGATTAGGGGACGGCTGAGGCTCAGGCTTCGGGGAAGGGTTAGGGTTAGGCTTCGGGCTAGGGTTAGGGTTAGGGGACGGGGACGGTTTAGGGTCCAGGTGAGGGTACGACAACGCTCTAGGGGGAGCGTACGTGTGAGGGCGCGGGTTAGTGTCAGCGTACGGGTTAGGATTAGGGGACGGCTAAGGGTCAGGCTTCGGGGAAGGGTTAGGGTTAGGCTTCGGGCTAGGGTTAGGGTTAGGGGACGGGGACGGTTCAGGGTCCAGGTGAGGGTACGACAACGCTCTAGGGGGAGCGTACGTGTGAGGGCGCGGGTTAGTGTCAGCGTACGGGTTAGGATTAGGGGACGGCTGAGGGTCAGGCTTCGGGGAAGGGTTAGGGTTAGGCTTCGGGCTAGGGTTAGGGTTAGGGGACGGGGACGGTTTAGGGTCCAGGTGAGGGTACGACAACGCTCTAGGGGGAGCGTACGTGTGAGGGCGCGGGTTAGTGTCAGCGTACGGGTTAGGATTAGGGGACAGCTGAGGGTCAGGCTTCGGGGAAGGGTTAGGGTTAGGCTTCGGGCTAGGGTTAGGGTTAGGGGACGGGGACGGTTTAGGGTCCAGGTGAGGGTACAACAACGCTCTAGGGGGAGCGTACGTGTGAGGGCGCGGGTTAGTGTCAGCGTACGGGTTAGGATTAGGGGACGGCTGAGGGTCAGGCTTCGGGGAAGGGTTAGGGTTAGGGTTCGGGCTAGGGTTAGGGTTAGGGGACGGGGACGGTTTAGGGTCCAGGTGAGGGTACGACAACGCTCTAGGGGGAGCGTACGTGTGAGGGCGCGGGTTAGTGTCAGCGTACGGGTTAGGATTAGGGGACGGCTGAGGGTCAGGCTTCGGGGAAGGGTTAGGGTTAGGGTTCGGGCTAGGGTTAGGGTTAGGGGATGAGGACGGTTTAGGGTCCAGGTGAGGGTACGACAACGCTCTAGGGGGAGCGTACGTGTGAGGGCGCGGGTTAGTGTCAGCGTACGGGTTAGGATTAGGGGACGGCTGAGGGTCAGGCTTCGGGGAAGGGTTAGGGTTAGGGTTCGGGCTAGGGTTAGGGTTAGGGGACGGGGACGGTTCAGGGTCCAGGTGAGGGTACGACAACGCTCTAGGGGGAGCGTACGTGTGAGGGCGCGGGTTAGTGTCAGCGTACGGGTTAGGATTAGGGGACGGCTGAGGGTCAGGCTTCGGGGAAGGGTTAGGGTTAGGGTTCGGGCTAGGGTTAGGGTTAGGGGACGGGGACGGTTTAGGGTCCAGGTGAGGGTACGACAACGCTCTAGGGGGAGCGTACGTGTGAGGGCGCGGGTTAGTGTCAGCGTACGGGTTAGGATTAGGGGACGGCTGAGGGTCAGGCTTCGGGGAAGGGTTAGGGTTAGGCTTCGGGCTAGGGTTAGGGTTAGGGGACGGGGACGGTTTAGGGTCCAGGTGAGGGTACGACAACGCTCTAGGGGGAGCGTACGTGTGAGGGCGCGGGTTAGTGTCAGCATACGGGTTAGGATTAGGGGACGGCTGAGGGTTAGGCTTCGGAGAAGGGTTAGGGTTAGGGCTCGGGCTAGGGTTAGGGTTAGGGGACGGGGACGGTTTAGGGTCCAGGTGAGGGTACGACAACGCTCTAGGGGGAGCGTACGTGTGAGGGCGCGGGTTAGTGTCAGCGTACGGGTTAGGATTAGGGGACGGCTGAGGGTCAGGCTTCGGGGAAGGGTTAGGGTTAGGGTTCGGGCTAGGGTTAGGGTTAGGGGACGGGGACGGTTTAGGGTCCAGGTGAGGGTACGACAACGCTCTAGGGGGAGCGTACGTGTGAGGGCGCGGGTTAGTGTCAGCGTACGGGTTAGGATTAGGGGACGGCTGAGGGTCAGGCTTCGGGGAAGGGTTAGGGTTAGGCTTCGGGCTAGGGTTAGGGTTAGGGGACGGGGACGGTTTAGGGTCCAGGTGAGGGTACGACAACGCTCTAGGGGGAGCATACGTGTGAGGGCGCGGGTTAGTGTCAGCGTACGGGTTAGGATTAGGGGACGGCTGAGGGTCAGGCTTCGGGGAAGGGTTAGGGTTAGGCTTCGGGCTAGGGTTAGGGTTAGGGGACGGGGACGGTTTAGGGTCCAGGTGAGGGTACGACAACGCTCTAGGGGGAGCGTACGTGTGAGGGCGCGGGTTAGTGTCAGCGTACGGGTTAGGATTAGGGGACGGCTGAGGGTCAGGCTTCGGGGAAGGGTTAGGGTTAGGCTTCGGGCTAGGGTTAGTGTTAGGGGACGGGGACGGTTTAGGGTCCAGGTGAGGGTACGACAACGCTCTAGGGGGAGCGTACGTGTGAGGGCGCGGGTTAGTGTCAGCGCACGGGTTAGGATTAGGGGACGGCTGAGGGTCAGGCTTCGGGGAAGGGTTAGGGTTAGGATTCGGGCTAGGGTTAGGGTTAGGGGACGGGGACGGTTTAGGGTCCAGGTGAGGGTACGACAACGCTCTAGGGGGAGCGTACGTGTGAGGGCGCGGGTTAGTGTCAGCGTACGGGTTAGGATTAGGGGACGGCTGAGGGTCAGGCTTCGGGGAAGGGTTAGGGTTAGGCTTCGGGCTAGGGTTAGGGTTAGGGGACGGGGACGGTTTAGGGTCCAGGTGAGTGTACGACAACGCTCTAGGGGGAGCGTATGTGTGAGGGCGCGGGTTAGTGTCAGCGTACGGGTTAGGATTAGGGGACGGCTGAGGGTCAGGCTTCGGGGAAGGGTTAGGGTTAGGCTTGGGCTAGGGTTAGGGTTAGGGGACGGGGACGGTTTAGGGTCCAGGTGAGGGTACGACAACGCTCTATGGGGAGCGTACGTGTGAGGGCGCGGGTTAGTGTCAGCGTACGGGTTAGGATTAGGGGACGGCTGAGGGTCAGGCTTCGGGGAAGGGTTAGGGTTAGGCTTCGGGCTAGGGTTAGGGTTAGGGGACGGGGACGGTTTAGGGTCCAGGTGAGGGTACGACAACGCTCTAGGGGGAGCGTACGTGTGAGGGCGCGGGTTAGTGTCAGCGTACGGGTTAGGATTAGGGGACGGCTGAGGGTCAGGCTTCGGGGAAGGGTTAGGGTTAGGCTTCGGGCTAGGGTTAGGGTTAGGGGACGGGGACGGTTTAGGGTCCAGGTGAGGGTACGACAACGCTCTAGGGGGAGCGTACGTGTGAGGGCGCGGGTTAGTGTCAGCGTACGGGTTAGGATTAGGGGACGGCTGAGGGTCAGGCTTCGGGGAAGGGTTAGGGTTAGGCTTCGGGCTAGGGTTAGGGTTAGGGGACGGGGACTGTTTAGGGTCCAGGTGAGGATACGACAACGCTCTAGGGGGAGCGTACGTGTGAGGGCGCGGGTTAGTGTCAGCGTACGGGTTAGGATTAGGGAACGGCTGAGGGTCAGGCTTCGGGGAAGGGTTAGGTTTAGGCTTCGGGCTAGGGTTAGGGTTAGGGGACGGGGACGGTTTAGGGTCCAGGTGAGGGTACGACAACGCTCTCGGGGGAGCGTACGTGTGAGGGCGCGGGTTAGTGTCAGCGTACGGGTTAGGATTAGGGGACGGCTGAGGGTCAGGCTTCGGGGAATGGTTAGGGTTAGGCTTCGGGCTAGGGTTAGGGTTAGGGGACGGGGACGGTTTAGGGTCCAGGTGAGGGTACGACAACGCTCTAGGGGGAGCGTACGTGTGAGGGCGCGGGTTAGTGTCAGCGTACGGGTTAGGATTAGGGGACGGCTGAGGTTCAGGCTTCGGGGAAGGGTTAGGGTTAGGGTTCGGGCTAGGGTTAGGGTTAGGGGACGGGGACGGTTTAGGGTCCAGGTGAGGGTACGACAACGCTCTAGGGGGAGGGTACGTGTGAGGGCGCGGGTTAGTGTCAGCGTACGGGTTAGGATTAGGGGACGGCTGAGGGTCAGGCTTCGGGGAAGGGTTAGGGTTAGGGTTCGGGCTAGGGTTAGGGTTAGGGGACGGGGACGGTTTAGGGTCCAGGTGAGGGTACGACAACGCTCTAGGGGGAGCGTACGTGTGAGGGCGCGGGTTAGTGTCAGCGTACGGGTTAGGATTAGGGGACGGCTGAGGGTCAGGCTTCGGGGAAGGGTTAGGGTTAGGCTTCGGGCTAGGGTTAGGGTTAGGGGACGGGGACGGTTTAGGGTCCAGGTGAGGGTACGACAACGCTCTAGGGGGAGCGTACGTGTGAGGGCGCGGGTTAGTGTCAGCGTACGGGTTAGGATTAGGGGACGGCTGAGGGTCAGGCTTCGGGGAAGGGTTAGGGTTAGGCTTCGGGCTAGGGTTAGGGTTAGGGGACGGGGACGGTTTAGGGTCCAGGTGAGGGTACGACAACGCTCTAGGGGGAGCGTACGTGTGAGGGCGCGGGTTAGTGTCAGCGTACGGGTTAGGATTAGGGGACGGCTGAGGGTCAGGCTTCGGGGAAGGGTTAGGGTTAGGCTTCGGGCTAGGGTTAGGGTTAGGGGACGGGGACGGTTCAGGGTCCAGGTGAGGGTACGACAACGCTCTAGGGGGAGCGTACGTGTGAGGGCGCGGGTTAGTGTCAGCGTACGGGTTAGGATTAGGGGACGGCTGAGGGTCAGGCTTCGGGGAAGGGTTAGGGTTAGGCTTCGGGCTAGGGTTAGGGTTAGGGGACGGGGACGGTTTAGGGTCCAGGTGAGGGTACGACAACGCTCTAGGGGGAGCGTACGTGTGAGGGCGCGGGTTAGTGTCAGCGTACGGGATAGGATTAGGGGACGGCTGAGGGTCAGGCTTCGGGGAAGGGTTAGGGTTAGGGTTCGGGCTAGGGTTAGGGTTAGGGGACGGGGAAGGTTTAGGGTCCAGGTGAGGGTACGACAACGCTCTAGGGGGAGCGTACATGTGAGGGCGCGGGTTAGTGTCAGCGTACGGGTTAGGATTAGGGGACGGCTGAGGGTCAGGCTTCGGGGAAGGGTTAGGGTTAGGCTTCGGGCTAGGGTTAGGGTTAGGGGACGGGGACGGTTTAGGGTCCAGGTGAGGGTACGACAACGCTCTAGGGGGAGCGTACGTGTGAGGGCGCGGGTTAGTGTCAGCGTACGGGTTAGGATTAGGGGACGGCTGAGGGTCAGGCTTCGGGGAAGGGTTAGGGTTAGGCTTCGGGCTAGGTTTAGGGTTAGGGGACGGGGACGGTTTAGGGTCCAGGTGAGGGTACGACAACGCTCTAGGGGGAGCGTACGTGTGAGGGCGCGGGTTAGTGTCAGCGTACGTGTTAGGATTAGGGGACGGCTGAGGGTCAGGCTTCGGGGAATGGTTAGGGTTAGGCTTCGGGCTAGGGTTAGGGTTAGGGGACGGGGACGGTTTAGGGTCCAGGTGAGGGTACGACAACGCTCTAGGGGGAGGGTACGTGTGAGGGCGCGGGTTAGTGTCAGCGTACGGGTTAGGATTAGGGGACGGCTGAGGGTCAGGCTTCGGGGAAGGGTTAGGGTTAGGGTTCGGGCTAGGGTTAGGGTTAGGGGACGGGGACGGTTTAGGGTCCAGGTGAGGGTACGACAACGCTCTAGGGGGAGCGTACGTGTGAGGGCGCGGGTTAGTGTCAGCGTACGGGTTAGGATTAGGGGACGGCTGAGGGTCAGGCTTCGGGGAAGGGTTAGGGTTAGGCTTCGGGCTAGGGTTAGGGTTAAAGGACGGGGACGGTTTAGGGTCCAGGTGAGGGTGCGACAACGCTCTAGGGGGAGCGTACGTGTGAGGGCGCGGGTTAGTGTCAGCGTACGGGTTAGGATTAGGGGACGGCTGAGGGTCAGGCTTCGGGGAAGGGTTAGGGTTAGGCTTCGGGCTAGGGTTAGGGTTAGGGGACGGGGACGGTTTAGGTTCCAGGTGAGGGTACGACAACGCTCTAGGGGGAGCGTACGTGTGAGGGCGCGGGTTAGTGTCAGGGTACGGGTTAGGATTAGGGGACGGCTGAGGGTCAGGCTTTGGGGAAGGGTTAGGGTTAGGGCTCGGGATAGGGTTAGGGTTAGGGGACGGGGACGGTTTAGGGTCCAGGTGAGGGTACGACAACGCTCTAGGGGGAGCGTACGTGTGAGGGCGCGGGTTAGTGTCAGCGTACGGGTTAGGATTAGGGGACGGCTGAGGGTCAGGCTTCGGGGAAGGGTTAGGGTTAGGGTTCGGGCTAGGGTTAGGGTTAGGGGACGGGGACGGTTTAGGGTCCAGGTGAGGGTACGACAACGCTCTAGGGGGAGCGTACGTGTGAGGGCGCGGGTTAGTGTCAGCGTACGGGTTAGGATTAGGGGACGGCTGAGGGTCAGGCTTCGGGGAAGGGTTAGGGTTAGGGCTCGGGCTAGGGTTAGGGTTAGGGGACGGGGACGGTTTAGGGTCCAGGTGAGGGTACGACAACGCTCTAGGGGGAGCGTACGTGTGAGGGCGCGGGTTAGTGTCAGCGTACGGGTTAGGATTAGGGGACGGCTGAGGGTCAGGCTTCGGGGAAGGGTTAGGGTTAGGGTTCGCGCTAGGGTTAGGGTTTGGGGACGGGGACGGTTTAGGGTCCAGGTGAGGGTACGACAACGCTCTAGGGGGAGCGTACGTGTGAGGGCGCGGGTTAGTGTCAGCGTACGGGTTAGGATTAGGGGACGGCTGAGGGTCAGGCTTCGGGGAAGGGTTAGGGTTAGGGTTCGGGCTAGGGTTAGGGTTAGGGGACGGGGACGGTTCAGGGTCCAGGTGAGGGTATGACAACGCTCTAGGGGGAGCGTACGTTTGAGAGCGCGGGTTAGTGTCAGCGTACGGGTTAGGATTAGGGGACGGCTGAGGGTCAGGCTTCGGGGAAGTGTTAGGGTTAGTCTTCGGGCTAGGGTTAGGGTTAGGGGACGGGGACGGTTTAGGGTCCAGGTGAGGGTACGACAACGCTCTAGGGGGAGCGTACGTGTGAGGGCGCGGGTTAGTGTCAGCGTACGGGTTAGGATTAGGGGACGGCTGAGGGTCAGGCTTCGGGGAAGGGTTAGGGTTAGGGTTCGGGCTAGGGTTAGGGTTAGGGGACGGGGACGGTTTAGGGTCCAGGTGAGGGTACGACAACGCTCTAGGGGGAGCGTACGTGTGAGGGCGCTGGTTAGTGTCAGCGTACGGGTTAGGATTAGGGGACGGCTGAGGGTCAGGCTTCGGGGAAGGGTTAGGGTTAGGGTTCGGGCTAGGGTTAGGGTTAGGGGACGGGGACGGTTTAGGGTCCAGGTGAGGGTACGACAACGCTCTAGGGGGAGCGTACGTGTGAGGGCGCGGGTTAGTGTCAGCGTACGGGTTAGGATTAGGGGACGGCTGAGGGTCAGGCTTCGGGGAAGGGTTAGGGTTAGGGTTCGGGCTAGGGTTAGGGTTATGGGACGGGGACGGTTTAGGGTCCAGGTGAGGGTACGACAACGCTCTAGGGGGAGCGTACGTGTGAGGGCGCGGGTTAGTGTCAGCGTACGGGTTAGGATTAGGGGACGGCTGAGGGTCAGGCTTCGGGGAAGTGTTAGGGTTAGGGTTCGGGCTAGGGTTAGGGTTAGGGGACGGGGACGGTTTAGGGTCCAGGTGAGGGTACGACAACGCTCTAGGGGGAGCGTACGTGTGAGGGCGCGGGTTAGTGTCAGCGTACGGGTTAGGATTAGGGGACGGCTGAGGGTCAGGCTTCGGGGAAGGGTTAGGGTTAGGGTTCGGGCTAGGGTTAGGGTTAGGGGACGGGGACGATTTAGGGTCCAGGTGAGGGTACGACAACGCTCTAGGGGGAGCGTACGTGTGAGGGCGCGGGTTAGTGTCAGCGTACGGGTTAGGATTAGGGGACGTCTGAGGGTCAGGCTTCGGGGAAGGGTTAGGGTTAGGGTTCGGGCTAGGGTTAGGGTTAGGGGACGGGGACGGTTTAGGGTCCAGGTGAGGGTACGACAACGCTCTAGGGGGAGCGTACGTGTGAGGGCGCGGGTTAGTGTCAGCGTACGGGTTAGGATTAGGGGACGGCTGAGGGTCAGGCTTCGGGGAAGTGTTAGGGTTAGGCTTCGGGCTAGGGTTAGGGTTAGGGGACGGGGACGGTTTAGGGTCCAGGTGAGGGTACGACAACGCTCTAGGGGGAGCGTACGTGTGAGGGCGCGGGTTAGTGTCAGCGTACGGGTTAGGATTAGGGGACGGCTGAGGGTCAGGCTTCGGGGAAGGGTTAGGGTTAGGCTTCGGGCTAGGGTTAGGGTTAGGGGACGGGGACGGTTTAGGGTCCAGGTGAGGGTGCGACAACGCTCTAGGGGGAGCGTACGTGTGAGGGCGCGGGTTAGTGTCAGCGTACGGGTTAGGATTAGGGGACGGCTGAGGGTCAGGCTTCGGGGAAGGGTTAGGGTTAGGCTTCGGGCTAGGGTTAGGGTTAGGGGACGGGGACGGTTTAGGTTCCAGGTGAGGGTACGACAACGCTCTAGGGGGAGCGTACGTGTGAGGGCGCGGGTTAGTGTCAGGGTACGGGTTAGGATTAGGGGACGGCTGAGGGTCAGGCTTTGGGGAAGGGTTAGTGTTAGGGCTCGGGATAGGGTTAGGGTTAGGGGACGGGGACGGTTTAGGGTCCAGGTGAGGGTACGACAACGCTCTAGGGGGAGCGTACGTGTGAGGGCGCGGGTTAGTGTCAGCGTACGGGTTAGGATTAGGGGACGGCTGAGGGTCAGGCTTCGGGGAAGGGTTAGGGTTAGGGTTCGGGCTAGGGTTAGGGTTAGGGGACGGGGACGGTTTAGGGTCCAGGTGAGGGTACGACAACGCTCTAGGGGGAGCGTACGTGTGAGGGCGCGGGTTAGTGTCAGCGTACGGGTTAGGATTAGTGGACGGCTGAGGATCAGGCTTCGGGGAAGGGTTAGGGTTAGGGCTCGGGCTAGGGTTAGGGTTAGGGGACGGGGACGGTTTAGGGTCCAGGTGAGGGTACGACAACGCTCTAGGGGGAGCGTACGTGTGAGGGCGCGGGTTAGTGTCAGCGTACGGGTTAGGATTAGGGGACGGCTGAGGGTCAGGCTTCGGGGAAGGGTTAGGGTTAGGGTTCGCGCTAGGGTTAGGGTTTGGGGACGGGGACGGTTTAGGGTCCAGGTGAGGGTACGACAACGCTCTAGGGGGAGCGTACGTGTGAGGGCGCGGGTTAGTGTCAGCGTACGGGTTAGGATTAGGGGACGGCTGAGGGTCAGGCTTCGGGGAAGGGTTAGGGTTAGGGTTCGGGCTAGGGTTAGGGTTAGGGGACGGGGACGGTTTAGGGTCCAGGTGAGGGTATGACAACGCTCTAGGGGGAGCGTACGTTTGAGAGCGCGGGTTAGTGTCAGCGTACGGGTTAGGATTAGGGGACGGCTGAGGGTCAGGCTTCGGGGAAGTGTTAGGGTTAGGCTTCGGGCTAGGGTTAGGGTTAGGGGACGGGGACGGTTTAGGGTCCAGGTGAGGGTACGACAACGCTCTAGGGGGAGCGTACGTGTGAGGGCGCGGGTTAGTGTCAGCGTACGGGTTAGGATTAGGGGACGGCTGAGGGTCAGGCTTCGGGGAAGGGTTAGGGTTAGGCTTCGGGCTAGGGTTAGGGTTAGGGGACGGGGACGGTTTAGGGTCCAGGTGAGGGTACGACAACGCTCTAGGGGGAGCGTACGTGTGAGGGCGCTGGTTAGTGTCAGCGTACGGTTTAGGATTAGGGGACGGCTGAGGGTCAGGCTTCGGGGAAGGGTTAGGGTTAGGGTTCGGGCTAGGGTTAGGGTTAGGGGACGGGGACGGTTTAGGGTCCAGGTGAGGGTACGACAACGCTCTAGGGGGAGCGTACGTGTGAGGGCGCGGGTTAGTGTCAGCGTACGGGTTAGGATTAGAGGACGGCTGAGGGTCAGGCTTCGGGGAAGGGTTAGGGTTAGGGTTCGGGCTAGGGTTAGGGTTAGGGGACGGGGACGGTTTAGGGTCCAGGTGAGGGTACGACAACGCTCTAGGGGGAGCGTACGTGTGAGGGCGTGGGTTAGTGTCAGCGTACGGGTTAGGATTAGGGGACGGCTGAGGGTCAGGCTTCGGGGAAGTGTTAGGGTTAGGGTTCGGGCTAGGGTTAGGGTTAGGGGACGGGGACGGTTTAGGGTCCAGGTGAGGGTACGACAACGCTCTAGGGGGAGCGTACGTGTGAGGGCGCGGGTTAGTGTCAGCGTACGGGTTAGGATTAGGGGACGGCTGAGGGTCAGGCTTCGGGGAAGGGTTAGGGTTAGGGTTCGGGCTAGGGTTAGGGTTAGGGGACGGGGACGGTTTAGGGTCAAGGTGAGGGTACGACAACGCTCTAGGGGGAGCGTACGTGTGAGGGCGCGGGTTAGTGTCAGCGTACGGGTTAGGATTAGGGGACGGCTGAGGGTCAGGCTTCTGGGAAGGGTTAGGGTTAGGGTTCGGGCTAGGGTTAGGTTTAGGGGACGGGGACGGTTTAGGGTCCAGGTGAGGGTACGACAACGCTCTAGGGGGAGCGTACGTGTGAGGGCGCGGGTTAGTGTCAGCTTACGGGTTAGGATTAGGGGACGGCTGAGGGTCAGGCTTCGGGGAAGGGTTAGGGTTAGGCTTCGGGCTAGGGTTAGGGTTAGGGGACGGGGACGGTTTAGGGTCCAGGTGAGGGTACGACAACGCTCTAGGGGGAGCGTACGTGTGAGGGCGCGGGTTAGTGTCAGCGTACGGGTTAGGATTAGGGGACGGCTGAGGGTCAGGCTTCGGGGAAGGGTTAGGGTTAGGCTTCGGGCTAGGGTTAGGGTTAGGGGACGGGGACGGTTTAGGGTCCAGGTGAGGGTACGACAACGCTCTAGGGGGAGCGTACGTGTGAGGGCGCGGGTTAGTGTCAGCGTACGGGTTAGGATTAGGGGACGGCTGAGGGTCAGGCTTCGGGGAAGGGTTAGGGTTAGGGGACGGGGACGGTTCAGGGTCCAGGTGAGGGTACGACAACGCTCTAGGGGGAGCGTACGTGTGAGGGCGCGGGTTAGTGTCAGCGTACGGGTTAGGATTAGGGGACGGCTGAGGGTCAGGTTTCGGGGAAGTGTTAGGGTTAGGGTTCGGGCTAGGGTTAGGGTTAGGGGACGGGGACGGTTCAGGGTCCAGGTGAGGGTACGACAACGCTCTAGGGGGAGCGTACGTGTGAGGGCGCGGGTTAGTGTCAGCGTACGGGTTAGGATTAGGGGACGGCTGAGGGTCAGGCTTCGGGGAAGTGTTAGGGTTAGGCTTCGGGCTAGGGTTAGGGTTAGGGGACGGGGACGGTTTAGGGTCCAGGTGAGGGTACGACAACGCTCTAGGGGGAGCGTACGTGTGAGGGCGCAGGTTAGTGTCAGCGTACGGGTTAGGATTAGGGGACGGCTGAGGGTCAGGCTTCGGGGAAGGGTTAGGGTTAGGGTTCGGGCTAGGGTTAGGGTTAGGGGACGGGGACGGTTTAGGGTCCAGGTGAGGGTACGACAACGCTCTAGGGGGAGCGTACGTGTGAGGGCGTGTGTTAGTGTCAGCGTACGGGTTAGGATTAGGGGACGGCTGAGGGTCAGGCTTCGGGGAAGGGTTAGGGTTAGTGTTCGGGCTAGGGTTAGGGTTAGGGGACGGGGACGGTTTAGGGTCCAGGTGAGGGTACGACAACGCTCTAGGGGGAGCGTACGTGTGAGGGCGCGGGTTAGTGTCAGCGTACGGGTTAGGATTAGGGGACGGCTGAGGGTCAGGCTTCGGGGAAGGGTTAGGGATAGGGCTCGGGCTAGGGTTAGGGTTAGGGGACGGGGACGGTTTAGGGTCCAGGTGAGGGTACGACAACGCTCTAGGGGGAGCGTACGTGTGAGGGCGCGGGTTAGTGTCAGCGTACGGGTTAGGATTAGGGGATGGCTGAGGGTCAGGCTTCGGGGAAGGGTTAGGGTTAGGGTTCGGGCTAGGGTTAGGGTTAGGGGACGGGGACGGTTTAGGGTCCAGGTGAGGGTACGACAACGCTCTAGGGGGAGCGTACGTGTGAGGGCGCGGGTTAGTGTAAGCGTACGGGTTAGGATTAGGGGACGGCTGAGGGTCAGGCTTCGGGGAAGGGTTAGGGTTAGGGTTCGGGCTAGGGTTAGGGTTAGGGGACGGGGACGGTTTAGGGTCCAGGTGAGGGTACGACAACGCTCTAGGGGGAGCGTACGTGTGAGGGCGCGGGTTTGTGTCAGCGTACGGGTTAGGATTAGGGGACGGCTGAGGGTCAGGCTTCGGGGAAGGGTTAGGGTTAGGGCTCGGGCTAGGGTTAGGGTTAGGGGATGGGGACGGTTTAGGGTCCAGGTGAGGGTACGACAACGCTCTAGAGGGAGCGTACGTGTGAGGGCGCGGGTTAGTGTCAGCGTACGGGTTAGGATTAGGGGACGGCTGAGGGTCAGGCTTCGGGGAAGGGTTAGGGTTAGGGTTCGGGCTAGGGTTAGGGTTAGGGGACGGGGACGGTTTAGGGTCCAGGTGAGGGTACGACAACGCTCTAGGGGGAGCGTACGTGTGAGGGCGCGGGTTAGTGTCAGCTTACGGGTTAGGATTAGGGGATGGCTGAGGGTCAGGCTTCGGGGAAGGGTTAGGGTTAGGGTTCGGGCTAGGGTTAGGGTTAGGGGACGGGGACGGTTTAGGGTCCAGGTGAGGGTACGACAACGCTCTAGGGGGAGCGTACGTGTGAGGGCGCGGGTTAGTGTCAGCGTACGGGTTAGGATTAGGGGACGGCTGAGGGTCAGGCTTCGGGGAAGGGTTAGGGTTAGGCTTCGGGCTAGGGTTAGGGTTAGGGGACGGGGACGGTTCAGGGTCCAGATGAGGGTACGACAACGCTCTAGGGGGAGCGTACGTGTGAGGGCGCGGGTTAGTGTCAGCGTACGGGTTAGGATTAGGGGACGGCTGAGGGTCAGGCTTCGGGGAAGGGTTAGGGTTAGGCTTCGGGCTAGGGTTAGGGTTAGGGGACGGGGACGGTTTAGGGTCCAGGTGAGGGTACGACAACGCTCTAGGGGGAGCGTACGTGTGAGGGCGCGGGTTAGTGTCAGCGTACGGGTTAGGATTAGGGGACGGCTGAGGGTCAGGCTTCGGGGAAGGGTTAGGGTTAGGGTTCGGGCTAGGGTTAGGGTTAGGGGACGGGGACGGTTTAGGGTCCAGGTGAGGGTACGACAACGCTCTAGGGGGAGCGTACATGTGAGGGCGCGGGTTAGTGTCAGCGTACGGGTTAGGATTAGGGGACGGCTGAGGGTCAGGCTTCGGGGAAGGGTTAGGGTTAGGCTTCGGGCTAGGGTTAGGGTTAGGGGACGGGGACGGTTTAGGGTCCAGGTGAGGGTACGACAACGCTCTAGGGGGAGCGTACGTGTGAGGGCGCGGGTTAGTGTCAGCGTACGGGTTAGGATTAGGGGACGGCTGAGGGTCAGGCTTCGGGGAAGGGTTAGGGTTAGGCTTCGGGCTAGGTTTAGGGTTAGGGGACGGGGACGGTTTAGGGTCCAGGTGAGGGTACGACAACGCTCTAGGGGGAGCGTACGTGTGAGGGCGCGGGTTAGTGTCAGCGTACGTGTTAGGATTCGGGGACGGCTGAGGGTCAGGCTTCGGGGAATGGTTAGGGTTAGGCTTCGGGCTAGGGTTAGGGTTAGGGGACGGGGACGGTTTAGGGTCCAGGTGAGGGTACGACAACGCTCTAGGGGGAGGGTACGTGTGAGGGCGCGGGTTAGTGTCAGCGTACGGGTTAGGATTAGGGGACGGCTGAGGGTCAGGCTTCGGGGAAGGGTTAGGGTTAGGGTTCGGGCTAGGGTTAGGGTTAGGGGACGGGGACGGTTTAGGGTCCAGGTGAGGGTACGACAACGCTCTAGGGGGAGCGTACGTGTGAGGGCGCGGGTTAGTGTCAGCGTACGGGTTAGGATTAGGGGACGGCTGAGGGTCAGGCTTCGGGGAAGGGTTAGGGTTAGGCTTCGGGCTAGGGTTAGGGTTAGGGGACGGGGACGGTTTAGGGTCCAGGTGAGGGTGCGACAACGCTCTAGGGGGAGCGTACGTGTGAGGGCGCGGGTTAGTGTCAGCGTACGGGTTAGGATTAGGGGACGGCTGAGGGTCAGGCTTCGGGGAAGGGTTAGGGTTAGGCTTCGGGCTAGGGTTAGGGTTAGGGGACGGGGACGGTTTAGGTTCCAGGTGAGGGTACGACAACGCTCTAGGGGGAGCGTACGTGTGAGGGCGCGGGTTAGTGTCAGGGTACGGGTTAGGATTAGGGGACGGCTGAGGGTCAGGCTTTGGGGAAGGGTTAGGGTTAGGGCTCGGGATAGGGTTAGGGTTAGGGGACGGGGACGGTTTAGGGTCCAGGTGAGGGTACGACAACGCTCTAGGGGGAGCGTACGTGTGAGGGCGCGGGTTAGTGTCAGCGTACGGGTTAGGATTAGGGGACGGCTGAGGGTCAGGCTTCGGGGAAGGGTTAGGGTTAGGGTTCGGGCTAGGGTTAGGGTTAGGGGACGGGGACGGTTTAGGGTCCAGGTGAGGGTACGACAACGCTCTAGGGGGAGCGTACGTGTGAGGGCGCGGGTTAGTGTCAGCGTACGGGTTAGGATTAGGGGACGGCTGAGGGTCAGGCTTCGGGGAAGGGTTAGGGTTAGGGCTCGGGCTAGGGTTAGGGTTAGGGGACGGGGACGGTTTAGGGTCCAGGTGAGGGTACGACAACGCTCTAGGGGGAGCGTACGTGTGAGGGCGCGGGTTAGTGTCAGCGTACGGGTTAGGATTAGGGGACGGCTGAGGGTCAGGCTTCGGGGAAGGGTTAGGGTTAGGGTTCGCGCTAGGGTTAGGGTTTGGGGACGGGGACGGTTTAGGGTCCAGGTGAGGGTACGACAACGCTCTAGGGGGAGGGTACGTGTGAGGGCGCGGGTTAGTGTCAGCGTACGGGTTAGGATTAGGGGACGGCTGAGGGTCAGGCTTCGGGGAAGGGTTAGGGTTAGGGTTCGGGCTAGGGTTAGGGTTAGGGGACGGGGACGGTTTAGGGTCCAGGTGAGGGTACGACAACGCTCTAGGGGGATTGTACGTGTGAGGGCGCGGGTTAGTGTCAGCGTACGGGTTAGGATTAGGGGACGGCTGAGGGTCAGGCTTCGGGGAAGGGTTAGGGTTAGGCTTCGGGCTAGGGTTAGGGTTAGGGGACGGGGACGGTTTAGGGTCCAGGTGAGGGTACGACAACGCTCTAGGGGGAGCGTACGTGTGAGGGCGCGGGTTAGTGTCAGCGTACGGGTTAGGATTAGGGGACGGCTGAGGGTCAGGCTTCGGGGAAGGGTTAGGGTTAGGGTTCGGGCTAGGGTTAGGGTTAGGGGACGGGGACGGTTTAGGGTCCAGGTGAGGGTACGACAACGCTCTAGGGGGAGCGTACGTGTGAGGGCGCGGGTTAGTGTCAGCGTACGGGTTAGGATTAGGGGACGGCTGAGGGTCAGGCTTCGGGGAAGGGTTAGGGTTAGGGTTCGGGCTAGGGTTAGGGTTAGGGGACGGGGACGGTTTAGGGTCCAGGTGAGGGTACGACAACGCTCTAGGGGGAGCGTACGTGTGAGGGCGCGGGTTAGTGTCAGCGTACGGGTTAGGATTAGGGGACGGCTGAGGGTCAGGCTTCGGGGAAGTGTTAGGGTTAGGGTTCGGGCTAGGGTTAGGGTTAGGGGACGGGGACGGTTTAGGGTCCAGGTGAGGGTACGACAACGCTCTAGGGGGAGCGTACGTGTGAGGGCGCGGGTTAGTGTCAGCGTACGGGTTAGGATTAGGGGACGGCTGAGGGTCAGGCTTCGGGGAAGGGTTAGGGTTAGGGTTCGGGCTAGGGTTAGGGTTAGGGGACGGGGACGGTTTAGGGTCCAGGTGAGGGTACGACAACGCTCTAGGGGGAGCGTACGTGTGAGGGCGCGGGTTAGTGTCAGCGTACGGGTTAGGATTAGGGGACGGCTGAGGGTCAGGCTTCGGGGAAGGGTTAGGGTTAGGGTTCGGGCTAGGGTTAGTGTTAGGGGACGGGGACGGTTTAGGGTCCAGGTGAGGGTACGACAACGCTCTAGGGGGAGCGTACGTGTGAGGGCGCGGGTTAGTGTCAGCGTACGGGTTAGGATTAGGGGACGGCTGAGGGTCAGGCTTCGGGGAAGTGTTAGGGTTAGGGTTCGGGCTAGGGTTAGGGTTAGGGGACGGGGACGGTTTAGGCTCCAGGTGAGGGTACGACAACGCTCTAGGGGGAGCGTACGTGTGAGGGCGCGGGTTAGTGTCAGCGTACGGGTTAGGATTAGGGGACGGCTGAGGGTCAGGCTTCGGGGAAGGGTTAGGGTTAGTGTTCGGGCTAGGGTTAGGGTTAGGGGACGGGGACGGTTTAGGGTCCAGGTGAGGGTACGACAACGCTCTAGGGGGAGCGTACGTGTGAGGGCGCGGGTTAGTGTCAGCGTACGGGTTAGGATTAGGGGACGGCTGAGGGTCAGGCTTCGGGGAAGGTTTAGGGATAGGGCTCGGGCTAGGGTTAGGGTTAGGGGACGGGGACGGTTTAGGGTCCAGGTGAGGGTACGACAACGCTCTAGGGGGAGCGTACGTGTGAGGGCGCGGGTTAGTGTCAGCGTACGGGTTAGGATTAGGGGATGGCTGAGGGTCAGGCTTCGGGGAAGGGTTAGGGTTAGGGTTCGGGCTAGGGTTAGGGTTAGGGGACGGGGACGGTTTAGGGTCCAGGTGAGGGTACGACAACGCTCTAGGGGGAGCGTACGTGTGAGGGCGCGGGTTAGTGTAAGCGTACGGGTTAGGATTAGGGGACGGCTGAGGGTCAGGCTTCGGGGAAGGGTTAGGGTTAGGGTTCGGGCTAGGGTTAGGGTTAGGGGACGGGGACGGTTTAGGGTCCAGGTGAGGGTACGACAACGCTCTAGGGGGAGCGTACGTGTGAGGGCGCGGGTTAGTGTCAGCGTACGGGTTAGGATTAGGGGACGGCTGAGGGTCAGGCTTCGGGGAAGGGTTAGGGTTAGGGCTCGGGCTAGGGTTAGGGTTAGGGGATGGGGACGGTTTAGGGTCCAGGTGAGGGTACGACAACGCTCTAGAGGGAGCGTACGTGTGAGGGCGCGGGTTAGTGTCAGCGTACGGGTTAGGATTAGGGGACGGCTGAGGGTCAGGCTTCGGGGAAGGTTTAGGGATAGGGCTCGGGCTAGGGTTAGGGTTAGGGGACGGGGACGGTTTAGGGTCCAGGTGAGGGTACGACAACGCTCTAGGGGGAGCGTACGTGTGAGGGCGCGGGTTAGTGTCAGCGTACGGGTTAGGATTAGGGGATGGCTGAGGGTCAGGCTTCGGGGAAGGGTTAGGGTTAGGGTTCGGGCTAGGGTTAGGGTTAGGGGACGGGGACGGTTTAGGGTCCAGGTGAGGGTACGACAACGCTCTAGGGGGAGCGTACGTGTGAGGGCGCGGGTTAGTGTAAGCGTACGGGTTAGGATTAGGGGACGGCTGAGGGTCAGGCTTCGGGGAAGGGTTAGGGTTAGGGTTCGGGCTAGGGTTAGGGTTAGGGGACGGGGACGGTTTAGGGTCCAGGTGAGGGTACGACAACGCTCTAGGGGGAGCGTACGTGTGAGGGCGCGGGTTAGTGTCAGCGTACGGGTTAGGATTAGGGGACGGCTGAGGGTCAGGCTTCGGGGAAGGGTTAGGGTTAGGGCTCGGGCTAGGGTTAGGGTTAGGGGATGGGGACGGTTTAGGGTCCAGGTGAGGGTACGACAACGCTCTAGAGGGAGCGTACGTGTGAGGGCGCGGGTTAGTGTCAGCGTACGGGTTAGGATTAGGGGACGGCTGAGGGTCAGGCTTCGGGGAAGGGTTAGGGTTAGGGTTCGGGCTAGGGTTAGGGTTAGGGGACGGGGACGGTTTAGGGTCCAGGTGAGGGTACGACAACGCTCTAGGGGGAGCGTACGTGTGAGGGCGCGGGTTAGTGTCAGCGTACGGGTTAGGATTAGGGGATGGCTGAGGGTCAGGCTTCGGGGAAGGGTTAGGGTTAGGGTTCGGGCTAGGGTTAGGGTTAGGGGACGGGGACGGTTTAGGGTCCAGGTGAGGGTACGACAACGCTCTAGGGGGAGCGTACGTGTGAGGGCGCGGGTTAGTGTCAGCGTACGGGTTAGGATTAGGGGACGGCTGAGGGTCAGGCTTCGGGGAAGGGTTAGGGTTAGGCTTCGGGCTAGGGTTAGGGTTAGGGGACGGGGACGGTTCAGGGTCCAGGTGAGGGTACGACAACGCTCTAGGGGGAGCGTACGTGTGAGGGCGCGGGTTAGTGTCAGCGTACGGGTTAGGATTAGGGGACGGCTGAGGGTCAGGCTTCGGGGAAGGGTTAGGGTTAGGCTTCGGGCTAGGGTTAGGGTTAGGGGACGGGGACGGTTTAGGGTCCAGGTGAGGGTACGACAACGCTCTAGGGGGAGCGTACGTGTGAGGGCGCGGGTTAGTGTCAGCGTACGGGTTAGGATTAGGGGACGGCTGAGGGTCAGGCTTCGGGGAAGGGTTAGGGTTAGGGTTCGGGCTAGGGTTAGGGTTAGGGGACGGGGACGGTTTAGGGTCCAGGTGAGGGTACGACAACGCTCTAGGGGGAGCGTACATGTGAGGGCGCGGGTTAGTGTCAGCGTACGGGTTAGGATTAGGGGACGGCTGAGGGTCAGGCTTCGGGGAAGGGTTAGGGTTAGGCTTCGGGCTAGGGTTAGGGTTAGGGGACGGGGACGGTTTAGGGTCCAGGTGAGGGTACGACAACGCTCTAGGGGGAGCGTACGTGTGAGGGCGCGGGTTAGTGTCAGCGTACGGGTTAGGATTAGGGGACGGCTGAGGGTCAGGCTTCGGGGAAGGGTTAGGGTTAGGCTTCGGGCTAGGTTTAGGGTTAGGGGACGGGGACGGTTTAGGGTCCAGGTGAGGGTACGACAACGCTCTAGGGGGAGCGTACGTGTGAGGGCGCGGGTTAGTGTCAGCGTACGTGTTAGGATTCGGGGACGGCTGAGGGTCAGGCTTCGGGGAATGGTTAGGGTTAGGCTTCGGGCTAGGGTTAGGGTTAGGGGACGGGGACGGTTTAGGGTCCAGGTGAGGGTACGACAACGCTCTAGGGGGAGGGTACGTGTGAGGGCGCGGGTTAGTGTCAGCGTACGGGTTAGGATTAGGGGACGGCTGAGGGTCAGGCTTCGGGGAAGGGTTAGGGTTAGGGTTCGGGCTAGGGTTAGGGTTAGGGGACGGGGACGGTTTAGGGTCCAGGTGAGGGTACGACAACGCTCTAGGGGGAGCGTACGTGTGAGGGCGCGGGTTAGTGTCAGCGTACGGGTTAGGATTAGGGGACGGCTGAGGGTCAGGCTTCGGGGAAGGGTTAGGGTTAGGCTTCGGGCTAGGGTTAGGGTTAGGGGACGGGGACGGTTTAGGGTCCAGGTGAGGGTGCGACAACGCTCTAGGGGGAGCGTACGTGTGAGGGCGCGGGTTAGTGTCAGCGTACGGGTTAGGATTAGGGGACGGCTGAGGGTCAGGCTTCGGGGAAGGGTTAGGGTTAGGCTTCGGGCTAGGGTTAGGGTTAGGGGACGGGGACGGTTTAGGTTCCAGGTGAGGGTACGACAACGCTCTAGGGGGAGCGTACGTGTGAGGGCGCGGGTTAGTGTCAGGGTACGGGTTAGGATTAGGGGACGGCTGAGGGTCAGGCTTTGGGGAAGGGTTAGGGTTAGGGCTCGGGATAGGGTTAGGGTTAGGGGACGGGGACGGTTTAGGGTCCAGGTGAGGGTACGACAACGCTCTAGGGGGAGCGTACGTGTGAGGGCGCGGGTTAGTGTCAGCGTACGGGTTAGGATTAGGGGACGGCTGAGGGTCAGGCTTCGGGGAAGGGTTAGGGTTAGGGTTCGGGCTAGGGTTAGGGTTAGGGGACGGGGACGGTTTAGGGTCCAGGTGAGGGTACGACAACGCTCTAGGGGGAGCGTACGTGTGAGGGCGCGGGTTAGTGTCAGCGTACGGGTTAGGATTAGGGGACGGCTGAGGGTCAGGCTTCGGGGAAGGGTTAGGGTTAGGGCTCGGGCTAGGGTTAGGGTTAGGGGACGGGGACGGTTTAGGGTCCAGGTGAGGGTACGACAACGCTCTAGGGGGAGCGTACGTGTGAGGGCGCGGGTTAGTGTCAGCGTACGGGTTAGGATTAGGGGACGGCTGAGGGTCAGGCTTCGGGGAAGGGTTAGGGTTAGGGTTCGCGCTAGGGTTAGGGTTTGGGGACGGGGACGGTTTAGGGTCCAGGTGAGGGTACGACAACGCTCTAGGGGGAGGGTACGTGTGAGGGCGCGGGTTAGTGTCAGCGTACGGGTTAGGATTAGGGGACGGCTGAGGGTCAGGCTTCGGGGAAGGGTTAGGGTTAGGGTTCGGGCTAGGGTTAGGGTTAGGGGACGGGGACGGTTTAGGGTCCAGGTGAGGGTACGACAACGCTCTAGGGGGATTGTACGTGTGAGGGCGCGGGTTAGTGTCAGCGTACGGGTTAGGATTAGGGGACGGCTGAGGGTCAGGCTTCGGGGAAGGGTTAGGGTTAGGCTTCGGGCTAGGGTTAGGGTTAGGGGACGGGGACGGTTTAGGGTCCAGGTGAGGGTACGACAACGCTCTAGGGGGAGCGTACGTGTGAGGGCGCGGGTTAGTGTCAGCGTACGGGTTAGGATTAGGGGACGGCTGAGGGTCAGGCTTCGGGGAAGGGTTAGGGTTAGGGTTCGGGCTAGGGTTAGGGTTAGGGGACGGGGACGGTTTAGGGTCCAGGTGAGGGTACGACAACGCTCTAGGGGGAGCGTACGTGTGAGGGCGCGGGTTAGTGTCAGCGTACGGGTTAGGATTAGGGGACGGCTGAGGGTCAGGCTTCGGGGAAGGGTTAGGGTTAGGGTTCGGGCTAGGGTTAGGGTTAGGGGACGGGGACGGTTTAGGGTCCAGGTGAGGGTACGACAACGCTCTAGGGGGAGCGTACGTGTGAGGGCGCGGGTTAGTGTCAGCGTACGGGTTAGGATTAGGGGACGGCTGAGGGTCAGGCTTCGGGGAAGTGTTAGGGTTAGGGTTCGGGCTAGGGTTAGGGTTAGGGGACGGGGACGGTTTAGGGTCCAGGTGAGGGTACGACAACGCTCTAGGGGGAGCGTACGTGTGAGGGCGCGGGTTAGTGTCAGCGTACGGGTTAGGATTAGGGGACGGCTGAGGGTCAGGCTTCGGGGAAGGGTTAGGGTTAGGGTTCGGGCTAGGGTTAGGGTTAGGGGACGGGGACGGTTTAGGGTCCAGGTGAGGGTACGACAACGCTCTAGGGGGAGCGTACGTGTGAGGGCGCGGGTTAGTGTCAGCGTACGGGTTAGGATTAGGGGACGGCTGAGGGTCAGGCTTCGGGGAAGGGTTAGGGTTAGGGTTCGGGCTAGGGTTAGTGTTAGGGGACGGGGACGGTTTAGGGTCCAGGTGAGGGTACGACAACGCTCTAGGGGGAGCGTACGTGTGAGGGCGCGGGTTAGTGTCAGCGTACGGGTTAGGATTAGGGGACGGCTGAGGGTCAGGCTTCGGGGAAGTGTTAGGGTTAGGGTTCGGGCTAGGGTTAGGGTTAGGGGACGGGGACGGTTTAGGCTCCAGGTGAGGGTACGACAACGCTCTAGGGGGAGCGTACGTGTGAGGGCGCGGGTTAGTGTCAGCGTACGGGTTAGGATTAGGGGACGGCTGAGGGTCAGGCTTCGGGGAAGGGTTAGGGTTAGTGTTCGGGCTAGGGTTAGGGTTAGGGGACGGGGACGGTTTAGGGTCCAGGTGAGGGTACGACAACGCTCTAGGGGGAGCGTACGTGTGAGGGCGCGGGTTAGTGTCAGCGTACGGGTTAGGATTAGGGGACGGCTGAGGGTCAGGCTTCGGGGAAGGTTTAGGGATAGGGCTCGGGCTAGGGTTAGGGTTAGGGGACGGGGACGGTTTAGGGTCCAGGTGAGGGTACGACAACGCTCTAGGGGGAGCGTACGTGTGAGGGCGCGGGTTAGTGTCAGCGTACGGGTTAGGATTAGGGGATGGCTGAGGGTCAGGCTTCGGGGAAGGGTTAGGGTTAGGGTTCGGGCTAGGGTTAGGGTTAGGGGACGGGGACGGTTTAGGGTCCAGGTGAGGGTACGACAACGCTCTAGGGGGAGCGTACGTGTGAGGGCGCGGGTTAGTGTAAGCGTACGGGTTAGGATTAGGGGACGGCTGAGGGTCAGGCTTCGGGGAAGGGTTAGGGTTAGGGTTCGGGCTAGGGTTAGGGTTAGGGGACGGGGACGGTTTAGGGTCCAGGTGAGGGAACGACAACGCTCTAGGGGGAGCGTACGTGTGAGGGCGCGGGTTAGTGTCAGCGTACGGGTTAGGATTAGGGGACGGCTGAGGGTCAGGCTTCGGGGAAGGGTTAGGGTTAGGGCTCGGGCTAGGGTTAGGGTTAGGGGATGGGGACGGTTTAGGGTCCAGGTGAGGGTACGACAACGCTCTAGAGGGAGCGTACGTGTGAGGGCGCGGGTTAGTGTCAGCGTACGGGTTAGGATTAGGGGACGGCTGAGGGTCAGGCTTCGGGGAAGGTTTAGGGATAGGGCTCGGGCTAGGGTTAGGGTTAGGGGACGGGGACGGTTTAGGGTCCAGGTGAGGGTACGACAACGCTCTAGGGGGAGCGTACGTGTGAGGGCGCGGGTTAGTGTCAGCGTACGGGTTAGGATTAGGGGATGGCTGAGGGTCAGGCTTCGGGGAAGGGTTAGGGTTAGGGTTCGGGCTAGGGTTAGGGTTAGGGGACGGGGACGGTTTAGGGTCCAGGTGAGGGTACGACAACGCTCTAGGGGGAGCGTACGTGTGAGGGCGCGGGTTAGTGTAAGCGTACGGGTTAGGATTAGGGGACGGCTGAGGGTCAGGCTTCGGGGAAGGGTTAGGGTTAGGGTTCGGGCTAGGGTTAGGGTTAGGGGACGGGGACGGTTTAGGGTCCAGGTGAGGGTACGACAACGCTCTAGGGGGAGCGTACGTGTGAGGGCGCGGGTTAGTGTCAGCGTACGGGTTAGGATTAGGGGACGGCTGAGGGTCAGGCTTCGGGGAAGGGTTAGGGTTAGGGCTCGGGCTAGGGTTAGGGTTAGGGGATGGGGACGGTTTAGGGTCCAGGTGAGGGTACGACAACGCTCTAGAGGGAGCGTACGTGTGAGGGCGCGGGTTAGTGTCAGCGTACGGGTTAGGATTAGGGGACGGCTGAGGGTCAGGCTTCGGGGAAGGGTTAGGGTTAGGGTTCGGGCTAGGGTTAGGGTTAGGGGACGGGGACGGTTTAGGGTCCAGGTGAGGGTACGACAACGCTCTAGGGGGAGCGTACGTGTGAGGGCGCGGGTTAGTGTCAGCGTACGGGTTAGGATTAGGGGATGGCTGAGGGTCAGGCTTCGGGGAAGGGTTAGGGTTAGGGTTCGGGCTAGGGTTAGGGTTAGGGGACGGGGACGGTTTAGGGTCCAGGTGAGGGTACGACAACGCTCTAGGGGGAGCGTACGTGTGAGGGCGCGGGTTAGTGTCAGCGTACGGGTTAGGATTAGGGGACGGCTGAGGGTCAGGCTTCGGGGAAGGGTTAGGGTTAGGCTTCGGGCTAGGGTTAGGGTTAGGGGACGGGGACGGTTCAGGGTCCAGGTGAGGGTACGACAACGCTCTAGGGGGAGCGTACGTGTGAGGGCGCGGGTTAGTGTCAGCGTACGGGTTAGGATTAGGGGACGGCTGAGGGTCAGGCTTCGGGGAAGGGTTAGGGTTAGGCTTCGGGCTAGGGTTAGGGTTAGGGGACGGGGACGGTTTAGGGTCCAGGTGAGGGTACGACAACGCTCTAGGGGGAGCGTACGTGTGAGGGCGCGGGTTAGTGTCAGCGTACGGGTTAGGATTAGGGGACGGCTGAGGGTCAGGCTTCGGGGAAGGGTTAGGGTTAGGGTTCGGGCTAGGGTTAGGGTTAGGGGACGGGGACGGTTTAGGGTCCAGGTGAGGGTACGACAACGCTCTAGGGGGAGCGTACATGTGAGGGCGCGGGTTAGTGTCAGCGTACGGGTTAGGATTAGGGGACGGCTGAGGGTCAGGCTTCGGGGAAGGGTTAGGGTTAGGCTTCGGGCTAGGGTTAGGGTTAGGGGACGGGGACGGTTTAGGGTCCAGGTGAGGGTACGACAACGCTCTAGGGGGAGCGTACGTGTGAGGGCGCGGGTTAGTGTCAGCGTACGGGTTAGGATTAGGGGACGGCTGAGGGTCAGGCTTCGGGGAAGGGTTAGGGTTAGGCTTCGGGCTAGGTTTAGGGTTAGGGGACGGGGACGGTTTAGGGTCCAGGTGAGGGTACGACAACGCTCTAGGGGGAGCGTACGTGTGAGGGCGCGGGTTAGTGTCAGCGTACGTGTTAGGATTAGGGGACGGCTGAGGGTCAGGCTTCGGGGAATGGTTAGGGTTAGGCTTCGGGCTAGGGTTAGGGTTAGGGGACGGGGACGGTTTAGGGTCCAGGTGAGGGTACGACAACGCTCTAGGGGGAGGGTACGTGTGAGGGCGCGGGTTAGTGTCAGCGTACGGGTTAGGATTAGGGGACGGCTGAGGGTCAGGCTTCGGGGAAGGGTTAGGGTTAGGGCTCGGGCTAGGGTTAGGGTTAGGGGATGGGGACGGTTTAGGGTCCAGGTGAGGGTACGACAACGCTCTAGAGGGAGCGTACGTGTGAGGGCGCGGGTTAGTGTCAGCGTACGGGTTAGGATTAGGGGACGGCTGAGGGTCAGGCTTCGGGGAAGGTTTAGGGATAGGGCTCGGGCTAGGGTTAGGGTTAGGGGACGGGGACGGTTTAGGGTCCAGGTGAGGGTACGACAACGCTCTAGGGGGAGCGTACGTGTGAGGGCGCGGGTTAGTGTCAGCGTACGGGTTAGGATTAGGGGATGGCTGAGGGTCAGGCTTCGGGGAAGGGTTAGGGTTAGGGTTCGGGCTAGGGTTAGGGTTAGGGGACGGGGACGGTTTAGGGTCCAGGTGAGGGTACGACAACGCTCTAGGGGGAGCGTACGTGTGAGGGCGCGGGTTAGTGTAAGCGTACGGGTTAGGATTAGGGGACGGCTGAGGGTCAGGCTTCGGGGAAGGGTTAGGGTTAGGGTTCGGGCTAGGGTTAGGGTTAGGGGACGGGGACGGTTTAGGGTCCAGGTGAGGGTACGACAACGCTCTAGGGGGAGCGTACGTGTGAGGGCGCGGGTTAGTGTCAGCGTACGGGTTAGGATTAGGGGACGGCTGAGGGTCAGGCTTCGGGGAAGGGTTAGGGTTAGGGCTCGGGCTAGGGTTAGGGTTAGGGGATGGGGACGGTTTAGGGTCCAGGTGAGGGTACGACAACGCTCTAGAGGGAGCGTACGTGTGAGGGCGCGGGTTAGTGTCAGCGTACGGGTTAGGATTAGGGGACGGCTGAGGGTCAGGCTTCGGGGAAGGGTTAGGGTTAGGGTTCGGGCTAGGGTTAGGGTTAGGGGACGGGGACGGTTTAGGGTCCAGGTGAGGGTACGACAACGCTCTAGGGGGAGCGTACGTGTGAGGGCGCGGGTTAGTGTCAGCGTACGGGTTAGGATTAGGGGATGGCTGAGGGTCAGGCTTCGGGGAAGGGTTAGGGTTAGGGTTCGGGCTAGGGTTAGGGTTAGGGGACGGGGACGGTTTAGGGTCCAGGTGAGGGTACGACAACGCTCTAGGGGGAGCGTACGTGTGAGGGCGCGGGTTAGTGTCAGCGTACGGGTTAGGATTAGGGGACGGCTGAGGGTCAGGCTTCGGGGAAGGGTTAGGGTTAGGCTTCGGGCTAGGGTTAGGGTTAGGGGACGGGGACGGTTCAGGGTCCAGGTGAGGGTACGACAACGCTCTAGGGGGAGCGTACGTGTGAGGGCGCGGGTTAGTGTCAGCGTACGGGTTAGGATTAGGGGACGGCTGAGGGTCAGGCTTCGGGGAAGGGTTAGGGTTAGGCTTCGGGCTAGGGTTAGGGTTAGGGGACGGGGACGGTTTAGGGTCCAGGTGAGGGTACGACAACGCTCTAGGGGGAGCGTACGTGTGAGGGCGCGGGTTAGTGTCAGCGTACGGGTTAGGATTAGGGGACGGCTGAGGGTCAGGCTTCGGGGAAGGGTTAGGGTTAGGGTTCGGGCTAGGGTTAGGGTTAGGGGACGGGGACGGTTTAGGGTCCAGGTGAGGGTACGACAACGCTCTAGGGGGAGCGTACATGTGAGGGCGCGGGTTAGTGTCAGCGTACGGGTTAGGATTAGGGGACGGCTGAGGGTCAGGCTTCGGGGAAGGGTTAGGGTTAGGCTTCGGGCTAGGGTTAGGGTTAGGGGACGGGGACGGTTTAGGGTCCAGGTGAGGGTACGACAACGCTCTAGGGGGAGGGTACGTGTGAGGGCGCGGGTTAGTGTCAGCGTACGGGTTAGGATTAGGGGACGGCTGAGGGTCAGGCTTCGGGGAAGGGTTAGGGTTAGGCTTCGGGCTAGGTTTAGGGTTAGGGGACGGGGACGGTTTAGGGTCCAGGTGAGGGTACGACAACGCTCTAGGGGGAGCGTACGTGTGAGGGCGCGGGTTAGTGTCAGCGTACGTGTTAGGATTAGGGGACGGCTGAGGGTCAGGCTTCGGGGAATGGTTAGGGTTAGGCTTCGGGCTAGGGTTAGGGTTAGGGGACGGGGACGGTTTAGGGTCCAGGTGAGGGTACGACAACGCTCTAGGGGGAGGGTACGTGTGAGGGCGCGGGTTAGTGTCAGCGTACGGGTTAGGATTAGGGGACGGCTGAGGGTCAGGCTTCGGGGAAGGGTTAGGGTTAGGGTTCGGGCTAGGGTTAGGGTTAGGGGACGGGGACGGTTTAGGGTCCAGGTGAGGGTACGACAACGCTCTAGGGGGAGTGTACGTGTGAGGGCGCGGGTTAGTGTCAGCGTACGGGTTAGGATTAGGGGACGGCTGAGGGTCAGGCTTCGGGGAAGGGTTAGGGTTAGGCTTCGGGCTAGGGTTAGGGTTAGGGGACGGGGACGGTTTAGGGTCCAGGTGAGGGTGCGACAACGCTCTAGGGGGAGCGTACGTGTGAGGGCGCGGGTTAGTGTCAGCGTACGGGTTAGGATTAGGGGACGGCTGAGGGTCAGGCTTCGGGGAAGGGTTAGGGTTAGGCTTCGGGCTAGGGTTAGGGTTAGGGGACGGGGACGGTTTAGGTTCCAGGTGAGGGTACGACAACGCTCTAGGGGGAGCGTACGTGTGAGGGCGCGGGTTAGTGTCAGGGTACGGGTTAGGATTAGGGGACGGCTGAGGGTCAGGCTTTGGGGAAGGGTTAGGGTTAGGGCTCGGGATAGGGTTAGGGTTAGGGGACAGGGACGGTTTAGGGTCCAGGTGAGGGTACGACAACGCTCTAGGGGGAGCGTACGTGTGAGGGCGCGGGTTAGTGTCAGCGTACGGGTTAGGATTAGGGGACGGCTGAGGGTCAGGCTTCGGGGAAGGGTTAGGGTTAGGGCTCGGGCTAGGGTTAGGGTTAGGGGACGGGGACGGTTTAGGGTCCAGGTGAGGGTACGACAACGCTCTAGGGGGAGCGTACGTGTGAGGGCGCGGGTTAGTGTCAGCGTACGGGTTAGGATTAGGGGACGGCTGAGGGTCAGGCTTCGGGGAAGGGTTAGGGTTAGGGTTCGCGCTAGGGTTAGGGTTTGGGGACGGGGACGGTTTAGGGTCCAGGTGAGGGTACGACAACGCTCTAGGGGGAGGGTACGTGTGAGGGCGCGGGTTAGTGTCAGCGTACGGGTTAGGATTAGGGGACGGCTGAGGGTCAGGCTTCGGGGAAGGGTTAGGGTTAGGGTTCGGGCTAGGGTTAGGGTTAGGGGACGGGGACGGTTTAGGGTCCAGGTGAGGGTACGACAACGCTCTAGGGGGATTGTACGTGTGAGGGCGCGGGTTAGTGTCAGCGTACGGGTTAGGATTAGGGGACGGCTGAGGGTCAGGCTTCGGGGAAGGGTTAGGGTTAGGCTTCGTGCTAGGGTTAGGGTTAGGGGACGGGGACGGTTTAGGGTCCAGGTGAGGGTACGACAACGCTCTAGGGGGAGCGTACGTGTGAGGGCGCGGGTTAGTGTCAGCGTACGGGTTAGGATTAGGGGACGGCTGAGGGTCAGGCTTCGGGGAAGGGTTAGGGTTAGGCTTCGGGCTAGGGTTAGGGTTAGGGGACGGGGACGGTTTAGGGTCCAGGTGAGGGTACGACAACGCTCTAGGGGGAGCGTACGTGTGAGGGCGCTGGTTAGTGTCAGCGTACGGGTTAGGATTAGGGGACGGCTGAGGGTCAGGCTTCGGGGAAGGGTTAGGGTTAGGGTTCGGGCTAGGGTTAGGGTTAGGGGACGGGGACGGTTTAGGGTCCAGGTGAGGGTACGACAACGCTCTAGGGGGAGCGTACGTGTGAGGGCGCGGGTTAGTGTCAGCGTACGGGTTAGGATTAGGGGACGGCTGAGGGTCAGGCTTCGGGGAAGGGTTAGGGTTAGGGTTCGGGCTAGGGTTAGGGTTAGGGGACGGGGACGGTTTAGGGTCCAGGTGAGGGTACGACAACGCTCTAGGGGGAGCGTACGTGTGAGGGCGCGGGTTAGTGTCAGCGTACGGGTTAGGATTAGGGGACGGCTGAGGGTCAGGCTTCGGGGAAGTGTTAGGGTTAGGGTTCGGGCTAGGGTTAGGGTTAGGGGACGGGGACGGTTTAGGGTCCAGGTGAGGGTACGACAACGCTCTAGGGGGAGCGTACGTGTGAGGGCGCGTGTTAGTGTCAGCGTACGGGTTAGGATTAGGGGACGGCTGAGGGTCAGGCTTCGGGGAAGGGTTAGGGTTAGGGTTCGGGCTAGGGTTAGGGTTAGGGGACGGGGACGGTTTAGGGTCCAGGTGAGGGTACGACAACGCTCTAGGGGGAGCGTACGTGTGAGGGCGCGGGTTAGTGTCAGCGTACGGGTTAGGATTAGGGGACGGCTGAGGGTCAGGCTTCGGGGAAGGGTTAGGGTTAGGGTTCGAGCTAGGGTTAGGGTTAGGGGACGGGGACGGTTTAGGGTCCAGGTGAGGGTACGACAACGCTCTAGGGGGAGCGTACGTGTGAGGGCGCGGGTTAGTGTCAGCGTACGGGTTAGGATTAGGGGACGGCTGAGGGTCAGGCTTCAGGGAAGTGTTAGGGTTAGGCTTCGGGCTAGGGTTAGGGTTAGGGGACGGGGACGGTTTAGGGTCCAGGTGAGGGTACGACAACGCTCTAGGGGGAGCGTACGTGTGAGGGCGCGGGTTAGTGTCAGCGTACGGGTTAGGATTAGGGGACGGCTGAGGGTCAGGCTTCGGGGAAGGGTTAGGGTTAGGCTTCGGGCTAGGGTTAGGGTTAGGGTACGGGGACGGTTTAGGGTCCAGGTGAGGGTGCGACAACGCTCTAGGGGGAGCGTACGTGTGAGGGCGCGGGTTAGTGTCAGCGTACGGGTTAGGATTAGGGGACGGCTGAGGGTCAGGCTTCGGGGAAGGGTTAGGGTTAGGCTTCGGGCTAGGGTTAGGGTTAGGGGACGGGGACGGTTTAGGTTCCAGGTGAGGGTACGACAACGCTCTAGGGGGAGCGTACGTGTGAGGGCGCGGGTTAGTGTCAGGGTACGGGTTAGGATTAGGGGACGGCTGAGGGTCAGGCTTTGGGGAAGGGTTAGGGTTAGGGCTCGGGATAGGGTTAGGGTTAGGGGACGGGGACGGTTTAGGGTCCAGGTGAGGGTACGACAACGCTCTAGGGGGAGCGTACGTGTGAGGGCGCGGGTTAGTGTCAGCGTACGGGTTAGGATTAGGGGACGGCTGAGGGTCAGGCTTCGGGGAAGGGTTAGGGTTAGGGTTCGGGCTAGGGTTAGGGTTAGGGTACGGGGACGGTTTAGGGTCCAGGTGAGGGTACGACAACGCTCTAGGGGGAGCGTACGTGTGAGGGCGCGGGTTAGTGTCAGCATACGGGTTAGGATTAGGGGACGGCTGAGGGTCAGGCTTCGGGGAAGGGTTAGGGTTAGGGCTCGGGCTAGGGTTAGGGTTAGGGGACGGGGACGGTTTAGGGTCCAGGTGAGGGTACGACAACGCTCTAGGGGGAGCGTACGTGTGAGGGCGCGGGTTAGTGTCAGCGTACGGGTTAGGATTAGGGGACGGCTGAGGGTCAGGCTTCGGGGAAGGGTTAGGGTTAGGGTTCGCGCTAGGGTTAGGGTTTGGGGACGGGGACGGTTTAGGGTCCAGGTGAGGGTACGACAACGCTCTAGGGGGAGCGTACGTGTGAGGGCGCGGGTTAGTGTCAGCGTACGGGTTAGGATTAGGGGACGGCTGAGGGTCAGGCTTCGGGGAAGGGTTAGGGTTAGGGTTCGGGCTAGGGTTAGGGTTAGGGGACGGGGACGGTTTAGGGTCCAGGTGAGGGTATGACAACGCTCTAGGGGGAGCGTACGTTTGAGAGCGCGGGTTAGTGTCAGCGTACGGGTTAGGATTAGGGGACGGCTGAGGGTCAGGCTTCGGGGAAGTGTTAGGGTTAGGCTTCGGGCTAGGGTTAGGGTTAGGGGACGGGGACGGTTTAGGGTCCAAGTGAGGGTACGACAACGCTCTAGGGGGAGCGTACGTGTGAGGGCGCGGGTTAGTGTCAGCGTACGGGTTAGGATTAGGGGACGGCTGAGGGTCAGGCTTCGGGGAAGGGTTAGGGTTAGGCTTCGGGCTAGGGTTAGGGTTAGGGGACGGGGACGGTTTAGGGTCCAGGTGAGGGTACGACAACGCTCTAGGGGGAGCGTACGTGTGAGGGCGCTGGTTAGTGTCAGCGTACGGTTTAGGATTAGGGGACGGCTGAGGGTCAGGCTTCGGGGAAGGGTTAGGGTTAGGGTTCGGGCTAGGGTTAGGGTTAGGGGACGGGGACGGTTTAGGGTCCAGGTGAGGGTACGACAACGCTCTAGGGGGAGCGTACGTGTGAGGGCGTGGGTTAGTGTCAGCGTACGGGTTAGGATTAGGGGACGGCTGAGGGTCAGGCTTCGGGGAAGGGTTAGGGTTAGGGTTCGGGCTAGGGTTAGGGTTAGGGGACGGGGACGGTTTAGGGTCCAGGTGAGGGTACGACAACGCTCTAGGGGGAGCGTACGTGTGAGGGCGCGGGTTAGTGTCAGCGTACGGGTTAGGATTAGGGGACGGCTGAGGGTCAGGCTTCGGGGAAGGGTTAGGGTTAGGGTTCGGGCTAGGGTTAGGGTTAGGGGACGGGGACGGTTTAGGGTCAAGGTGAGGGTACGACAACGCTCTAGGGGGAGCGTACGTGTGAGGGCGCGGGTTAGTGTCAGCGTACGGGTTAGGATTAGGGGACGGCTGAGGGTCAGGCTTCTGGGAAGGGTTAGGGTTAGGGTTCGGGCTAGGGTTAGGTTTAGGGGACGGGGACGGTTTAGGGTCCAGGTGAGGGTACGACAACGCTCTAGGGGGAGCGTACGTGTGAGGGCGCGGGTTAGTGTCAGCTTACGGGTTAGGATTAGGGGACGGCTGAGGGTCAGGCTTCGGGGAAGGGTTAGGGTTAGGCTTCGGGCTAGGGTTAGGGTTAGGGGACGGGGACGGTTTAGGGTCCAGGTGAGGGTACGACAACGCTCTAGGGGGAGCGTACGTGTGAGGGCGCGGGTTAGTGTCAGCGTACGGGTTAGGATTAGGGGACGGCTGAGGGTCAGGCTTCGGGGAAGGGTTAGGGTTAGGCTTCGGGCTAGGGTTAGGGTTAGGGTACGGGGACGGTTTAGGGTCCAGGTGAGGGTACGACAACGCTCTAGGGGGAGCGTACGTGTGAGGGCGCGGGTTAGTGTCAGCATACGGGTTAGGATTAGGGGACGGCTGAGGGTCAGGCTTCGGGGAAGGGTTAGGGTTAGGGCTCGGGCTAGGGTTAGGGTTAGGGGACGGGGACGGTTTAGGGTCCAGGTGAGGGTACGACAACGCTCTAGGGGGAGCGTACGTGTGAGGGCGCGGGTTAGTGTCAGCGTACGGGTTAGGATTAGGGGACGGCTGAGGGTCAGGCTTCGGGGAAGGGTTAGGGTTAGGGTTCGCGCTAGGGTTAGGGTTTGGGGACGGGGACGGTTTAGGGTCCAGGTGAGGGTACGACAACGCTCTAGGGGGAGCGTACGTGTGAGGGCGCGGGTTAGTGTCAGCGTACGGGTTAGGATTAGGGGACGGCTGAGGGTCAGGCTTCGGGGAAGTGTTAGGGTTAGGCTTCGGGCTAGGGTTAGGGTTAGGGGACGGGGACGGTTTAGGGTCCAAGTGAGGGTACGACAACGCTCTAGGGGGAGCGTACGTGTGAGGGCGCGGGTTAGTGTCAGCGTACGGGTTAGGATTAGGGGACGGCTGAGGGTCAGGCTTCGGGGAAGGGTTAGGGTTAGGCTTCGGGCTAGGGTTAGGGTTAGGGGACGGGGACGGTTTAGGGTCCAGGTGAGGGTACGACAACGCTCTAGGGGGAGCGTACGTGTGAGGGCGCTGGTTAGTGTCAGCGTACGGTTTAGGATTAGGGGACGGCTGAGGGTCAGGCTTCGGGGAAGGGTTAGGGTTAGGGTTCGGGCTAGGGTTAGGGTTAGGGGACGGGGACGGTTTAGGGTCCAGGTGAGGGTACGACAACGCTCTAGGGGGAGCGTACGTGTGAGGGCGTGGGTTAGTGTCAGCGTACGGGTTAGGATTAGGGGACGGCTGAGGGTCAGGCTTCGGGGAAGGGTTAGGGTTAGGGTTCGGGCTAGGGTTAGGGTTAGGGGACGGGGACGGTTTAGGGTCCAGGTGAGGGTACGACAACGCTCTAGGGGGAGCGTACGTGTGAGGGCGCGGGTTAGTGTCAGCGTACGGGTTAGGATTAGGGGACGGCTGAGGGTCAGGCTTCGGGGAAGTGTTAGGGTTAGGGTTCGGGCTAGGGTTAGGGTTAGGGGACGGGGACGGTTTAGGGTCCAGGTGAGGGTACGACAACGCTCTAGGGGGAGCGTACGTGTGAGGGCGCGGGTTAGTGTCAGCGTACGGGTTAGGATTAGGGGACGGCTGAGGGTCAGGCTTCGGGGAAGGGTTAGGGTTAGGGTTCGGGCTAGGGTTAGGGTTAGGGGACGGGGACGGTTTAGGGTCAAGGTGAGGGTACGACAACGCTCTAGGGGGAGCGTACGTGTGAGGGCGCGGGTTAGTGTCAGCGTACGGGTTAGGATTAGGGGACGGCTGAGGGTCAGGCTTCTGGGAAGGGTTAGGGTTAGGGTTCGGGCTAGGGTTAGGTTTAGGGGACGGGGACGGTTTAGGGTCCAGGTGAGGGTACGACAACGCTCTAGGGGGAGCGTACGTGTGAGGGCGCGGGTTAGTGTCAGCTTACGGGTTAGGATTAGGGGACGGCTGAGGGTCAGGCTTCGGGGAAGGGTTAGGGTTAGGCTTCGGGCTAGGGTTAGGGTTAGGGGACGGGGACGGTTTAGGGTCCAGGTGAGGGTACGACAACGCTCTAGGGGGAGCGTACGTGTGAGGGCGCGGGTTAGTGTCAGCGTACGGGTTAGGATTAGGGGACGGCTGAGGGTCAGGCTTCGGGGAAGGGTTAGGGTTAGGCTTCGGGCTAGGGTTAGGGTTAGGGGACGGGGACGGTTTAGGGTCCAGGTGAGGGTACGACAACGCTCTAGGGGGAGCGTACGTGTGAGGGCGCGGGTTAGTGTCAGCGTACGGGTTAGGATTAGGGGACGGCTGAGGGTCAGGCTTCGGGGAAGTGTTAGGGTTAGGCTTCGGGCTAGGGTTAGGGTTAGGGGACGGGGACGGTTCAGGGTCCAGGTGAGGGTACGACAACGCTCTAGGGGGAGCGTACGTGTGAGGGCGCGGGTTAGTGTCAGCGTACGGGTTAGGATTAGGGGACGGCTGAGGGTCAGGTTTCGGGGAAGTGTTAGGGTTAGGGTTCGGGCTAGGGTTAGGGTTAGGGGACGGGGACGGTTCAGGGTCCAGGTGAGGGTACGACAACGCTCTAGGGGGAGCGTACGTGTGAGGGCGCGGGTTAGTGTCAGCGTACGGGTTAGGATTAGGGGACGGCTGAGGGTCAGGCTTCGGGGAAGGGTTAGGGTTAGGCTTCGGGCTAGGGTTAGGGTTAGGGGACGGGGACGGTTTAGGGTCCAGGTGAGGGTACGACAACGCTCTAGGGGGAGCGTACGTGTGAGGGCGCAGAATAGTGTCAGCGTACGGGTTAGGATTAGGGGACGGCTGAGGGTCAGGCTTCGGGGAAGGGTTAGGGTTAGGGTTCGGGCTAGGGTTAGGGTTAGGGGACGGGGACGGTTTAGGCTCCAGGTGAGGGTACGACAACGCTCTAGGGGGAGCGTACGTGTGAGGGCGCGGGTTAGTGTCAGCGTACGGGTTAGGATTAGGGGACGGCTGAGGGTCAGGCTTCGGGGAAGGGTTAGGGTTAGTGTTCGGGCTAGGGTTAGGGTTAGGGGACGGGGACGGTTTAGGGTCCAGGTGAGGGTACGACAACGCTCTAGGGGGAGCGTACGTGTGAGGGCGCGGGTTAGTGTCAGCGTACGGGTTAGGATTAGGGGACGGCTGAGGGTCAGGCTTCGGGGAAGGGTTAGGGATAGGGCTCGGGCTAGGGTTAGGGTTAGGGGACGGGGACGGTTTAGGGTCCAGGTGAGGGTACGACAACGCTCTAGGGGGAGCGTACGTGTGAGGGCGCGGGTTAGTGTCAGCGTACGGGTTAGGATTAGGGGATGGCTGAGGGTCAGGCTTCGGGGAAGGGTTAGGGTTAGGGTTCGGGCTAGGGTTAGGGTTAGGGGACGGGGACGGTTTAGGGTCCAGGTGAGGGTACGACAACGCTCTAGGGGGAGCGTACGTGTGAGGGCGCGGGTTAGTGTAAGCGTACGGGTTAGGATTAGGGGACGGCTGAGGGTCAGGCTTCGGGGAAGGGTTAGGGTTAGGGTTCGGGCTAGGGTTAGGGTTAGGGGACGGGGACGGTTTAGGGTCCAGGTGAGGGTACGACAACGCTCTAGGGGGAGCGTACGTGTGAGGGCGCGGGTTAGTGTCAGCGTACGGGTTAGGATTAGGGGACGGCTGAGGGTCAGGCTTCGGGGAAGGGTTAGGGTTAGGGCTCGGGCTAGGGTTAGGGTTAGGGGATGGGGACGGTTTAGGGTCCAGGTGAGGGTACGACAACGCTCTAGAGGGAGCGTACGTGTGAGGGCGCGGGTTAATGTCAGCGTACGGGTTAGGATTAGGGGACGGCTGAGGGTCAGGCTTCGGGGAAGGGTTAGGGTTAGGGTTCGGGCTAGGGTTAGGGTTAGGGGACGGGGACGGTTTAGGGTCCAGGTGAGGGTACGACAACGCTCTAGGGGGAGCGTACGTGTGAGGGCGCGGGTTAGTGTCAGCGTACGGGTTAGGATTAGGGGATGGCTGAGGGTCAGGCTTCGGGGAAGGGTTAGGGTTAGGCTTCGGGCTAGGGTTAGGGTTAGGGGACGGGGACGGTTTAGGGTCCAGGTGAGGGTACGACAACGCTCTAGGGGGAGCGTACGTTTGAGGGCGCGGGTTAGTGTCAGCGTACGGGTTAGGATTAGGGGACGGCTGAGGGTCAGGCTTCGGGGAAGGGTTAGGGTTAGGGTTCGGGCTAGGGTTAGGGTTAGGGGACGGGGACGGTTTAGGGTCCAGGTGAGGGTACGACAACGCTCTAGGGGGAGCTTACGTGTGAGGGCGCGGGTTAGTGTCAGCGTACGGGTTAGGATTAGGGGACGGCTGAGGGTCAGGCTTCGGGGAAGGGTTAGGGTTAGGCTTCGGGCTAGGGTTACGGTTAGGGGACGGGGACGGTTTAGGGTCCAGGTGAGGGTACGACAACGCTCTAGGGGGAGCGTATGTGTGAGGGCGCGGGTTAGTGTCAGCGTACGGGTTAGGATTAGGGGACGGCTGAGGGTCAGGCTTCGGGGAAGGGTTAGGGTTAGGCTTCGGGCTAGGGTTAGGGTTAGGGGACGGGGACGGTTTAGGGTCCAGGTGAGGGTACGACAACGCTCTAGGGGGAGCGTACGTGTGAGGGCGCGGGTTAGTGTCAGCGTACGGGTTAGAATTAGGGGACGGCTGAGGGTCAGGCTTCGGGGAAGGGTTAGGGTTAGGGTTTGGGCTAGGGTTAGGGTTAGGGGACGGGGACGGTTTAGGGTCCAGGTGAGGGTACGACAACGCTCTAGGGGGAGCGTACGTGTGAGGGCGCGGGTTAGTGTCAGCGTACGGGTTAGGATTAGGGGACGGCTGAGGGTCAGGCTTCGGGGAAGGGTTAGGGTTAGGGTTCGGGCTAGGGTTAGGGTTAGGGGACGGGGACGGTTTAGGGTCCAGGTGAGGGTACGACCACGCTCTAGGGGGAGCGTACGTGTGAGGGCACGGGTTAGTGTCAGCGTACGGGTTAGGATTAGGGGACGGCTGAGGGTCAGGCTTCGGGGATGGGTTAGGGTTAGGGTTCGGGCTAGGGTTAGGGTTAGGGGACGGGGACGGTTTAGGGTCAAGGTGAGGGTACGACAACGCTCTAGGGGGAGCGTACGTGTGAGGGCGCGGGTTAGTGTCAGCGTACGGGTTAGGATTAGGGGACGGCTGAGGGTCAGGCTTCGGGGAAGGGTTAGGGTTAGGCTTCGGGCTAGGGTTAGGGTTAGGGGACGGGGACGGTTCAGGGTCCAGGTGAGGGTACGACAACGCTCTAGGGGGAGCGTACGTGTGAGGGCACGGGTTAGTGTCAGCGTACGGGTTAGGATTAGGGGACGGCTGAGGCTCAGGCTTCGGGGAAGGGTTAGGGTTAGGCTTCGGGCTAGGGTTAGGGTTAGGGGACGGGGACGGTTTAGGGTCCAGGTGAGGGTACGACAACGCTCTAGGGGGAGCGTACGTGTGAGGGCGCGGGTTAGTGTCAGCGTACGGGTTAGGATTAGGGGACGGCTGAGGGTCAGGCTTCGGGGAAGGGTTAGGGTTAGGCTTCGGGCTAGGGTTAGGGTTAGGGGACGGGGACGGTTTAGGGTCCAGGTGAGGGTACGACAACACTCTAGGGGGAGCGTACGTGTGAGGGCGCGGGTTAGTGTCAGCGTACGGGTTAGGATTAGGGGACGGCTGAGGGTCAGGCTTCGGGGAAGGGTTAGGGTTAGGGTTCGGGCTAGGGTTAGGGTTAGGGGACGGGGACGGTTTAGGGTCCAGGTGAGGGTACGACAACGCTCTAGGGGGAGCGTACGTGTGAGGGCGCGGGTTAGTGTCAGCGTACGGGTTAGGATTAGGGGACGGCTGAGGGTCAGGCTTCGGGGAAGGGTTAGGGTTAGGGTTCGGGCTAGGGTTAGGGTTAGGGGATGAGGACGGTTTAGGGTCCAGGTGAGGGTACGACAACGCTCTAGGGGGAGCGTACGTGTGAGGGCGCGGGTTAGTGTCAGCGTACGGGTTAGGATTAGGGGACGGCTGAGGGTCAGGCTTCGGGGAAGGGTTAGGGTTAGGGTTCGGGCTAGGGTTAGGGTTAGGGGACGGGGACGGTTCAGGGTCCAGGTGAGGGTACGACAACGCTCTAGGGGGAGCGTACGTGTGAGGGCGCGGGTTAGTGTCAGCGTACGGGTTAGGATTAGGGGACGGCTGAGGGTCAGGCTTCGGGGAAGGGTTAGGGTTAGGGTTCGGGCTAGGGTTAGGGTTAGGGGACGGGGACGGTTTAGGGTCCAGGTGAGGGTACGACAACGCTCTAGGGGGAGCGTACGTGTGAGGGCGCGGGTTAGTGTCAGCGTACGGGTTAGGATTAGGGGACGGCTGAGGGTCAGGCTTCGGGGAAGGGTTAGGGTTAGGCTTCGGGCTAGGGTTAGGGTTAGGGGACGGGGACGGTTTAGGGTCCAGGTGAGGGTACGACAACGCTCTAGGGGGAGCGTACGTGTGAGGGCGCGGGTTAGTGTCAGCATACGGGTTAGGATTAGGGGACGGCTGAGGGTTAGGCTTCGGAGAAGGGTTAGGGTTAGGGCTCGGGCTAGGGTTAGGGTTAGGGGACGGGGACGGTTTAGGGTCCAGGTGAGGGTACGACAACGCTCTAGGGGGAGCGTACGTGTGAGGGCGCGGGTTAGTGTCAGCGTACGGGTTAGGATTAGGGGACGGCTGAGGGTCAGGCTTCGGGGAAGGGTTAGGGTTAGGGTTCGGGCTAGGGTTAGGGTTAGGGGACGGGGACGGTTTAGGGTCCAGGTGAGGGTACGACAACGCTCTAGGGGGAGCGTACGTGTGAGGGCGCGGGTTAGTGTCAGCGTACGGGTTAGGATTAGGGGACGGCTGAGGGTCAGGCTTCGGGGAAGGGTTAGGGTTAGGCTTCGGGCTAGGGTTAGGGTTAGGGGACGGGGACGGTTTAGGGTCCAGGTGAGGGTACGACAACGCTCTAGGGGGAGCATACGTGTGAGGGCGCGGGTTAGTGTCAGCGTACGGGTTAGGATTAGGGGACGGCTGAGGGTCAGGCTTCGGGGAAGGGTTAGGGTTAGGCTTCGGGCTAGGGTTAGGGTTAGGGGACGGGGACGGTTTAGGGTCCAGGTGAGGGTACGACAACGCTCTAGGGGGAGCGTACGTGTGAGGGCGCGGGTTAGTGTCAGCGTACGGGTTAGGATTAGGGGACGGCTGAGGGTCAGGCTTCGGGGAAGGGTTAGGGTTAGGCTTCGGGCTAGGGTTAGGGTTAGGGGACGGGGACGGTTTAGGGTCCAGGTGAGGGTACGACAACGCTCTAGGGGGAGCGTACGTGTGAGGGCGCGGGTTAGTGTCAGCGCACGGGTTAGGATTAGGGGACGGCTGAGGGTCAGGCTTCGGGGAAGGGTTAGGGTTAGGATTCGGGCTAGGGTTAGGGTTAGGGGACGGGGACGGTTTAGGGTCCAGGTGAGGGTACGACAACGCTCTAGGGGGAGCGTACGTGTGAGGGCGCGGGTTAGTGTCAGCGTACGGGTTAGGATTAGGGGACGGCTGAGGGTCAGGCTTCGGGGAAGGGTTAGGGTTAGGCTTCGGGCTAGGGTTAGGGTTAGGGGACGGGGACGGTTTAGGGTCCAGGTGAGTGTACGACAACGCTCTACGGGGAGCGTACGTGTGAGGGCGCGGGTTAGTGTCAGCGTACGGGTTAGGATTAGGGGACGGCTGAGGGTCAGGCTTCGGGGAAGGGTTAGGGTTAGGCTTCGGGCTAGGGTTAGGGTTAGGGGACGGGGACGGTTTAGGGTCCAGGTGAGGGTACGACAACGCTCTAGGGGGAGCGTACGTGTGAGGGCGCGGGTTAGTGTCAGCGTACGGGTTAGGATTAGGGGACGGCTGAGGGTCAGGCTTCGGGGAAGGGTTAGGGTTAGGCTTCGGGCTAGGGTTAGGGTTAGGGGACGGGGACGGTTTAGGGTCCAGGTGAGGGTACGACAACGCTCTAGGGGGAGCGTACGTGTGAGGGCGCGGGTTAGTGTCAGCGTACGGGTTAGGATTAGGGGACGGCTGAGGGTCAGGCTTCGGGGAAGGGTTAGGGTTAGGGTTCGGGCTAGGGTTAGGGTTAGGGGACGGGGACGGTTTAGGGTCCAGGTGAGGGTACGACAACGCTCTAGGGGGAGCGTACGTGTGAGGGCGCGGGTTAGTGTCAGCGTACGGGTTAGGATTAGGGGACGGCTGAGGGTCAGGCTTCGGGGAAGGGTTAGGGTTAGGCTTCGGGCTAGGGTTAGGGTTAGGGGACGGGGACGGTTTAGGGTCCAGGTGAGGATACGACAACGCTCTAGGGGGAGCGTACGTGTGAGGGCGCGGGTTAGTGTCAGCGTACGGGTTAGGATTAGGGAACGGCTGAGGGTCAGGCTTCGGGGAAGGGTTAGGTTTAGGCTTCGGGCTAGGGTTAGGGTTAGGGGACGGGGACGGTTTAGGGTCCAGGTGAGGGTACGACAACGCTCTCGGGAGAGCGTACGTGTGAGGGCGCGGGTTAGTGTCAGCGTACGGGTTAGGATTAGGGGACGGCTGAGGGTCAGGCTTCGGGGAATGGTTAGGGTTAGGCTTCGGGCTAGGGTTAGGGTTAGGGGACGGGGACGGTTTAGGGTCCAGGTGAGGGTACGACAACGCTCTAGGGGGAGCGTACGTGTGAGGGCGCGGGTTAGTGTCAGCGTACGGGTTAGGATTAGGGGACGGCTGAGGTTCAGGCTTCGGGGAAGGGTTAGGGTTAGGGTTCGGGCTAGGGTTAGGGTTAGGGGACGGGGACGGTTTAGGGTCCAGGTGAGGGTACGACAACGCTCTAGGGGGAGGGTACGTGTGAGGGCGCGGGTTAGTGTCAGCGTACGGGTTAGGATTAGGGGACGGCTGAGGGTCAGGCTTCGGGGAAGTGTTAGGGTTAGGGTTCGGGCTAGGGTTAGGGTTAGGGGACGGGGACGGTTTAGGGTCCAGGTGAGGGTACGACAACGCTCTAGGGGGAGCGTACGTGTGAGGGCGCGGGTTAGTGTCAGCGTACGGGTTAGGATTAGGGGACGGCTGAGGGTCAGGCTTCGGGGAAGGGTTAGGGTTAGGGTTCGGGCTAGGGTTAGGGTTAGGGGACGGGGACGGTTTAGGGTCCAGGTGAGGGTACGACAACGCTCTAGGGGGAGCGTACGTGTGAGGGCGCGGGTTAGTGTCAGCGTACGGGTTAGGATTAGGGGACGGCTGAGGGTCAGGCTTCGGGGAAGGGTTAGGGTTAGGCTTCGGGCTAGGGTTAGGGATAGGGGACGGGGACGGTTTAGGGTCCAGGTGAGGGTACGACAACGCTCTAGGGGGAGCGTACGTGTGAGGGCGCGGGTTAGTGTCAGCGTACGGGTTAGGATTAGGGGACGGCTGAGGGTCAGGCTTCGGGGAAGGGTTAGGGTTAGGCTTCGGGCTAGGGTTAGGGTTAGGGGACGGGGACGGTTTAGGGTCCAGGTGAGGGTACGACAACGCTCTAGGGGGAGCGTACGTGTGAGGGCGCGGGTTAGTGTCAGCGTACGGGTTAGGATTAGGGGACGGCTGAGGGTCAGGCTTCGGGGAAGGGTTAGGGTTAGGCTTCGGGCTAGGGTTAGGGTTAGGGGACGGGGACGGTTCAGGGTCCAGGTGAGGGTACGACAACGCTCTAGGGGGAGCGTACGTGTGAGGGCGCGGGTTAGTGTCAGCGTACGGGTTAGGATTAGGGGACGGCTGAGGGTCAGGCTTCGGGGAAGGGTTACGGTTAGGCTTCGGGCTAGGGTTAGGGTTAGGGGACGGGGACGGTTTAGGGTCCAGGTGAGGGTACGACAACGCTCTAGGGGGAGCGTACATGTGAGGGCGCGGGTTAGTGTCAGCGTACGGGTTAGGATTAGGGGACGGCTGAGGGTCAGGCTTCGGGGAAGGGTTAGGGTTAGGCTTCGGGCTAGGGTTAGGGTTAGGGGACGGGGACGGTTTAGGGTCCAGGTGAGTGTACGACAACGCTCTAGGGGGAGCGTATGTGTGAGGGCGCGGGTTAGTGTCAGCGTACGGGTTAGGATTAGGGGACGGCTGAGGGTCAGGCTTCGGGGAAGGGTTAGGGTTAGGCTTCGGGCTAGGGTTAGGGTTAGGGGACGGGGACGGTTTAGGGTCCAGGTGAGGGTACGACAACGCTCTAGGGGGAGCGTACGTGTGAGGGCGCGGGTTAGTGTCAGCGTACGGGTTAGGATTAGGGGACGGCTGAGGGTCAGGCTTCGGGGAAGGGTTAGGGTTAGGCTTCGGGCTAGGGTTAGGGTTAGGGGACGGGGACGGTTTAGGGTCCAGGTGAGGGTACGACAACGCTCTAGGGGGAGCGTACGTGTGAGGGCGCGGGTTAGTGTCAGCGTACGGGTTAGGATTAGGGGACGGCTGAGGGTCAGGCTTCGGGGAAGGGTTAGGGTTAGGCTTCGGGCTAGGGTTAGGGTTAGGGGACGGGGACGGTTTAGGGTCCAGGTGAGGGTACGACAACGCTCTAGGGGGAGCGTACGTGTGAGGGCGCGGGTTAGTGTCAGCGTACGGGTTAGGATTAGGGGACGGCTGAGGGTCAGGCTTCGGGGAAGGGTTAGGGTTAGGCTTCGGGCTAGGGTTAGGGTTAGGGGACGGGGACGGTTTAGGGTCCAGGTGAGGATACGACAACGCTCTAGGGGGAGCGTACGTGTGAGGGCGCGGGTTAGTGTCAGCGTACGGGTTAGGATTAGGGAACGGCTGAGGGTCAGGCTTCGGGGAAGGGTTAGGTTTAGGCTTCGGGCTAGGGTTAGGGTTAGGGGACGGGGACAGTTTAGGGTCCAGGTGAGGGTACGACAACGCTCTCGGGAGAGCGTACGTGTGAGGGCGCGGGTTAGTGTCAGCGTACGGGTTAGGATTAGGGGACGGCTGAGGGTCAGGCTTCGGGGAATGGTTAGGGTTAGGCTTCGGGCTAGGGTTAGGGTTAGGGGACGGGGACGGTTTAGGGTCCAGGTGAGGGTACGACAACGCTCTAGGGGGAGCGTACGTGTGAGGGCGCGGGTTAGTGTCAGCGTACGGGTTAGGATTAGGGGACGGCTGAGGTTCAGGCTTCGGGGAAGGGTTAGGGTTAGGGTTCGGGCTAGGGTTAGGGTTAGGGGACGGGGACGGTTTAGGGTCCAGGTGAGGGTACGACAACGCTCTAGGGGGAGGGTACGTGTGAGGGCGCGGGTTAGTGTCAGCGTACGGGTTAGGATTAGGGGACGGCTGAGGGTCAGGCTTCGGGGAAGTGTTAGGGTTAGGGTTCGGGCTAGGGTTAGGGTTAGGGGACGGGGACGGTTTAGGGTCCAGGTGAGGGTACGACAACGCTCTAGGGGGAGCGTACGTGTGAGGGCGCGGGTTAGTGTCAGCGTACGGGTTAGGATTAGGGGACGGCTGAGGGTCAGGCTTCGGGGAAGGGTTAGGGTTAGGGTTCGGGCTAGGGTTAGGGTTAGGGGACGGGGACAGTTTAGGGACCAGGTGAGGGTACGACAACGCTCTAGGGGGAGCGTACGTGTGAGGGCGCGGGTTAGTGTCAGCGTACGGGTTAGGATTAGGGGACGGCTGAGGGTCAGGCTTCGGGGAAGGGTTAGGGTTAGGCTTCGGGCTAGGGTTAGGGATAGGGGACGGGGACGGTTTAGGGTCCAGGTGAGGGTACGACAACGCTCTAGGGGGAGCGTACGTGTGAGGGCGCGGGTTAGTGTCAGCGTACGGGTTAGGATTAGGGGACGGCTGAGGGTCAGGCTTCGGGGAAGGGTTAGGGTTAGGCTTCGGGCTAGGGTTAGGGTTAGGGGACGGGGACGGTTTAGGGTCCAGGTGAGGGTACGACAACGCTCTAGGGGGAGCGTACGTGTGAGGGCGCGGGTTAGTGTCAGCGTACGGGTTAGGATTAGGGGACGGCTGAGGGTCAGGCTTCGGGGAAGGGTTAGGGTTAGGCTTCGGGCTAGGGTTAGGGTTAGGGGACGGGGACGGTTCAGGGTCCAGGTGAGGGTACGACAACGCTCTAGGGGGAGCGTACGTGTGAGGGCGCGGGTTAGTGTCAGCGTACGGGTTAGGATTAGGGGACGGCTGAGGGTCAGGCTTCGGGGAAGGGTTACGGTTAGGCTTCGGGCTAGGGTTAGGGTTAGGGGACGGGGACGGTTTAGGGTCCAGGTGAGGGTACGACAACGCTCTAGGGGGAGCGTACATGTGAGGGCGCGGGTTAGTGTCAGCGTACGGGTTAGGATTAGGGGACGGCTGAGGGTCAGGCTTCGGGGAAGGGTTAGGGTTAGGCTTCGGGCTAGGGTTAGGGTTAGGGGACGGGGACGGCTTAGGGTCCAGGTGAGGGTACGACAACGCTCTAGGGGGAGCGTACGTGTGAGGGCGCGGGTTAGTGTCAGCGTACGGGTTAGGATTAGGGGACGGCTGAGGGTCAGGCTTCGGGGAAGGGTTAGGGTTAGGCTTCGGGCTAGGGTTAGGGTTAGGGGACGGGGACGGTTTAGGGTCCAGGTGAGGGTACGACAACGCTCTAGGGGGAGCGTACGTGTGAGGGCGCGGGTTAGTGTCAGCGTACGGGTTAGGATTAGGGGACGGCTGAGGGTCAGGCTTCGGGAAAGGGTTAGGGTTAGGCTTCGGGCTAGGGTTAGGGTTAGGGGACGGGGACGGTTCAGGGTCCAGGTGAGGGTACGACAACGCTCTAGGGGGAGCGTACGTGTGAGGGCGCGGGTTAGTGTCAGCGTACGGGTTAGGATTAGGGGACGGCTGAGGGTCAGGCTTCGGGAAAGGGTTAGGGTTAGGCTTCAGGCTAGGGTTAGGGTTAGGGGACGGGGACGGTTCAGGGTCCAGGTGAGGGTACGACAACGCTCTAGGGGGAGCGTACGTGTGAGGGCGCGGGTTAGTGTCAGCGTACGGGTTAGGATTAGGGGACGGCTGAGGGTCAGGCTTCGGGGAAGGGTTAGGGTTAGGCTTCGGGCTAGGGTTAGGGTTAGGGGACGGGGACGGTTTAGGGTCCAGGTGAGGGTACGACAACGCTCTAGGGGGAGCGTATGTGTGAGGGCGCGGGTTAGTGTCAGCGTACGGGTTAGGATTAGGGGACGGCTGAGGGTCAGGCTTCGGGGAAGGGTTAGGGTTAGGGTTCGGGCTAGGGTTAGGGTTAGGGGACGGGGACGGTTTAGGGTCCAGGTGAGGGTACGACAACGCTCTAGGGGGAGCGTACGTGTGAGGGCGCGGGTTAGTGTCAGCGTACGGGTTAGGATTAGGGGACGGCTGAGGGTCAGGCTTCGGGGAAGGGTTAGGGTTAGGCTTCGGGCTAGGGTTAGGGTTAGGGGACGGGGACGGTTTAGGGTCCAGGTGAGGGTACGACAACGCTCTAGGGGGAGCGTACGTGTGAGGGCGCGGGTTAGTGTCAGCGTACGGGTTAGGATTAGGGGATGGCTGAGGGTCAGGCTTCGGGGAAGGGTTAGGGTTAGGCTTCGGGCTAGGGTTAGGGTTAGGGGACGGGGACGGTTTAGGGTCCAGGTGACGGTACGACAACGCTCTAGGGGGAGCGTACGTGTGAGGGCGCGGGTTAGTGTCAGCGTACGGGTTAGGATTAGGGGACGACTGAGGGTCAGGCTTCGGGAAAGGGTTAGGGTTAGGCTTCGGGCTAGGGTTAGGGTTAGGGGACGGGGACGGTTCAGGGTCCAGGTGAGGGTACGACAACGCTCTAGGGGGAGCGTACGTGTGAGGGCGCGGGTTAGTGTCAGCGTACGGGTTAGGATTAGGGGACGGCTGAGGGTCAGGCTTCGGGGAAGGGTTAGGGTTAGGCTTCGGGCTAGGGTTAGGGTTAGGGGACGGGGACGGTTTAGGGTCCAGGTGAGGGTACGACAACGCTCTAGGGGGAGCGTACGTGTGAGGGCGCGGGTTAGTGTCAGCGTACGGGTTAGGATTAGGGGACGGCTGAGAGTCAGGCTTCGGGGAAGGGTTAGGGTTAGGGTTCGGGCTAGGGTTAGGGTTAGGGGACGGGGACGGTTTAGGGTCCAGGTGAGGGTACGACAACGCTCTAGGGGGAGCGTACGTGTGAGGGCGCGGGTTAGTGTCAGCGTACGGGTTAGGATTAGGGGACGGCTGAGGGTCAGGCTTCGGGGAAGGGTTAGGGTTAGGCTTCGGGCTAGGGTTAGGGTTAGGGGACGGGGACGGTTTAGGGTCCAGGTGAGGGTACGACAACGCTCTAGGGGGAGCGTACGTGTGAGGGCGCGGGTTAGTGTCAGCGTACGGGTTAGGATTAGGGGATGGCTGAGGGTCAGGCTTCGGGGAAGGGTTAGGGTTAGGCTTCGGGCTAGGGTTAGGGTTAGGGGACGGGGACGGTTTAGGGTCCAGGTGACGGTACGACAACGCTCTAGGGGGAGCGTACGTGTGAGGGCGTGGGTTAGTGTCAGCGTACGGGTTAGGATTAGGGGACGGCTGAGGGTCAGGCTTCGGGGAAGGGTTAGGGTTAGGCTTCGGGCTAGGGTTAGGGTTAGGGGACGGGGACGGTTTAGGGTCCAGGTGAGGGTACGACAACGCTCTAGGGGGAGCGTACGTGTGAGGGCGCGGGTTAGTGTCAGCGTACGGGTTAGGATTAGGGGACGGCTGAGGGTCAGGCTTCGGGGAAGGGTTAGGGTTAGTCTTCGGGCTAGGGTTAGGGTTAGGGGACGGGGACGGTTTAGGGTCCAGGTGAGGGTACGACAATGCTCTAGGGGGAGCGTACGTGTGAGGGCGTGGGTTAGTGTCAGCGTACGGGTTAGGATTAGGGGACGGCTGAGGGTCAGGCTTCGGGGAAGGGTTAGGGTTAGGCTTCGGGCTAGGGTTAGGGTTAGGGGACGGGGACGGTTTAGGGTCCAGGTGAGGGTACGACAACGCTCTAGGGGGAGCGTACGTGTGAGGGCGCGGGTTAGTGTCAGCGTACGGGTTAGGATTAGGGGACGGCTGAGGGTCAGGCTTCGGGGAAGGGTTAGGGTTAGGCTTCGGGCTAAGGTTAGGGTTAGGGGACGGGGACGGTTCAGGGTCCAGGTGAGGGTACGACAACGCTCTAGGGGGAGCGTACGTGTGAGGGCGCGGGTTAGTGTCAGCGTACGGGTTAGGATTAGGGGACGGCTGAGGGTCAGGCTTCGGGGAAGGGTTAGGGTTAGGCTTCGGGCTAGGGTTAGGGTTAGGGGACGGGGACGGTTCAGGGTCCAGGTGAGGGTACGACAACGCTCTAGGGGGAGCGTACGTGTGAGGGCGTGGGTTAGTGTCAGCGTACGGGTTAGGATTAGGGGACGGCTGAGGGTCAGGCTTCGGGGAAGGATTAGGGTTAGGCTTCGGGCTAGGGTTAGGGTTAGGGGACGGGGACGGTTCAGGGTCCAGGTGAGGGTACGACAACGCTCTAGGGGGAGCGTACGTGTGAGGGCGCGGGTTAGTGTCAGCGTACGGGTTAGGATTAGGGGACGGCTGAGGGTCAGGCTTCGGGGAAGGGTTAGGGTTAGGCTTCGGGCTAGGGTTAGGGTTAGGGGACGGGGACGGTTTAGGGTCCAGGTGAGGGTACGACAACGCTCTAGGGGGAGCGTACGTGTGAGGGCGCGGGTTAGTGTCAGCGTACGGGTTAGGATTAGGGGACGGCTGAGGGTCAGGCTTCTGGTAAGGGTTAGGGTTAGGGTTCGGTCTAGGGTTAGGGTTAGGGGACGGGGACGGTTTAGGGTCCAGGTGAGGGTACGACAACGCTCTAGGGGGAGCGTACGTGTGAGGGCGCGGGTTAGTGTCAGCGTACGGGTTAGGATTAGGGGACGGCTGAGGGTCAGGCTTCGGGGAAGGGTTAGGGTTAGGGTTCGGGCTAGGGTTAGGGTTAGGGGACGGGGACGGTTTAGGGTCCAGGTGAGGGTACGACAATGCTCTAGGGGGAGCGTACGTGTGAGGGCGCGGGTTAGTGTCAGCGTACGGGTTAGGATTAGGGGACGGCTGAGGGTCAGGCTTCGGGGAAGGGTTAGGGTTAGGGTTCGGTCTAGGGTTAGGGTTAGGGCACGGGGACGGTTTAGGGTCCAGGTGAGGGTACGACAACGCTCTAGGGGGAGCGTACGTGTGAGGGCGCGGGTTAGTGTCAGCGTACGGGTTAGGATTAGGGGACGGCTGAGGGTCAGGCTTCGGGGAAGGGTTAGGGTTAGGGTTCGGGCTAGGGTTAGGGTTAGGGGACGGGGACGGTTTAGGGTCCAGGTGAGGGTACGACAACGCTCTAGGGGGAGCGTACGTGTGAGGGCGCGGGTTAGTGTCAGCGTACGGGTTAGGATTAGGGGACGGCTGAGGGTCAGGCTTCGGGGAAGGGTTAGGGTTAGGGTTCGGGCTAGGGTTAGGGTTAGGGGACGGGGACGGTTTAGGGTCCAGGTGAGGGTACGACAACGCTCTAGGGGGAGCGTACGTGTGAGGGCGCGGGTTAGTGTCAGCGTACGGGTTAGGATTAGGGGACGTCTGAGGGTCAGGCTTCGGGGAAGGGTTAGGGTTAGGGCTCGGGCTAGGGTTAGGGTTAGGGGACGGGGACGGTTTAGGGTCCAGGTGAGGGTACGACAACGCTCTAGGGGGAGCGTACGTGTGAGGGCGCGGGTTAGTGTCAGCGTACGGGTTAGGATTAGGGGACGGCTGAGGGTCAGGCTTCGGGGAAGGGTTAGGGTTAGGGTTCGGGCTAGGGTTAGGGTTAGGGGACGGGGACGGTTCAGGGTCCAGGTGAGGGTACGACAACGCTCTAGGGGGAGCGTACGTGTGAGGGCGTGGGTTAGTGTCAGCGTACGGGTTAGGATTAGGGGACGGCTGAGGGTCAGGCTTCGGGGAAGGATTAGGGTTAGGCTTCGGGCTAGGGTTAGGGTTAGGGGACGGGGACGGTTCAGGGTCCAGGTGAGGGTACGACAACGCTCCATGGGGAGCGTACGTGTGAGGGCGCGGGTTAGTGTCAGCGTACGGGTTAGGATTAGGGGACGGCTGAGGGTCAGGCTTCGGGGAAGGGTTAGGGTTAGGGTTCGAGCTAGGGTTAGGGTTAGGGGACGGGGACGGTTCAGGGTCCAGGTGAGGGTACGACAACGCTCTAGGGGGAGCGTACGTGTGAGGGCGCGGGTTAGTGTCAGCGTACGGGTTAGGATTAGGGGACGGCTGAGGGTCAGGCTTCGGGGAAGGGTTAGGGTTAGGGTTCGGGCTAGGGTTAGGGTTAGGGGACGGGGACGGTTTAGGGTCCAGGTGAGGGTACGACAACGCTCTAGGGGGAGCGTACGTGTGAGGGCGCGGGTTAGTGTCAGCGTACGGGTTAGGATTAGGGGACGGCTGAGGGTCAGGCTTCGGGGAAGGGTTAGGGTTAGAGTTCGGGCTAGGGTTAGGGTTAGGGGACGGGGACGGTTTAGGGTCCAGGTGAGGGTACGACAACGCTCTAGGGGGAGCGTACGTGTGAGGGCGCGGGTTAGTGTCAGCGTACGGGTTAGGATTAGGGGACGGCTGAGGGTCAGGCTTCGGGGAAGGGTTAGGGTTAGGGTTCGGGCTAGGGTTAGGGTTAGGGGACGGGGACGGTTTAGGGTCCAGGTGAGGGTACGACAACGCTCTAGGGGGAGCGTACGTGTGAGGGCGCGGGTTAGTGTCAGCGTACGGGTTAGGATTAGGGGACGGCTGAGGGTCAGGCTTCGGGGAAGGGTTAGGGTTAGGGTTCGGGCTAGGGTTAGGGGACGGGGACGGGGACGGTTTAGGGTCCAGGTGAGGGTACGACAACGCTCTAGGGGGAGCGTACGTGTGAGGGCGCGGGTTAGTGTCAGCGTACGGGTTAGGATTAGGGGACGGCTGAGGGTCAGGCTTCGGGGAAGGGTTAGGGTTAGGGTTCGGGCTAGGGTTAGGGTTAGGGGACGGGGACGGTTTAAGGTCCAGGTGAGGGTACGACAACGCTCTAGGGGGAGCGTACGTGTGAGGGCGCGGGTTAGTGTCAGCGTACGGGTTAGGATTAGGGGACGGCTGAGGGTCAGGCTTCGGGGAAGGGTTAGGGTTAGGGTTCGGTCTAGGGTTAGGGTTAGGGGACGGGGACGGTTTAGGGTCCAGGTGAGGGTACGACAACGCTCTAGGGGGAGCGTACGTGTGAGGGCGCGGGTTAGTGTCAGCGTACGGGTTAGGATTAGGGGACGGCTGAGGGTCAGGCTTCGGGGAAGGGTTAGGGTTAGGCTTCGGGCTAGGGTTAGGGTTAGGGGACGGGGACGGTTTAGGGTCCAGGTGAGGGTACGACAACGCTCTAGGGGGAGCGTACGTGTGAGGGCGCGGGTTAGTGTCAGCGTACGGGTTAGGATTAGGGGACGGCTGAGGGTCAGGCTTCGGGGAAGGGTTAGGGTTAGGGTTCGGGCTAGGTTTAGGGTTAGGGGACGGGGACGGTTTAGGGTCCAGGTGAGGGTACGACAACGCTCTAGGGGGAGCGTACGTGTGAGGGCGCGGGTTAGTGTCAGCGTACGGGTTAGGATTAGGGGACGGCTGAGGGTCAGGCTTCGGGGAAGGGTTAGGGTTAGGGTTCGGGCTAGGCTTAGGGTTAGGGGACGGGGACGGTTTAGGGTCCAGGTGAGGGTACGACAACGCTCTAGGGGGAGCGTACGTGTGAGGGCGCGGGTTAGTGTCAGCGTACGGGTTAGGATTAGGGGACGGCTGAGGGTCAGGCTTCGGGGAAGGGTTAGGGTTAGGGTTCGGGCTAGGGTTAGGGTTAGGGGACGGGGACGGTTTAAGGTCCAGGTGAGGGTACGACAACGCTCTAGGGGGAGCGTACGTGTGAGGGCGCGGGTTAGTGTCAGCGTACGGGTTAGGATTAGGGGACGGCTGAGGGTCAGGCTTCGGGGAAGGGTTAGGGTTAGGGTTCGGTCTAGGGTTAGGGTTAGGGGACGGGGACGGTTTAGGGTCCAGGTGAGGGTACGACAACGCTCTAGGGGGAGCGTACGTGTGAGGGCGCGGGTTAGTGTCAGCGTACGGGTTAGGATTAGGGGACGGCTGAGGGTCAGGCTTCGGGGAAGGGTTAGGGTTAGGCTTCGGGCTAGGGTTAGGGTTAGGGGACGGGGACGGTTTAGGGTCCAGGTGAGGGTACGACAACGCTCTAGGGGGAGCGTACGTGTGAGGGCGCGGGTTAGTGTCAGCGTACGGGTTAGGATTAGGGGACGGCTGAGGGTCAGGCTTCGGGGAAGGGTTAGGGTTAGGGTTCGGGCTAGGTTTAGGGTTAGGGGACGGGGACGGTTCAGGGTCCAGGTGAGGGTACGACAACGCTCTAGGGGGAGCGTACGTGTGAGGGCGCGGGTTAGTGTCAGCGTACGGGTTAGGATTAGGGGACGGCTGAGGGTCAGGCTTCGGGGAAGGGTTAGGGTTAGGGTTCGGGCTAGGGTTAGGGTTAGGGGACGGGGACGGTTTAGGGTCCAGGTGAGGGTACGACAACGCTCTAGGGGGAGCGTACGTGTGAGGGCGCGGGTTAGTGTCAGCGTACGGGTTAGGATTAGGGGACGGCTGAGGGTCAGGCTTCGGGGAAGGGTTAGGGTTAGGGTTCGGGCTAGGGTTAGGGTTAGGGGACAGGGACGGTTTAGGTTCCAGTTGAGGGTACGACAACGCTCTAGGGGGAGCGTACGTGTGAGGGCGCGGGTTAGTGTCAGCGTACGGGTTAGGATTAGGGGACGGCTGAGGGTCAGGCTTCGGGGAAGGGTTAGGGTTAGGGTTCGGGCTAGGGTTAGGGTTAGGGGACGGGGACGGTTTAGGGTCCAGGTGAGGGTACGACAACGCTCTAGGGGGAGCGTACGTGTGAGGGCGTGGGTTAGTGTCAGCGTACGGGTTAGGATTAGGGGACGGCTGAGGGTCAGGCTTCGGGGAAGGGTTAGGGTTAGGGTTCGGGCTAGGGTTAGGTTTAGGGGACGGGGACGGTTTAGGGTCCAGTTGAGGGTACGACAACGCTCTAGGGGGAGCGTACGTGTGAGGGCGCGGGTTAGTGTCAGCGTACGGGTTAGGATTAGGGGACGGCTGAGGGTCAGGCTTCGGGGAAGGGTTAGGGTTAGGGTTCGGGCTAGGGTTAGGGTTAGGGGACGGGGACGGTTAAGGGTCCAGGTGAGGGTACGACAACGCTCTAGGGGGAGCGTACGTGTGAGGGCGTGGGTTAGTGTCTGCGTACGGGTTAGGATTAGGGGACGGCTGTGGGTCAGGCTTCGGGGAAGGGTTAGGGTTAGGGTTCGGGCTAGGGTTAGGGTTAGGGGACGGGGACGGTTTAGGGTCCAGGTGAGGGTACGACAACGCTCTAGGGGGAGCGTACGTGTGAGGGCGCGGGTTAGTGTCAGCGTACGGGTTAGGATTAGGGGACGGCTGAGGGTCAGGCTTCGGGGAAGGGTTAGGGTTAGGCTTCGGGCTAGGGTTAGGGTTAGGGGACGGGGACGGTTTAGGGTCCAGGTGAGGGTACGACAACGCTCTAGGGGGAGCGTACGTGTGAGGGCGCGGGTTAATGTCAGCGTACGGGTTAGGATTAGGGGACGGCTGAGGGTCAGGCTTCGGGGAAGTGTTAGGGTTAGGGCTCGGGCTAGGGTTAGGGTTAGGGGACGGGGACGGTTTAGGGTCCAGGTGAGGGTACGACAACGCTCTAGGGGGAGCGTACGTGTGAGGGCGCGGGTTAGTGTCAGCGTACGGGTTAGGATTAGGGGACGGCTGAGGGTCAGGCTTCGGGGAAGGGTTAGGGTTAGGCTTCGGGCTAGGGTTAGGGTTAGGGGACGGGGACGGTTTAGGGTCCAGGTGAGGGTACGACAACGCTCTAGGGGGAGCGTACGTGTGAGGGCGCGGGTTAGTGTCAGCGTACGGGTTAGGATTAGGGGACGGCTGAGGGTCAGGCTTCGGGGAAGGGTTAGGGTTAGGGTTCGGGCTAGGGTTAGGGTTAGGGGACGGGGACGGTTTAGGGTCCAGGTGAGGGTACGACAACGCTCTAGGGGGAGCGTACGTGTGAGGGCGCGGGTTAGTGTCAGCGTACGGGTTAGGATTAGGGGACGGCTGAGGGTCAGGCTTCGGGGAAGGGTTAGGGTTAGGGTTCGGGCTAGGCTTAGGGTTAGGGGACGGGGACGGTTTAGGGTCCAGGTGAGGGTACGACAACGCTCTAGGGGGAGCGTACGTGTGAGGGCGCGGGTTAGTGTCAGCGTACGGGTTAGGATTAGGGGACGGCTGAGGGTCAGGCTTCGGGGAAGGGTTAGGGTTAGGGTTCGGGCTAGGGTTAGGGTTAGGGGACGGGAACGGTTTAGGGTCCAGGTGAGGGTACGACAACGCTCTAGGGGGAGCGTACGTGTGAGGGCGCGGGTTAGTGTCAGCGTACGGGTTAGGATTAGGGGACGGCTGAGGGTAAGGCTTCGGGGAAGGGTTAGGGTTAGGCTTCGGGCTAGGGTTAGGGTTAGGGGACGGGGACGGTTCAGGGTCCAGGTGAGGGTACGACAACGCTCTAGGGGGAGCGTACGTGTGAGGGCGCGGGTTAGTGTCAGCGTACGGGTTAGGATTAGGGGACGGCTGAGGGTCAGGCTTCGGGGAAGGGTTAGGGTTAGGGTTCGGGCTAGGGTTAGGGTTAGGGGACGGGGACGGTTTAGGGTCCAGGTGAGGGTACGACAACGCTCTAGGGGGAGCGTACGTGTGAGGGCGCGGGTTAGTGTCAGCGTACGGGTTAGGATTAGGGGACGGCTGAGGGTCAGGCTTCGGGGAAGGGTTAGGGTTAGGCTTCGGGCTAGGGTTAGGGTTAGGGGACGGGGACGGTTCAGGGTCCAGGTGAGGGTACGACAACGCTCTAGGGGGAGCGTACGTGTGAGGGCGCGGGTTAGTGTCAACGTACGGGTTAGGATTAGGGGACGGCTGAGGGTCAGGCTTCGGGGAAGGGTTAGGGTTAGGCTTCGGGCTAGGGTTAGGGTTAGGGGACGGGGACGGTTCAGGGTCCAGGTGAGGGTACGACAACGCTCTAGGGGGAGCGTACGTGTGAGGGCGCGGGTTAGTGTCAGCGTACAGGTTAGGATTAGGGGACGGCTGAGGGTCAGGCTTCGGGGAAGGGTTAGGGTTAGGCTTCGGGCTAGGGTTAGGGTTAGGGGACGGGGACGGTTTAGGGTCCAGGTGAGGGTACGACAACGCTCTAGGGGGAGCGTACGTGTGAGGGCGCGGGTTAGTGTCAGCGTACGGGTTAGGATTAGGGGACGGCTGAGGGTCAGGCTTCGGGGAAGGGTTAGGGTTAGGCTTCGGGCTAGGGTTAGGGTTAGGGGACGGGGACGGTTCAGGGTCCAGGTGAGGGTACGACAACGCTCTAGGGGAAGCGTACGTGTGAGGGCGCGGGTTAGTGTCAGCGTACGGGTTAGGATTAGGGGACGGCTGAGGGTCAGGCTTCGGGGAAGGGTTAGGGTTAGGGTTCGGGCTAGGGTTAGGGTTAGGGGACGGGGACGGTTTAGGGTCCAGGTGAGGGTACGACAACGCTCTAGGGGGAGCGTACGTGTGAGGGCGCGGGTTAGTGTCAGCGTACGGGTTAGGATTAGGGGACGGCTGAGGGTCAGGCTTCGGGGAAGGGTTAGGGTTAGGCTTCGGGCTAGGGTTAGGGTTAGGGGACGGGGACGGTTTAGGGTCCAGGTGAGGGTACGACAACGCTCTAGGGGGAGCGTACGTGTGAGGGCGCGGGTTAGTGTCAGCGTACGGGTTAGGATTAGGGGATGGCTGAGGGTCAGGCTTCGGGGAAGGGTTAGGGTTAGGCTTCGGGCTAGGGTTAGGGTTAGGGGACGGGGACGGTTTAGGGTCCAGGTGAGGGTACGACAACGCTCTAGGGGGAGCGTACGTGTGAGGGCGCGGGTTAGTGTCAGCGTACGGGTTAGGATTAGGGGACGGCTGAGGGTCAGGCTTCGGGGAAGGGTTAGGGTTAGGCTTCGGGCTAGGGTTAGGGTTAGGGGACGGGGACGGTTTAGGGTCCAGGTTGAGGGTACGACAACGCTCTAGGGGGAGCGTACGTGTGAGGGCGCGGGTTAGTGTCAGCGTACGGGTTAGGATTAGGGGACGGCTGAGGGTCAGGCTTCGGGGAAGGGTTAGGGTTAGGCTTCGGGCTAGGGTTAGGGTTAGGGGACGGGGACGGTTTAGGGTCCAGGTGAGGGTACGACAACGCTCTAGGGGGAGCGTACGTGTGAGGGCGCGGGTTAGTGTCAGCGTACGGGTTAGGATTAGGGGACGGCTGAGGGTCAGGCTTCGGGGAAGGGTTAGGGTTAGGCTTCGGGCTAGGGTTAGGGTTAGGGAACGGGGACGGTTTAGGGTCCAGGTGAGGGTACGACAACGCTCTAGGAGGAGCGTACGTGTGAGGGCGCGGGTTAGTGTCAGCGTACGGGTTAGGATTAGGGGACGGCTGAGGGTCAGGCTTCGGGGAAGTGTTAGGGTTAGGGTTCGGGCTAGGGTTAGGGTTAGGGGACGGGGACGGTTTAGGGTCCAGGTGAGGGTACGACAACGCTCTAGGGGGAGCGTACGTGTGAGGGCGCGGGTTAGTGTCAGCGTACGGGTTAGGATTAGGGGACGGCTGAGGGTCAGGCTTCGGGGAAGGGTTAGGGTTAGGCTTCGGGCTAGGGTTAGGGTTAGGGGACGGGGACGGTTCAGGGTCCAGGTGAGGGTACGACAACGCTCTAGGGGGAGCGTACGTGTGAGGGCGCGGGTTAGTGTCAACGTACGGGTTAGGATTAGGGGACGGCTGAGGGTCAGGCTTCGGGGAAGGGTTAGGGTTAGGCTTCGGGCTAGGGTTAGGGTTAGGGGACGGGGACGGTTCAGGGTCCAGGTGAGGGTACGACAACGCTCTAGGGGGAGCGTACGTGTGAGGGCGCGGGTTAGTGTCAGCGTACAGGTTAGGATTAGGGGACGGCTGAGGGTCAGGCTTCGGGGAAGGGTTAGGGTTAGGCTTCGGGCTAGGGTTAGGGTTAGGGGACGGGGACGGTTTAGGGTCCAGGTGAGGGTACGACAACGCTCTAGGGGGAGCGTACGTGTGAGGGCGCGGGTTAGTGTCAGCGTACGGGTTAGGATTAGGGGACGGCTGAGGGTCAGGCTTCGGGGAAGGGTTAGGGTTAGGCTTCGGGCTAGGGTTAGGGTTAGGGGACGGGGACGGTTCAGGGTCCAGGTGAGGGTACGACAACGCTCTAGGGGAAGCGTACGTGTGAGGGCGCGGGTTAGTGTCAGCGTACGGGTTAGGATTAGGGGACGGCTGAGGGTCAGGCTTCGGGGAAGGGTTAGGGTTAGGGTTCGGGCTAGGGTTAGGGTTAGGGGACGGGGACGGTTTAGGGTCCAGGTGAGGGTACGACAACGCTCTAGGGGGAGCGTACGTGTGAGGGCGCGGGTTAGTGTCAGCGTACGGGTTAGGATTAGGGGACGGCTGAGGGTCAGGCTTCGGGGAAGGGTTAGGGTTAGGCTTCGGGCTAGGGTTAGGGTTAGGGGACGGGGACGGTTTAGGGTCCAGGTGAGGGTACGACAACGCTCTAGGGGGAGCGTACGTGTGAGGGCGCGGGTTAGTGTCAGCGTACGGGTTAGGATTAGGGGATGGCTGAGGGTCAGGCTTCGGGGAAGGGTTAGGGTTAGGCTTCGGGCTAGGGTTAGGGTTAGGGGACGGGGACGGTTTAGGGTCCAGGTGAGGGTACGACAACGCTCTAGGGGGAGCGTACGTGTGAGGGCGCGGGTTAGTGTCAGCGTACGGGTTAGGATTAGGGGACGGCTGAGGGTCAGGCTTCGGGGAAGGGTTAGGGTTAGGCTTCGGGCTAGGGTTAGGGTTAGGGGACGGGGACGGTTTAGGGTCCAGGTTGAGGGTACGACAACGCTCTAGGGGGAGCGTACGTGTGAGGGCGCGGGTTAGTGTCAGCGTACGGGTTAGGATTAGGGGACGGCTGAGGGTCAGGCTTCGGGGAAGGGTTAGGGTTAGGCTTCGGGCTAGGGTTAGGGTTAGGGGACGGGGACGGTTTAGGGTCCAGGTGAGGGTACGACAACGCTCTAGGGGGAGCGTACGTGTGAGGGCGCGGGTTAGTGTCAGCGTACGGGTTAGGATTAGGGGACGGCTGAGGGTCAGGCTTCGGGGAAGGGTTAGGGTTAGGCTTCGGGCTAGGGTTAGGGTTAGGGAACGGGGACGGTTTAGGGTCCAGGTGAGGGTACGACAACGCTCTAGGAGGAGCGTACGTGTGAGGGCGCGGGTTAGTGTCAGCGTACGGGTTAGGATTAGGGGACGGCTGAGGGTCAGGCTTCGGGGAAGTGTTAGGGTTAGGGTTCGGGCTAGGGTTAGGGTTAGGGGACGGGGACGGTTTAGGGTCCAGGTGAGGGTACGACAACGCTCTAGGGGGAGCGTACGTGTGAGGGCGCGGGTTAGTGTCAGCGTACGGGTTAGGATTAGGGGACGGCTGAGGGTCAGGCTTCGGGGAAGGGTTAGGGTTAGGGCTCGGGCTAGGGTTAGGGTTAGGGGACGGGAACGGTTTAGGGTCCAGGTGAGGGTACGACAACGCTCTAGGGGGAGCGTACGTGTGAGGGCGCGGGTTAGTGTCAGCGTACGGGTTAGGATTAGGGGACGGCTGAGGGTCAGGCTTCGGGGAAGTGTTAGGGTTAGGGTTCGGGCTAGGGTTAGGGTTAGGGGACGGGGACGGTTTAGGGTCCAGGTGAGGGTACGACAACGCTCTAGGGGGAGCGTACGTGTGAGGGCGCTGGTTAGTGTCAGCGTACGGGTTAGGATTAGGGGACGGCTGAGGGTCAGGCTTCGGGGAAGGGTTAGGGTTAGGGTTCGGGCTAGGGTTAGGGTTAGGGGACGGGGACGGTTTAGGGTCCAGGTGAGGGTATGACAACGCTCTAGGGGGAGCGTACGTGTGAGGGCGCGGGTTAGTGTCAGCGTACGGGTTAGGATTAGGGGACGGCTGAGGGTCAGGCTTCGGGGAAGGGTTAGGGTTAGGGTTCGGGCTAGGGTTAGGGTTAGGGGACGGGGACGGTTAAGGGTCCAGGTGAGGGTACGACAACGCTCTAGGGGGAGCGTACGTGTGAGGGCGCGGGTTAGTGTCAGCGTACGGGTTAGGATTAGGGGACGGCTGAGGGTCAGGCTTCGGGGAAGGGTTAGGTTTAGGGTTCGGGCTAGGGTTAGGGTTAGGGGACGGGGACGGTTAAGGGTCCAGGTGAGGGTACGACAACGCTCTAGGGGGAGCGTACGTGTGAGGGCGCGGGTTAGTGTCAGCGTACGGGTTAGGATTAGGGGACGGCTGAGGGTCAGGCTTCGGGGAAGGGTTAGGGTTAGGGTTCGGGCTAGGGTTAGGGTTAGGGGACGGGGACGGTTTAGGGTCCAGGTGAGGGTACGACAACGCTCTAGGGGGAGCGTACGTGTGAGGGCGCGGGTTAGTGTCAGCGTACGGGTTAGGATTAGGGGACGGCTGAGGGTCAGGCTTCGGGGAAGGGTTAGGGTTAGGCTTCGGGCTAGGGTTAGGGTTAGGGGACGGGGACGGTTTAGGGTCCAGGTGAGGGTACGACAACGCTCTAGGGGGAGCGTACGTGTGAGGGCGCGGGTTAGTGTCAGCGTACGGGTTAGGATTAGGGGACGGCTGAGGGTCAGGCTTCGGGGAAGGGTTAGGGTTAGGCTTCGGGCTAGGGTTAGGGTTAGGGGACGGGGACGGTTTAGGGTCCAGGTGAGGGTACGACAACGCTCTAGGGGGAGCGTACGTGTGAGGGCGCGGGTTAGTGTCAGCGTACGGGTTAGGATTAGGGGACGGCTGAGGGTCAGGCTTCGGGGAAGGGTTAGGGTTAGGCTTCGGACTAGGGTTAGGGTTAGGGGACGGGGACGGTTTAGGGTCCAGGTGAGGGTACGACAATGCTCTAGGGGGAGCGTACGTGTGAGGGCGCGGGTTAGTGTCAGCGTACGGGTTAGGATTAGGGGACGGCTGAGGGTCAGGCTTCGGGGAAGGGTTAGGGTTAGGGTTCGGGCTAGGGTTAGGGTTAGGGGACGGGGACGGTTTAGGGTCCAGGTGAGGGTACGACAACGCTCTAGGGGGAGCGTACGTGTGAGGGCGCGGGTTAGTGTCAGCGTACGGGTTAGGATTAGGGGACGGCTGAGGGTCAGGCTTCGGGGAAGGGTTAGGGTTAGGGTTCGGGCTAGGCTTAGGGTCAGGGGACGGGGACGGTTTAGGGTCCAGGTGAGGGTACGACAACGCTCTAGGGGGAGCGTACGTGTGAGGGCGCGGGTTAGTGTCAGCGTACGGGTTAGGATTAGGGGACGGCTGAGGGTCAGGCTTCGGGGAAGGGTTAGGGTTAGTGTTCGGGCTAGGGTTAGGGTTAGGGGACGGGGACGGTTTAGGGTCCAGGTGAGGGTACGACAACGCTCTAGGGGGAGCGTACGTGTGAGGGCGCGGGTTAGTGTCAGCGTACGGGTTAGGATTAGGGGACGGCTGAGGGTCAGGCTTCGGGGAAGGGTTAGGGTTAGGCTTCGGGCTAGGGTTAGGGTTAGGGGACGGGGACGGTTCAGGGTCCAGGTGAGGGTACGACAACGCTCTAGGGGGAGCGTACGTGTGAGGGCGCGGGTTAGTGTCAGCGTACGGGTTAGGATTAGGGGACGGCTGAGGGTCAGGCTTCGGGGAAGGGTTAGGGTTAGTGTTCGGGCTAGGGTTAGGGTTAGGGGACGGGGACGGTTTAGGGTCCAGGTGAGGGTACGACAACGCTCTAGGGGGAGCGTACGTGTGAGGGCGCGGGTTAGTGTCAGCGTACGGGTTAGGATTAGGGGACGGCTGAGGGTCAGGCTTCGGGGAAGGGTTAGGGTTAGGCTTCGGGCTAGGGTTAGGGTTAGGGGACGGGGACGGTTCAGGGTCCAGGTGAGGGTACGACAACGCTCTAGGGGGAGCGTACGTGTGAGGGCGCGGGTTATTGTCAACGTACGGGTTAGGATTAGGGGACGGCTGAGGGTCAGGCTTCGGGGAAGGGTTAGGGTTAGGCTTCGGGCTAGGGTTAGGGTTAGGGGACGGGGACGGTTCAGGGTCCAGGTGAGGGTACGACAACGCTCTAGGGGGAGCGTACGTGTGAGGGCGCGGGTTACTGTCAACGTACGGGTTAGGATTAGGGGACGGCTGAGGGTCAGGCTTCGGGGAAGGGTTAGGGTTAGGGTTCGGGTTAGGGTTAGGGTTAGGGGACGGGGACGGTTTAGGGTCCAGGTGAGGGTACGACAACGCTCTAGGGGGAGCGTACGTGTGAGGGCGCGGGTTAGTGTCAGCGTACGGGTTAGGATTAGGGGACGGCTGAGGGTCAGGCTTCGGGGAAGGGTTAGGGTTAGGGTTCGGGCTAGGCTTAGGGTTAGGGGACGGGGACGGTTTAGGGTCCAGGTGAGGGTACGACAACGCTCTAGGGGGAGCGTACGTGTGAGGGCGCGGGTTAGTGTCAGCGTACGGGTTAGGATTAGGGGACGGCTGAGGGTCAGGCTTCGGGGAAGGGTTAGGGTTAGGGTTCGGGCTAGGGTTAGGGTTAGGGGACGGGAACGGTTTAGGGTCCAGGTGAGGGTACGACAACGCTCTAGGGGGAGCGTACGTGTGAGGGCGCGGGTTAGTGTCAGCGTACGGGTTAGGATTAGGGGACGGCTGAGGGTAAGGCTTCGGGGAAGGGTTAGGGTTAGGCTTCGGGCTAGGGTTAGGGTTAGGGGACGGGGACGGTTCAGGGTCCAGGTGAGGGTACGACAACGCTCTAGGGGGAGCGTACGTGTGAGGGCGCGGGTTAGTGTCAGCGTACGGGTTAGGATTAGGGGACGGCTGAGGGTCAGGCTTCGGGGAAGGGTTAGGGTTAGGGTTCGGGCTAGGGTTAGGGTTAGGGGACGGGGACGGTTTAGGGTCCAGGTGAGGGTACGACAACGCTCTAGGGGGAGCGTACGTGTGAGGGCGCGGGTTAGTGTCAGCGTACGGGTTAGGATTAGGGGACGGCTGAGGGTCAGGCTTCGGGGAAGGGTTAGGGTTAGGCTTCGGGCTAGGGTTAGGGTTAGGGGACGGGGACGGTTCAGGGTCCAGGTGAGGGTACGACAACGCTCTAGGGGGAGCGTACGTGTGAGGGCGCGGGTTAGTGTCAACGTACGGGTTAGGATTAGGGGACGGCTGAGGGTCAGGCTTCGGGGAAGGGTTAGGGTTAGGCTTCGGGCTAGGGTTAGGGTTAGGGGACGGGGACGGTTCAGGGTCCAGGTGAGGGTACGACAACGCTCTAGGGGGAGCGTACGTGTGAGGGCGCGGGTTAGTGTCAGCGTACGGGTTAGGATTAGGGGACGGCTGAGGGTCAGGCTTCGGGGAAGGGTTAGGGTTAGGCTTCGGGCTAGGGTTAGGGTTAGGGGACGGGGACGGTTTAGGGTCCAGGTGAGGGTACGACAACGCTCTAGGGGGAGCGTACGTGTGAGGGCGCGGGTTAGTGTCAGCGTACGGGTTAGGATTAGGGGACGGCTGAGGGTCAGGCTTCGGGGAAGGGTTAGGGTTAGGCTTCGGGCTAGGGTTAGGGTTAGGGGACGGGGACGGTTCAGGGTCCAGGTGAGGGTACGACAACGCTCTAGGGGGAGCGTACGTGTGAGGGCGCGGGTTAGTGTCAGCGTACGGGTTAGGATTAGGGGACGGCTGAGGGTCAGGCTTCGGGGAAGGGTTAGGGTTAGGCTTCGGGCTAGGGTTAGGGTTAGGGGACGGGGACGGTTTAGGGTCCAGGTGAGGGTACGACAACGCTCTAGGGGGAGCGTACGTGTGAGGGCGCGGGTTAGTGTCAGCGTACGGGTTAGGATTAGGGGACGGCTGAGGGTCAGGCTTCGGGGAAGGGTTAGGGTTAGGCTTCGGGCTAGGGTTAGGGTTAGGGGACGGGGACGGTTTAGGGTCCAGGTGAGGGTACGACAACGCTCTAGGGGGAGCGTACGTGTGAGGGCGCGGGTTAGTGTCAGCGTACGGGTTAGGATTAGGGGATGGCTGAGGGTCAGGCTTCGGGGAAGGGTTAGGGTTAGGCTTCGGGCTAGGGTTAGGGTTAGGGGACGGGGACGGTTTAGGGTCCAGGTGAGGGTACGACAACGCTCTAGGGGGAGCGTACGTGTGAGGGCGCGGGTTAGTGTCAGCGTACGGGTTAGGATTAGGGGACGGCTGAGGGTCAGGCTTCGGGGAAGGGTTAGGGTTAGGCTTCGGGCTAGGCTTAGGGTTAGGGGACGGGGACGGTTTAGGGTCCAGGTGAGGGTACGACAACGCTCTAGGGGGAGCGTACGTGTGAGGGCGCGGGTTAGTGTCAGCGTACGGGTTAGGATTAGGGGACGGCTGAGGGTCAGGCTTCGGGGAAGGGTTAGGGTTAGGCTTCGGGCTAGGGTTAGGGTTAGGGGACGGGGACGGTTTAGGGTCCAGGTGAGGGTACGACAACGCTCTAGGGGGAGCGTACGTGTGAGGGCGCGGGTTAGTGTCAGCGTACGGGTTAGGATTAGGGGACGGCTGAGGGTCAGGCTTCGGGGAAGGGTTAGGGTTAGGCTTCGGGCTAGGGTTAGGGTTAGGGGACGGGGACGGTTTAGGGTCCAGGTGAGGGTACGACAACGCTCTAGGGGGAGCGTACGTGTGAGGGCGCGGGTTAGTGTCAGCGTACGGGTTAGGATTAGGGGACGGCTGAGGGTCAGGCTTCGGGGAAGGGTTAGGGTTAGGGTTCGGGCTAGGGTTAGGGTTAGGGGACGGGGACGGTTTAGGGTCCAGGTGAGGGTACGACAACGCTCTAGGGGGAGCGTACGTGTGAGGGCGCGGGTTAGTGTCAGCGTACGGGTTAGGATTAGGGGACGGCTGAGGGTCAGGCTTCGGGGACGGGTTAGGGTTAGGGCTCGGGCTAGGGTTAGGGTTAGGGGACGGGAACGGTTTAGGGTCCAGGTGAGGGTACGACAACGCTCTAGGGGGAGCGTACGTGTGAGGGCGCGGGTTAGTGTCAGCGTACGGGTTAGGATTAGGGGACGGCTGAGGGTCAGGCTTCGGGGAAGTGTTAGGGTTAGGGTTCGGGCTAGGGTTAGGGTTAGGGGACGGGGACGGTTTAGGGTCCAGGTGAGGGTACGACAACGCTCTAGGGGGAGCGTACGTGTGAGGGCGCTGGTTAGTGTCAGCGTACGGGTTAGGATTAGGGGACGGCTGAGGGTCAGGCTTCGGGGAAGGGTTAGGGTTAGGGTTCGGGCTAGGGTTAGGGTTAGGGGACGGGGACGGTTTAGGGTCCAGGTGAGGGTACGACAACGCTCTAGGGGGAGCGTACGTGTGAGGGCGCGGGTTAGTGTCAGCGTACGGGTTAGGATTAGGGGACGGCTGAGGGTCAGGCTTCGGGGAAGGGTTAGGGTTAGGGTTCGGGCTAGGGTTAGGGTTAGGGGACGGGGACGGTTAAGGGTCCAGGTGAGGGTACGACAACGCTCTAGGGGGAGCGTACGTGTGAGGGCGCGGGTTAGTGTCAGCGTACGGGTTAGGATTAGGGGACGGCTGAGGGTCAGGCTTCGGGGAAGGGTTAGGGTTAGGGTTCGGGCTAGGGTTAGGGTTAGGGGACGGGGACGGTTTAGGGTCCAGGTGAGGGTACGACAACGCTCTAGGGGGAGCGTACGTGTGAGGGCGCGGGTTAGTGTCAGCGTACGGGTTAGGATTAGGGGACGGCTGAGGGTCAGGCTTCGGGGAAGGGTTAGGGTTAGGCTTCGGGCTAGGGTTAGGGTTAGGGGACGGGGACGGTTTAGGGTCCAGGTGAGGGTACGACAACGCTCTAGGGGGAGCGTACGTGTGAGGGCGCGGGTTAGTGTCAGCGTACGGGTTAGGATTAGGGGACGGCTGAGGGTCAGGCTTCGGGGAAGGGTTAGGGTTAGGCTTCGGGCTAGGGTTAGGGTTAGGGGACGGGGACGGTTTAGGGTCCAGGTGAGGGTACGACAACGCTCTAGGGGGAGCGTACGTGTGAGGGCGCGGGTTAGTGTCAGCGTACGGGTTAGGATTAGGGGACGGCTGAGGGTCAGGCTTCGGGGAAGGGTTAGGGTTAGTGTTCGGGCTAGGGTTAGGGTTAGGGGACGGGGACGGTTTAGGGTCCAGGTGAGGGTACGACAACGCTCTAGGGGGAGCGTACGTGTGAGGGCGCGGGTTAGTGTCAGCGTACGGGTTAGGATTAGGGGACGGCTGAGGGTCAGGCTTCGGGGAAGGGTTAGGGTTAGGCTTCGGGCTAGGGTTAGGGTTAGGGGACGGGGACGGTTCAGGGTCCAGGTGAGGGTACGACAACGCTCTAGGGGGAGCGTACGTGTGAGGGCGCGGGTTAGTGTCAGCGTACGGGTTAGGATTAGGGGACGGCTGAGGGTCAGGCTTCGGGGAAGGGTTAGGGTTAGGGTTCGGGCTAGGGTTAGGGTTAGGGGACGGGGACGGTTTAGGGTCCAGGTGAGGGTACGACAACGCTCTAGGGGGAGCGTACGTGTGAGGGCGCGGGTTATTGTCAACGTACGGGTTAGGATTAGGGGACGGCTGAGGGTCAGGCTTCGGGGAAGGGTTAGGGTTAGGCTTCGGGCTAGGGTTAGGGTTAGGGGACGGGGACGGTTCAGGGTCCAGGTGAGGGTACGACAACACTCTAGGGGGAGCGTACGTGTGAGGGCGCGGGTTAGTGTCCGCGTACGGGTTAGGATTAGGGGACGGCTGAGGGTCAGGCTTCGGGGAAGGGTTAGGGTTAGGGTTCGGGCTAGGGTTAGGGTTAGGGGACGGGGACGGTTTAGGGTCCAGGTGAGGGTACGACAACGCTCTAGGGGGAGCGTACGTGTGAGGGCGCGGGTTAGTGTCAGCGTACGGGTTAGGATTAGGGGACGGCTGAGGGTCAGGCTTCGGGGAAGGGTTACGGTTAGGGCTCGGGCTAGGGTTAGGGTTAGGGGACGGGGACGGTTTAGGGTCCAGGTGAGGGTACGACAATGCTCTAGGGGGAGCGTACGTGTGAGGGCGCGGGTTAGTGTCAGCGTACGGGTTAGGATTAGGGGACGGCTGAGGGTCAGGCTTCGTGGAAGGGTTAGGGTTAGGGTTCGGGCTAGGGTTAGGGTTAGGGGACGGGGACGGTTTAGGGTCCAGGTGAGGGTACGACAACGCTCTAGGGGGAGCGTACGTGTGAGGGCGCGGGTTAGTGTCAGCGTACGGGTTAGGATTAGGGGACGGCTGAGGGTCAGGCTTCGGGGAAGGGTTAGGGTTAGGGTTCGGGCTAGGCTTAGGGTCAGGGGACGGGGACGTTTTAGGGTCCAGGTGAGGGTACGACAACGCTCTAGGGGGAGCGTACGTGTGAGGGCGCGGGTTAGTGTCAGCGTACGGGTTAGGATTAGGGGACGGCTGAGGGTCAGGCTTCGGGGAAGGGTTAGGGTTAGTGTTCGGGCTAGGGTTAGGGTTAGGGGACGGGGACGGTTTAGGGTCCAGGTGAGGGTACGACAACGCTCTAGGGGGAGCGTACGTGTGAGGGCGCGGGTTAGTGTCAGCGTACGGGTTAGGATTAGGGGACGGCTGAGGGTCAGGCTTCGGGGAAGGGTTAGGGTTAGGCTTCGGGCTAGGGTTAGGGTTAGGGGACGGGGACGGTTCAGGGTCCAGGTGAGGGTACGACAACGCTCTAGGGGGAGCGTACGTGTGAGGGCGCGGGTTAGTGTCAGCGTACGGGTTAGGATTAGGGGACGGCTGAGGGTCAGGCTTCGGGGAAGGGTTAGGGTTAGGGTTCGGGCTAGGGTTAGGGTTAGGGGACGGGGACGGTTTAGGGTCCAGGTGAGGGTACGACAACGCTCTAGGGGGAGCGTACGTGTGAGGGCGCGGGTTAGTGTCAGCGTACGGGTTAGGATTAGGGGACGGCTGAGGGTCAGGCTTCGGGGAAGGGTTAGGGTTAGGGTTCGGGCTAGGCTTAGGGTCAGGGGACGGGGACGGTTTAGGGTCCAGGTGAGGGTACGACAACGCTCTAGGGGGAGCGTACGTGTGAGGGCGCGGGTTAGTGTCAGCGTACGGGTTAGGATTAGGGGACGGCTGAGGGTCAGGCTTCGGGGAAGGGTTAGGGTTAGTGTTCGGGCTAGGGTTAGGGTTAGGGGACGGGGACGGTTTAGGGTCCAGGTGAGGGTACGACAACGCTCTAGGGGGAGCGTACGTGTGAGGGCGCGGGTTAGTGTCAGCGTACGGGTTAGGATTAGGGGACGGCTGAGGGTCAGGCTTCGGGGAAGGGTTAGGGTTAGGCTTCGGGCTAGGGTTAGGGTTAGGGGACGGGGACGGTTCAGGGTCCAGGTGAGGGTACGACAACGCTCTAGGGGGAGCGTACGTGTGAGGGCGCGGGTTAGTGTCAGCGTACGGGTTAGGATTAGGGGACGGCTGAGGGTCAGGCTTCGGGGAAGGGTTAGGGTTAGTGTTCGGGCTAGGGTTAGGGTTAGGGGACGGGGACGGTTTAGGGTCCAGGTGAGGGTACGACAACGCTCTAGGGGGAGCGTACGTGTGAGGGCGCGGGTTAGTGTCAGCGTACGGGTTAGGATTAGGGGACGGCTGAGGGTCAGGCTTCGGGGAAGGGTTAGGGTTAGGCTTCGGGCTAGGGTTAGGGTTAGGGGACGGGGACGGTTCAGGGTCCAGGTGAGGGTACGACAACGCTCTAGGGGGAGCGTACGTGTGAGGGCGCGGGTTATTGTCAACGTACGGGTTAGGATTAGGGGACGGCTGAGGGTCAGGCTTCGGGGAAGGGTTAGGGTTAGGCTTCGGGCTAGGGTTAGGGTTAGGGGACGGGGACGGTTCAGGGTCCAGGTGAGGGTACGACAACGCTCTAGGGGGAGCGTACGTGTGAGGGCGCGGGTTAGTGTCAGCGTACGGGTTAGGATTAGGGGACGGCTGAGGGTCAGGCTTCGGGGAAGGGTTAGGGTTAGGGTTCGGGCTAGGCTTAGGGTTAGGGGACGGGGACGGTTTAGGGTCCAGGTGAGGGTACGACAACGCTCTAGGGGGAGCGTACGTGTGAGGGCGCGGGTTAGTGTCAGCGTACGGGTTAGGATTAGGGGACGGCTGAGGGTCAGGCTTCGGGGAAGGGTTAGGGTTAGGGTTCGGGCTAGGGTTAGGGTTAGGGGACGGGAACGGTTTAGGGTCCAGGTGAGGGTACGACAACGCTCTAGGGGGAGCGTACGTGTGAGGGCGCGGGTTAGTGTCAGCGTACGGGTTAGGATTAGGGGACGGCTGAGGGTAAGGCTTCGGGGAAGGGTTAGGGTTAGGCTTCGGGCTAGGGTTAGGGTTAGGGGACGGGGACGGTTCAGGGTCCAGGTGAGGGTACGACAACGCTCTAGGGGGAGCGTACGTGTGAGGGCGCGGGTTAGTGTCAGCGTACGGGTTAGGATTAGGGGACGGCTGAGGGTCAGGCTTCGGGGAAGGGTTAGGGTTAGGCTTCGGGCTAGGGTTAGGGTTAGGGGACGGGGACGGTTTAGGGTCCAGGTGAGGGTACGACAACGCTCTAGGGGGAGCGTACGTGTGAGGGCGCGGGTTAGTGTCAGCGTACGGGTTAGGATTAGGGGACGGCTGAGGGTCAGGCTTCGGGGAAGGGTTAGGGTTAGGCTTCGGGCTAGGGTTAGGGTTAGGGGACGGGGACGGTTCAGGGTCCAGGTGAGGGTACGACAACGCTCTAGGGGGAGCGTACGTGTGAGGGCGCGGGTTAGTGTCAGCGTACGGGTTAGGATTAGGGGACGGCTGAGGGTCAGGCTTCGGGGAAGGGTTAGGGTTAGGCTTCGGGCTAGGGTTAGGGTTAGGGGACGGGGACGGTTTAGGGTCCAGGTGAGGGTACGACAACGCTCTAGGGGGAGCGTACGTGTGAGGGCGCGGGTTAGTGTCAGCGTACGGGTTAGGATTAGGGGACGGCTGAGGGTCAGGCTTCGGGGAAGGGTTAGGGTTAGGCTTCGGGCTAGGGTTAGGGTTAGGGGACGGGGACGGTTTAGGGTCCAGGTGAGGGTACGACAACGCTCTAGGGGGAGCGTACGTGTGAGGGCGCGGGTTAGTGTCAGCGTACGGGTTAGGATTAGGGGATGGCTGAGGGTCAGGCTTCGGGGAAGGGTTAGGGTTAGGCTTCGGGCTAGGGTTAGGGTTAGGGGACGGGGACGGTTTAGGGTCCAGGTGAGGGTACGACAACGCTCTAGGGGGAGCGTACGTGTGAGGGCGCGGGTTAGTGTCAGCGTACGGGTTAGGATTAGGGGACGGCTGAGGGTCAGGCTTCGGGGAAGGGTTAGGGTTAGGCTTCGGGCTAGGCTTAGGGTTAGGGGACGGGGACGGTTTAGGGTCCAGGTGAGGGTACGACAACGCTCTAGGGGGAGCGTACGTGTGAGGGCGCGGGTTAGTGTCAACGTACGGGTTAGGATTAGGGGACGGCTGAGGGTCAGGCTTCGGGGAAGGGTTAGGGTTAGGCTTCGGGCTAGGGTTAGGGTTAGGGGACGGGGACGGTTTAGGGTCCAGGTGAGGGTACGACAACGCTCTAGGGGGAGCGTACGTGTGAGGGCGCGGGTTAGTGTCAGCGTACGGGTTAGGATTAGGGGACGGCTGAGGGTCAGGCTTCGGGGAAGGGTTAGGGTTAGGCTTCGGGCTAGGGTTAGGGTTAGGGGACGGGGACGGTTTAGGGTCCAGGTGAGGGTACGACAACGCTCTAGGGGGAGCGTACGTGTGAGGGCGCGGGTTAGTGTCAGCGTACGGGTTAGGATTAGGGGACGGCTGAGGGTCAGGCTTCGGGGAAGGGTTAGGGTTAGGGTTCGGGCTAGGGTTAGGGTTAGGGGACGGGGACGGTTTAGGGTCCAGGTGAGGGTACGACAACGCTCTAGGGGGAGCGTACGTGTGAGGGCGCGGGTTAGTGTCAGCGTACGGGTTAGGATTAGGGGACGGCTGAGGGTCAGGCTTCGGGGACGGGTTAGGGTTAGGGCTCGGGCTAGGGTTAGGGTTAGGGGACGGGAACGGTTTAGGGTCCAGGTGAGGGTACGACAACGCTCTAGGGGGAGCGTACGTGTGAGGGCGCGGGTTAGTGTCAGCGTACGGGTTAGGATTAGGGGACGGCTGAGGGTCAGGCTTCGGGGAAGTGTTAGGGTTAGGGTTCGGGCTAGGGTTAGGGTTAGGGGACGGGGACGGTTTAGGGTCCAGGTGAGGGTACGACAACGCTCTAGGGGGAGCGTACGTGTGAGGGCGCTGGTTAGTGTCAGCGTACGGGTTAGGATTAGGGGACGGCTGAGGGTCAGGCTTCGGGGAAGGGTTAGGGTTAGGGTTCGGGCTAGGGTTAGGGTTAGGGGACGGGGACGGTTTAGGGTCCAGGTGAGGGTACGACAACGCTCTAGGGGGAGCGTACGTGTGAGGGCGCGGGTTAGTGTCAGCGTACGGGTTAGGATTAGGGGACGGCTGAGGGTCAGGCTTCGGGGAAGGGTTAGGGTTAGGGTTCGGGCTAGGGTTAGGGTTAGGGGACGGGGACGGTTAAGGGTCCAGGTGAGGGTACGACAACGCTCTAGGGGGAGCGTACGTGTGAGGGCGCGGGTTAGTGTCAGCGTACGGGTTAGGATTAGGGGACGGCTGAGGGTCAGGCTTCGGGGAAGGGTTAGGGTTAGGGTTCGGGCTAGGGTTAGGGTTAGGGGACGGGGACGGTTTAGGGTCCAGGTGAGGGTACGACAACGCTCTAGGGGGAGCGTACGTGTGAGGGCGCGGGTTAGTGTCAGCGTACGGGTTAGGATTAGGGGACGGCTGAGGGTCAGGCTTCGGGGAAGGGTTAGGGTTAGGCTTCGGGCTAGGGTTAGGGTTAGGGGACGGGGACGGTTTAGGGTCCAGGTGAGGGTACGACAACGCTCTAGGGGGAGCGTACGTGTGAGGGCGCGGGTTAGTGTCAGCGTACGGGTTAGGATTAGGGGACGGCTGAGGGTCAGGCTTCGGGGAAGGGTTAGGGTTAGGCTTCGGGCTAGGGTTAGGGTTAGGGGACGGGGACGGTTTAGGGTCCAGGTGAGGGTACGACAACGCTCTAGGGGGAGCGTACGTGTGAGGGCGCGGGTTAGTGTCAGCGTACGGGTTAGGATTAGGGGACGGCTGAGGGTCAGGCTTCGGGGAAGGGTTAGGGTTAGTGTTCGGGCTAGGGTTAGGGTTAGGGGACGGGGACGGTTTAGGGTCCAGGTGAGGGTACGACAACGCTCTAGGGGGAGCGTACGTGTGAGGGCGCGGGTTAGTGTCAGCGTACGGGTTAGGATTAGGGGACGGCTGAGGGTCAGGCTTCGGGGAAGGGTTAGGGTTAGGCTTCGGGCTAGGGTTAGGGTTAGGGGACGGGGACGGTTCAGGGTCCAGGTGAGGGTACGACAACGCTCTAGGGGGAGCGTACGTGTGAGGGCGCGGGTTAGTGTCAGCGTACGGGTTAGGATTAGGGGACGGCTGAGGGTCAGGCTTCGGGGAAGGGTTAGGGTTAGGGTTCGGGCTAGGGTTAGGGTTAGGGGACGGGGACGGTTTAGGGTCCAGGTGAGGGTACGACAACGCTCTAGGGGGAGCGTACGTGTGAGGGCGCGGGTTATTGTCAACGTACGGGTTAGGATTAGGGGACGGCTGAGGGTCAGGCTTCGGGGAAGGGTTAGGGTTAGGCTTCGGGCTAGGGTTAGGGTTAGGGGACGGGGACGGTTCAGGGTCCAGGTGAGGGTACGACAACACTCTAGGGGGAGCGTACGTGTGAGGGCGCGGGTTAGTGTCCGCGTACGGGTTAGGATTAGGGGACGGCTGAGGGTCAGGCTTCGGGGAAGGGTTAGGGTTAGGGTTCGGGCTAGGGTTAGGGTTAGGGGACGGGGACGGTTTAGGGTCCAGGTGAGGGTACGACAACGCTCTAGGGGGAGCGTACGTGTGAGGGCGCGGGTTAGTGTCAGCGTACGGGTTAGGATTAGGGGACGGCTGAGGGTCAGGCTTCGGGGAAGGGTTACGGTTAGGGCTCGGGCTAGGGTTAGGGTTAGGGGACGGGGACGGTTTAGGGTCCAGGTGAGGGTACGACAATGCTCTAGGGGGAGCGTACGTGTGAGGGCGCGGGTTAGTGTCAGCGTACGGGTTAGGATTAGGGGACGGCTGAGGGTCAGGCTTCGGGGAAGGGTTAGGGTTAGGGTTCGGGCTAGGGTTAGGGTTAGGGGACGGGGACGGTTTAGGGTCCAGGTGAGGGTACGACAACGCTCTAGGGGGAGCGTACGTGTGAGGGCGCGGGTTAGTGTCAGCGTACGGGTTAGGATTAGGGGACGGCTGAGGGTCAGGCTTCGGGGAAGGGTTAGGGTTAGGGTTCGGGCTAGGCTTAGGGTCAGGGGACGGGGACGTTTTAGGGTCCAGGTGAGGGTACGACAACGCTCTAGGGGGAGCGTACGTGTGAGGGCGCGGGTTAGTGTCAGCGTACGGGTTAGGATTAGGGGACGGCTGAGGGTCAGGCTTCGGGGAAGGGTTAGGGTTAGTGTTCGGGCTAGGGTTAGGGTTAGGGGACGGGGACGGTTTAGGGTCCAGGTGAGGGTACGACAACGCTCTAGGGGGAGCGTACGTGTGAGGGCGCGGGTTAGTGTCAGCGTACGGGTTAGGATTAGGGGACGGCTGAGGGTCAGGCTTCGGGGAAGGGTTAGGGTTAGGCTTCGGGCTAGGGTTAGGGTTAGGGGACGGGGACGGTTCAGGGTCCAGGTGAGGGTACGACAACGCTCTAGGGGGAGCGTACGTGTGAGGGCGCGGGTTAGTGTCAGCGTACGGGTTAGGATTAGGGGACGGCTGAGGGTCAGGCTTCGGGGAAGGGTTAGGGTTAGGGTTCGGGCTAGGGTTAGGGTTAGGGGACGGGGACGGTTTAGGGTCCAGGTGAGGGTACGACAACGCTCTAGGGGGAGCGTACGTGTGAGGGCGCGGGTTAGTGTCAGCGTACGGGTTAGGATTAGGGGACGGCTGAGGGTCAGGCTTCGGGGAAGGGTTAGGGTTAGGCTTCGGGCTAGGGTTAGGGTTAGGGGACGGGGACGGTTCAGGGTCCAGGTGAGGGTACGACAACGCTCTAGGGGGAGCGTACGTGTGAGGGCGCGGGTTATTGTCAACGTACGGGTTAGGATTAGGGGACGGCTGAGGGTCAGGCTTCGGGGAAGGGTTAGGGTTAGGCTTCGGGCTAGGGTTAGGGTTAGGGGACGGGGACGGTTCAGGGTCCAGGTGAGGGTACGACAACGCTCTAGGGGGAGCGTACGTGTGAGGGCGCGGGTTAGTGTCCGCGTACGGGTTAGGATTAGGGGACGGCTGAGGGTCAGGCTTCGGGGAAGGGTTAGGGTTAGGGTTCGGGCTAGGGTTAGGGTTAGGGGACGGGGACGGTTTAGGGTCCAGGTGAGGGTACGACAACGCTCTAGGGGGAGCGTACGTGTGAGGGCGCGGGTTAGTGTCAGCGTACGGGTTAGGATTAGGGGACGGCTGAGGGTCAGGCTTCGGGGAAGGGTTACGGTTAGGGCTCGGGCTAGGATTAGGGTTAGGGGACGGGGACGGTTTAGGGTCCAGGTGAGGGTACGACAACGCTCTAGGGGGAGCGTACGTGTGAGGGCGCGGGTTAGTGTCAGCGTACGGGTTAGGATTAGGGGACGGCTGAGGGTCAGGCTTCGGGGAAGGGTTAGGGTTAGGCTTCGGGCTAGGGTTAGGGTTAGGGGACGGGGACGGTTTAGGGTCCAGGTGAGGGTACGACAACGCTCTAGGGGGAGCGTACGTGTGAGGGCGCGGGTTAGTGTCAGCATACGGGTTAGGATTAGGGGACGGCTGAGGGTCAGGCTTCGGGGAAGGGTTAGGGTTAGGGTTCGGGCTAGGGTTAGGGTTAGGGGACGGGGACGGTTTAGGGTCCAGGTGAGGGTACGACAACGCTCTAGGGGGAGCGTACGTGTGAGGGCGCGGGTTAGTGTCAGCGTACGGGTTAGGATTAGGGGACGGCTGAGGGTCAGGCTTCGGGGAAGGGTTAGGGTTAGGGTTCGGGCTAGGCTTAGGGTTAGGGGACGGGGACGGTTTAGGGTCCAGGTGAGGGTACGACAACGCTCTAGGGGGAGCGTACGTGTGAGGGCGCGGGTTAGTGTCAGCGTACGGGTTAGGATTAGGGGACGGCTGAGGGTCAGGCTTCGGGGAAGGGTTAGGGTTAGGCTTCGGGCTAGGGTTAGGGTTAGGGGACGGGGACGGTTTAGGGTCCAGGTGAGGGTACGACAACGCTCTAGGGGGAGCGTACGTGTGAGGGCGCGGGTTAGTGTCAGCGTACGGGTTAGGATTAGGGGACGGCTGAGGGTCAGGCTTCGGGGAAGGGTTAGGGTTAGGCTTTGGGCTAGGGTTAGGGTTAGGGGACGGGGACGGTTCAGGGTCCAGGTGAGGGTACGACAACGCTCTAGGGGGAGCGTACGTGGGAGGGCGCGGGTTAGTGTCAGCGTACGGGTTAGGATTAGGGGACGGCTGAGGGTCAGGCTTCGGGGAAGGTTTACGGTTAGGCTTCGGGCTAGGGTTAGGGTTAGGGGACGGGGACGGTTCAGGGTCCAGGTGAGGGTACGACAACGCTCTAGGGGGAGCGTACGTGTGAGGGCGCGGGTTAGTGTCAGCGTACGGGTTAGGATTAGGGGACGGCTGAGGGTCAGGCTTCGGGGAAGGGTTAGGGTTAGGGTTCGGGCTAGGCTTAGGGTCAGGGGACGGGGATGGTTTAGGGTCCAGGTGAGGGTACGACAACGCTCTAGGGGGAGCGTACGTGTGAGGGCGCGGGTTAGTGTCAGCGTACGGGTTAGGATTAGGGGACGGCTGAGGGTCAGGCTTCGGGGAAGGGTTAGGGTTAGGGTTCGGGCTAGGGTTAGGGTTAGGGGACGGGGACGGTTTAGGGTCCAGGTGAGGGTACGACAACACTCTAGGGGGAGCGTACGTGTGAGGGCGCGGGTTAGTGTCAGCGTACGGGTTAGGATTAGGGGACGGCTGAGGGTCAGGCTTCGGGGAAGGGTTAGGGTTAGGGTTCGGGCTAGGGTTAGGGTTAGGGGACGGGGACGGTTCAGGGTCCAGGTGAGGGTATGACAACGCTCTAGGGGGAGCGTACGTGTGAGGGCGCGGGTTAGTGTCAGCGTACGGGTTAGGATTAGGGGACGGCTGAGGGTCAGGCTTCGGGGAAGGGTTAGGGTTAGGGTTCGGGCTAGGGTTAGGGTTAGGGGACGGGGACGGTTTAGGGTCCAGGTGAGGGTACGACAACGCTCTAGGGGGAGCGTACGTGTGAGGGCGCGGGTTAGTGTCAGCGTACGGGTTAGGATTAGGGGACGGCTGAGGGTCAGGCTTCGGGGAAGGGTTAGGTTTAGGGTTCGGGCTAGGCTTAGGGTCAGGGGACGGGGACGGTTTAGGGTCCAGGTGAGGGTACGACAACGCTCTAGGGGGAGCGTACGTGTGAGGGCGCGGGTTAGTGTCAGCGTACGGGTTAGGATTAGGGGACGGCTGAGGGTCAGGCTTCGGGGAAGGGTTAGGGTTAGGCTTCGGGCTAGGGTTAGGGTTAGGGGATGGGGACGGTTCAGGGTCCAGGTGAGGGTACGACAACGCTCTAGGGGGAGCGTACGTGTGAGGGCGCGGGTTAGTGTCAGCGTACGGGTTAGGATTAGGGGACGGCTGAGGGTCAGGCTTCGGGGAAGGGTTAGGGTTAGGCTTCGGGCTAGGGTTAGGGTTAGGGGACGGGGACGGTTTAGGGTCCAGGTGAGGGTACAACAACGCTCTAGGGGGAGCATACGTGTGAGGGCGCGGTTAGTGTCAGCGTACGGGTTAGGATTAGGGGACGGCTGAGGGTCAGGCTTCGGGGAAGGGTTAGGGTTAGGGTTCGGGCTAGGGTTAGGGTTAGGGGACGGGGACGGTTTAGGGTCCAGGTGAGGGTACGACAACGCTCTAGGGGGAGCGTACGTGTGAGGGCGCGGGTTAGTGTCAGCGTACGGGTTAGGATTAGGGGACGGCTGAGGGTCAGGCTTCGGGGAAGGGTTAGGGTTAGGCTTTGGGCTAGGGTTAGGGTTAGGGGACGGGGACGGTTCAGGGTCCAGGTGAGGGTACGACAACGCTCTAGGGGGAGCGTACGTGTGAGGGCGCGGGTTAGTGTCAGCGTACGGGTTAGGATTAGGGGACGGCTGAGGGTCAGGCTTCGGGGAAGGGTTAGGGTTAGGCTTCGGGCTAGGGTTAGGGTTAGGGGACGGGGACGGTTCAGGGTCCAGGTGAGGGTACGACAACGCTCTAGGGGGAGCGTACGTGTGAGGGCGCGGGTTAGTGTCAGCGTACGGGTTAGGATTAGGGGACGGCTGAGGGTCAGGCTTCGGGGAAGGGTTAGGGTTAGGGTTCGGGCTAGGGTTAGGGTTAGGGGACGGGGACGGTTTAGGGTCCAGGTGAGGGTACGACAACGCTCTAGGGGGAGCGTACGTGTGAGGGCGCGGGTTAGTGTCAGCGTACGGGTTAGGATTAGGGGACGGCTGAGGGTCAGGCTTCGGGGAAGGGTTAGGGTTAGGCTTCGGGCTAGGGTTAGGGTTAGGGGACGGGGACGGTTCAGGGTCCAGGTGAGGGTACGACAACGCTCTAGGGGGAGCGTACGTGTGAGGGCGCGGGTTATTGTCAACGTACGGGTTAGGATTAGGGGACGGCTGAGGGTCAGGCTTCGGGGAAGGGTTAGGGTTAGGCTTCGGGCTAGGGTTAGGGTTAGGGGACGGGGACGGTTCAGGGTCCAGGTGAGGGTACGACAACGCTCTAGGGGGAGCGTACGTGTGAGGGCGCGGGTTATTGTCAACGTACGGGTTAGGATTAGGGGACGGCTGAGGGTCAGGCTTCGGGGAAGGGTTAGGGTTAGGGTTCGGGCTAGGGTTAGGGTTAGGGGACGGGGACGGTTTAGGGTCCAGGTGAGGGTACGACAACGCTCTAGGGGGAGCGTACGTGTGAGGGCGCGGGTTAGTGTCAGCGTACGGGTTAGGATTAGGGGACGGCTGAGGGTCAGGCTTCGGGGAAGGGTTAGGGTTATGGTTCGGGCTAGGCTTAGGGTTAGGGGACGGGGACGGTTTAGGGTCCAGGTGAGGGTACGACAACGCTCTAGGGGGAGCGTACGTGTGAGGGCGCGGGTTAGTGTCAGCGTACGGGTTAGGATTAGGGGACGGCTGAGGGTCAGGCTTCGGGGAAGGGTTAGGGTTAGGGTTCGGGCTAGGATTAGGGTTAGGGGACGGGAACGGTTTAGGGTCCAGGTGAGGGTACGACAACGCTCTAGGGGGAGCGTACGTGTGAGGGCGCGGGTTAGTGTCAGCGTACGGGTTAGGATTAGGGGACGGCTGAGGGTAAGGCTTCGGGGAAGGGTTAGGGTTAGGCTTCGGGCTAGGGTTAGGGTTAGGGGACGGGGACGGTTCAGGGTCCAGGTGAGGGTACGACAACGCTCTAGGGGGAGCGTACGTGTGAGGGCGCGGGTTAGTGTCAGCGTACGGGTTAGGATTAGGGGACGGCTGAGGGTCAGGCTTCGGGGAAGGGTTAGGGTTAGGGTTCGGGCTAGGGTTAGGGTTAGGGGACGGGGACGGTTTAGGGTCCAGGTGAGGGTACGACAACGCTCTAGGGGGAGCGTACGTGTGAGGGCGCGGGTTAGTGTCAGCGTACGGGTTAGGATTAGGGGACGGCTGAGGGTCAGGCTTCGGGGAAGGGTTAGGGTTAGGGTTCGGGCTAGGGTTAGGGTTAGGGGACGGGGACGGTTTAGGGTCCAGGTGAGGGTACGACAACGCTCTAGGGGGAGCGTACGTGTGAGGGCGCGGGTTAGTGTCAGCGTACGGGTTAGGATTAGGGGACGGCTGAGGGTCAGGCTTCGGGGAAGGGTTAGGGTTAGGGTTCGGGCTAGGGTTAGGGTTAGGGGACGGGGACGGTTTAGGGTCCAGGTGAGGGTACGACAACGCTCTAGGGGGAGCGTACGTGTGAGGGCGCGGGTTAGTGTCAGCGTACGGGTTAGGATTAGGGGACGGCTGAGGGTCAGGCTTCGGGGAAGGGTTAGGGTTAGGGTTCGGGCTAGGGTTAGGGTTAGGGGACGGGGACGGTTTAGGGTCCAGGTGAGGGTACGACAACGCTCTAGGGGGAGCGTACGTGTGAGGGCGCGGGTTAGTGTCAGCGTACGGGTTAGGATTAGGGGACGGCTGAGGGTCAGGCTTCGGGGAAGGGTTAGGGTTAGGCTGCGGGCTAGGGTTAGGGTTAGGGGACGGGGACGGTTCAGGGTCCAGGTGAGGGTACGACAACGCTCTAGGGGGAGCGTACGTGTGAGGGCGCGGGTTAGTGTCAACGTACGGGTTAGGATTAGGGGACGGCTGAGGGTCAGGCTTCGGGGAAGGGTTAGGGTTAGGCTTCGGGCTAGGGTTAGGGTTAGGGGACGGGGACGGTTCAGGGTCCAGGTGAGGGTACGACAACGCTCTAGGGGGAGCGTACGTGTGAGGGCGCGGGTTAGTGTCAGCGTACGGGTTAGGATTAGGGGACGGCTGAGGGTCAGGCTTCGGGGAAGGGTTAGGGTTAGGGTTCGGGCTAGGCTTAGGGTCAGGGGACGGGGATGGTTTAGGGTCCAGGTGAGGGTACGACAACGCTCTAGGGGGAGCGTACGTGTGAGGGCGCGGGTTAGTGTCAGCGTACGGGTTAGGATTAGGGGACGGCTGAGGGTCAGGCTTCGGGGAAGGGTTAGGGTTAGGGTTCGGGCTAGGGTTAGGGTTAGGGGACGGGGACGGTTTAGGGTCCAGGTGAGGGTACGACAACACTCTAGGGGGAGCGTACGTGTGAGGGCGCGGGTTAGTGTCAGCGTACGGGTTAGGATTAGGGGACGGCTGAGGGTCAGGCTTCGGGGAAGGGTTAGGGTTAGGGTTCGGGCTAGGGTTAGGGTTAGGGGACGGGGACGGTTCAGGGTCCAGGTGAGGGTATGACAACGCTCTAGGGGGAGCGTACGTGTGAGGGCGCGGGTTAGTGTCAGCGTACGGGTTAGGATTAGGGGACGGCTGAGGGTCAGGCTTCGGGGAAGGGTTAGGGTTAGGGTTCGGGCTAGGGTTAGGGTTAGGGGACGGGGACGGTTTAGGGTCCAGGTGAGGGTACGACAACGCTCTAGGGGGAGCGTACGTGTGAGGGTGCGGGTTAGTGTCAGCGTACGGGTTAGGATTAGGGGACGGCTGAGGGTCAGGCTTCGGGGAAGGGTTAGGTTTAGGGTTCGGGCTAGGCTTAGGGTCAGGGGACGGGGACGGTTTAGGGTCCAGGTGAGGGTACGACAACGCTCTAGGGGGAGCGTACGTGTGAGGGCGCGGGTTAGTGTCAGCGTACGGGTTAGGATTAGGGGACGGCTGAGGGTCAGGCTTCGGGGAAGGGTTAGGGTTAGTGTTCGGGCTAGGGTTAGGGTTAGGGGACGGGGACGGTTTAGGGTCCAGGTGAGGGTACGACAACGCTCTAGGGGGAGCGTACGTGTGAGGGCGCGGGTTAGTGTCAGCGTACGGGTTAGGATTAGGGGACGGCTGAGGGTCAGGCTTCGGGGAAGGGTTAGGGTTAGGCTTCGGGCTAGGGTTAGGGTTAGGGGACGGGGACGGTTCAGGGTCCAGGTGAGGGTACGACAACGCTCTAGGGGGAGCGTACGTGTGAGGGCGCGGGTTAGTGTCAGCGTACGGGTTAGGATTAGGGGACGGCTGAGGGTCAGGCTTCGGGGAAGGGTTAGGGTTAGGCTTCGGGCTAGGGTTAGGGTTAGGGGACGGGGACGGTTTAGGGTCCAGGTGAGGGTACGACAACGCTCTAGGGGGAGCATACGTGTGAGGGCGCGGTTAGTGTCAGCGTACGGGTTAGGATTAGGGGACGGCTGAGGGTCAGGCTTCGGGGAAGGGTTAGGGTTAGGGTTCGGGCTAGGGTTAGGGTTAGGGGACGGGGACGGTTTAGGGTCCAGGTGAGGGTACGACAACGCTCTAGGGGGAGCGTACGTGTGAGGGCGCGGGTTAGTGTCAGCGTACGGGTTAGGATTAGGGGACGGCTGAGGGTCAGGCTTCGGGGAAGGGTTAGGGTTAGGCTTTGGGCTAGGGTTAGGGTTAGGGGACGGGGACGGTTCAGGGTCCAGGTGAGGGTACGACAACGCTCTAGGGGGAGCGTACGTGTGAGGGCGCGGGTTAGTGTCAGCGTACGGGTTAGGATTAGGGGACGGCTGAGGGTCAGGCTTCGGGGAAGGGTTAGGGTTAGGCTTCGGGCTAGGGTTAGGGTTAGGGGACGGGGACGGTTCAGGGTCCAGGTGAGGGTACGACAACGCTCTAGGGGGAGCGTACGTGTGAGGGCGCGGGTTAGTGTCAGCGTACGGGTTAGGATTAGGGGACGGCTGAGGGTCAGGCTTCGGGGAAGGGTTAGGGTTAGGGTTCGGGCTAGGGTTAGGGTTAGGGGACGGGGACGGTTTAGGGTCCAGGTGAGGGTACGACAACGCTCTAGGGGGAGCGTACGTGTGAGGGCGCGGGTTAGTGTCAGCGTACGGGTTAGGATTAGGGGACGGCTGAGGGTCAGGCTTCGGGGAAGGGTTAGGGTTAGGCTTCGGGCTAGGGTTAGGGTTAGGGGACGGGGACGGTTCAGGGTCCAGGTGAGGGTACGACAACGCTCTAGGGGGAGCGTACGTGTGAGGGCGCGGGTTATTGTCAACGTACGGGTTAGGATTATGGGACGGCTGAGGGTCAGGCTTCGGGGAAGGGTTAGGGTTAGGCTTCGGGCTAGGGTTAGGGTTAGGGGACGGGGACGGTTCAGGGTCCAGGTGAGGGTACGACAACGCTCTAGGGGGAGCGTACGTGTGAGGGCGCGGGTTATTGTCAACGTACGGGTTAGGATTAGGGGACGGCTGAGGGTCAGGCTTCGGGGAAGGGTTAGGGTTAGGGTTCGGGCTAGGGTTAGGGTTAGGGGACGGGGACGGTTTAGGGTCCAGGTGAGGGTACGACAACGCTCTAGGGGGAGCGTACGTGTGAGGGCGCGGGTTAGTGTCAGCGTACGGGTTAGGATTAGGGGACGGCTGAGGGTCAGGCTTCGGGGAAGGGTTAGGGTTATGGTTCGGGCTAGGCTTAGGGTTAGGGGACGGGGACGGTTTAGGGTCCAGGTGAGGGTACGACAACGCTCTAGGGGGAGCGTACGTGTGAGGGCGCGGGTTAGTGTCAGCGTACGGGTTAGGATTAGGGGACGGCTGAGGGTCAGGCTTCGGGGAAGGGTTAGGGTTAGGGTTCGGGCTAGGGTTAGGGTTAGGGGACGGGAACGGTTTAGGGTCCAGGTGAGGGTACGACAACGCTCTAGGGGGAGCGTACGTGTGAGGGCGCGGGTTAGTGTCAGCGTACGGGTTAGGATTAGGGGACGGCTGAGGGTAAGGCTTCGGGGAAGGGTTAGGGTTAGGCTTCGGGCTAGGGTTAGGGTTAGGGGACGGGGACGGTTCAGGGTCCAGGTGAGGGTACGACAACGCTCTAGGGGGAGCGTACGTGTGAGGGCGCGGGTTAGTGTCAGCGTACGGGTTAGGATTAGGGGACGGCTGAGGGTCAGGCTTCGGGGAAGGGTTAGGGTTAGGGTTCGGGCTAGGGTTAGGGTTAGGGGACGGGGACGGTTTAGGGTCCAGGTGAGGGTACGACAACGCTCTAGGGGGAGCGTACGTGTGAGGGCGCGGGTTAGTGTCAGCGTACGGGTTAGGATTAGGGGACGGCTGAGGGTCAGGCTTCGGGGAAGGGTTAGGGTTAGGCTGCGGGCTAGGGTTAGGGTTAGGGGACGGGGACGGTTCAGGGTCCAGGTGAGGGTACGACAACGCTCTAGGGGGAGCGTACGTGTGAGGGCGCGGGTTAGTGTCAACGTACGGGTTAGGATTAGGGGACGGCTGAGGGTCAGGCTTCGGGGAAGGGTTAGGGTTAGGCTTCGGGCTAGGGTTAGGGTTAGGGGACGGGGACGGTTCAGGGTCCAGGTGAGGGTACGACAACGCTCTAGGGGGAGCGTACGTGTGAGGGCGCGGGTTAGTGTCAGCGTACGGGTTAGGATTAGGGGACGGCTGAGGGTCAGGCTTCGGGGAAGGGTTAGGGTTAGGCTTCGGGCTAGGGTTAGGGTTAGGGGACGGGGACGGTTTAGGGTCCAGGTGAGGGTACGACAACGCTCTAGGGGGAGCGTACGTGTGAGGGCGCGGGTTAGTGTCAGCGTACGGGTTAGGATTAGGGGACGGCTGAGGGTCAGGCTTCGGGGAAGGGTTAGGGTTAGGCTTCGGGCTAGGGTTAGGGTTAGGGGACGGGGACGGTTCAGGGTCCAGGTGAGGGTACGACAACGCTCTAGGGGGAGCGTACGTGTGAGGGCGCGGGTTAGTGTCAGCGTACGGGTTAGGATTAGGGGACGGCTGAGGGTCAGGCTTCGGGGAAGGGTTAGGGTTAGGGTTCGGGCTAGGGTTAGGGTTAGGGGACGGGGACGGTTTAGGGTCCAGGTGAGGGTACGACAACGCTCTAGGGGGAGCGTACGTGTGAGGGCGCGGGTTAGTGTAGGCGTACGGGTTAGGATTAGGGGACGGCTGAGGGTCAGGCTTCGGGGAAGGGTTAGGGTTAGGCTTCGGGCTAGGGTTAGGGTTAGGGGACGGGGACGGTTTAGGGTCCATGTGAGGGTACGACAACGCTCTAGGGGGAGCGTACGTGTGAGGGCGCGGGTTAGTGTCAGCGTACGGGTTAGGATTAGGGGATGGCTGAGGGTCAGGCTTCGGGGAAGGGTTAGGGTTAGGCTTCGGGCTAGGGTTAGGGTTAGGGGACGGGGACGGTTTAGGGTCCAGGTGAGGGTACGACAACGCTCTAGGGGGAGCGTACGTGTGAGGGCGCGGGTTAGTGTCAGCGTACGGGTTAGGATTAGGGGACGGCTGAGGGTCAGGCTTCGGGGAAGGGTTAGGGTTAGGCTTCGGGCTAGGCTTAGGGTTAGGGGACGGGGACGGTTTAGGGTCCAGGTGAGGGTACGACAACGCTCTAGGGGGAGCGTACGTGTGAGGGCGCGGGTTAGTGTCAGCGTACGGGTTAGGATTAGGGGACGGCTGAGGGTCAGGCTTCGGGGAAGGGTTAGGGTTAGGCTTCGGGCTAGGGTTAGGGTTAGGGGACGGGGACGGTTTAGGGTCCAGGTGAGGGTACGACAACGCTCTAGGGGGAGCGTACGTGTGAGGGCGCGGGTTAGTGTCAGCGTACGGGTTAGGATTAGGGGACGGCTGAGGGTCAGGCTTCGGGGAAGGGTTAGGGTTAGGCTTCGGGCTAGGGTTAGGGTTAGGGGACGGGGACGGTTTAGGGTCCAGGTGAGGGTACGACAACGCTCTAGGGGGAGCGTACGTGTGAGGGCGCGGGTTAGTGTCAGCGTACGGGTTAGGATTAGGGGACGGCTGAGGGTCAGGCTTCGGGGAAGGGTTAGGGTTAGGCTTCGGGCTAGGGTTAGGGTTAGGGGACGGGGACGGTTTAGGGTCCAGGTGAGGGTACGACAACGCTCTAGGGGGAGCGTACGTGTGAGGGCGCGGGTTAGTGTCAGCGTACGGGTTAGGATTAGGGGACGGCTGAGGGTCAGGCTTCGGGGAAGGGTTAGGGTTAGGGTTCGGGCTAGGCTTAGGGTCAGGGGACGGGGACGGTTTAGGGTCCAGGTGAGGGTACGACAACGCTCTAGGGGGAGCGTACGTGTGAGGGCGCGGGTTAGTGTCAGCGTACGGGTTAGGATTAGGGGACGGCTGAGGGTCAGGCTTCGGGGAAGGGTTAGGGTTAGTGTTCGGGCTAGGGTTAGGGTTAGGGGACGGGGACGGTTCAGGGTCCAGGTGAGGGTACGACAACGCTCTAGGGGGAGCGTACGTGTGAGGGCGCGGGTTAGTGTCAGCGTACGGGTTAGGATTAGGGGACGGCTGAGGGTCAGGCTTCGGGGAAGGGTTAGGGTTAGGCTTCGGGCTAGGGTTAGGGTTAGGGGACGGGGACGGTTCAGGGTCCAGGTGAGGGTACGACAACGCTCTAGGGGGAGCGTACGTGTGAGGGCGCGGGTTAGTGTCAGCGTACGGGTTAGGATTAGGGGACGGCTGAGGGTCAGGCTTCGGGGAAGGGTTAGGGTTAGGGTTCGGGCTAGGGTTAGGGTTAGGGGACGGGGACGGTTTAGGGTCCAGGTGAGGGTACGACAACGCTCTAGGGGGAGCGTACGTGTGAGGGCGCGGGTTAGTGTCAGCGTACGGGTTAGGATTAGGGGACGGCTGAGGGTCAGGCTTCGGGGAAGGGTTAGGGTTAGGCTTCGGGCTAGGGTTAGGGTTAGGGGACGGGGACGGTTCAGGGTCCAGGTGAGGGTACGACAACGCTCTAGGGGGAGCGTACGTGTGAGGGCGCGGGTTAGTGTCAGCGTACGGGTTAGGATTAGGGGACGGCTGAGGGTCAGGCTTCGGGGAAGGGTTAGGGTTAGGCTTCGGGCTAGGGTTAGGGTTAGGGGACGGGGACGGTTCAGGGTCCAGGTGAGGGTACGACAACGCTCTAGGGGGAGCGTACGTGTGAGGGCGCGGGTTAGTGTCAGCGTACGGGTTAGGATTAGGGGACGGCTGAGGGTCAGGCTTCGGGGAAGGGTTAGGGTTAGGGTTCGGGCTAGGGTTAGGGTTAGGGGACGGGGACGGTTTAGGGTCCAGGTGAGGGTACGACAACGCTCTAGGGGGAGCGTACGTGTGAGGGCGCGGGTTAGTGTCAGCGTACGGGTTAGGATTAGGGGACGGCTGAGGGTCAGGCTTCGGGGAAGGGTTAGGGTTAGGCTTCGGGCTAGGGTTAGGGTTAGGGGACGGGGACGGTTCAGGGTCCAGGTGAGGGTACGACAACGCTCTAGGGGGAGCGTACGTGTGAGGGCGCGGGTTAGTGTCAGCGTACGGGTTAGGATTAGGGGACGGCTGAGGGTCAGGCTTCGGGGAAGGGTTAGGGTTATGGTTCGGGCTAGGCTTAGGGTTAGGGGACGGGGACGGTTTAGGGTCCAGGTGAGGGTACGACAACGCTCTAGGGGGAGCGTACGTGTGAGGGCGCGGGTTAGTGTCAGCGTACGGGTTAGGATTAGGGGACGGCTGAGGGTCAGGCTTCGGGGAAGGGTTAGGGTTAGGGTTCGGGCTAGGGTTAGGGTTAGGGGACGGGAACGGTTTAGGGTCCAGGTGAGGGTACGACAACGCTCTAGGGGGAGCGTACGTGTGAGGGCGCGGGTTAGTGTCAGCGTACGGGTTAGGATTAGGGGACGGCTGAGGGTAAGGCTTCGGGGAAGGGTTAGGGTTAGGCTTCGGGCTAGGGTTAGGGTTAGGGGACGGGGACGGTTCAGGGTCCAGGTGAGGGTACGACAACGCTCTAGGGGGAGCGTACGTGTGAGGGCGCGGGTTAGTGTCAGCGTACGGGTTAGGATTAGGGGACGGCTGAGGGTCAGGCTTCGGGGAAGGGTTAGGGTTAGGGTTCGGGCTAGGGTTAGGGTTAGGGGACGGGGACGGTTTAGGGTCCAGGTGAGGGTACGACAACGCTCTAGGGGGAGCGTACGTGTGAGGGCGCGGGTTAGTGTCAGCGTACGGGTTAGGATTAGGGGACGGCTGAGGGTCAGGCTTCGGGGAAGGGTTAGGGTTAGGCTGCGGGCTAGGGTTAGGGTTAGGGGACGGGGACGGTTCAGGGTCCAGGTGAGGGTACGACAACGCTCTAGGGGGAGCGTACGTGTGAGGGCGCGGGTTAGTGTCAACGTACGGGTTAGGATTAGGGGACGGCTGAGGGTCAGGCTTCGGGGAAGGGTTAGGGTTAGGCTTCGGGCTAGGGTTAGGGTTAGGGGACGGGGACGGTTCAGGGTCCAGGTGAGGGTACGACAACGCTCTAGGGGGAGCGTACGTGTGAGGGCGCGGGTTAGTGTCAGCGTACGGGTTAGGATTAGGGGACGGCTGAGGGTCAGGCTTCGGGGAAGGGTTAGGGTTAGGCTTCGGGCTAGGGTTAGGGTTAGGGGACGGGGACGGTTTAGGGTCCAGGTGAGGGTACGACAACGCTCTAGGGGGAGCGTACGTGTGAGGGCGCGGGTTAGTGTCAGCGTACGGGTTAGGATTAGGGGACGGCTGAGGGTCAGGCTTCGGGGAAGGGTTAGGGTTAGGCTTCGGGCTAGGGTTAGGGTTAGGGGACGGGGACGGTTCAGGGTCCAGGTGAGGGTACGACAACGCTCTAGGGGGAGCGTACGTGTGAGGGCGCGGGTTAGTGTCAGCGTACGGGTTAGGATTAGGGGACGGCTGAGGGTCAGGCTTCGGGGAAGGGTTAGGGTTAGGGTTCGGGCTAGGGTTAGGGTTAGGGGACGGGGACGGTTTAGGGTCCAGGTGAGGGTACGACAACGCTCTAGGGGGAGCGTACGTGTGAGGGCGCGGGTTAGTGTCAGCGTACGGGTTAGGATTAGGGGACGGCTGAGGGTCAGGCTTCGGGGAAGGGTTAGGGTTAGGCTTCGGGCTAGGGTTAGGGTTAGGGGACGGGGACGGTTTAGGGTCCATGTGAGGGTACGACAACGCTCTAGGGGGAGCGTACGTGTGAGGGCGCGGGTTAGTGTCAGCGTACGGGTTAGGATTAGGGGATGGCTGAGGGTCAGGCTTCGGGGAAGGGTTAGGGTTAGGCTTCGGGCTAGGGTTAGGGTTAGGGGACGGGGACGGTTTAGGGTCCAGGTGAGGGTACGACAACGCTCTAGGGGGAGCGTACGTGTGAGGGCGCGGGTTAGTGTCAGCGTACGGGTTAGGATTAGGGGACGGCTGAGGGTCAGGCTTCGGGGAAGGGTTAGGGTTAGGCTTCGGGCTAGGCTTAGGGTTAGGGGACGGGGACGGTTTAGGGTCCAGGTGAGGGTACGACAACGCTCTAGGGGGAGCGTACGTGTGAGGGCGCGGGTTAGTGTCAGCGTACGGGTTAGGATTAGGGGACGGCTGAGGGTCAGGCTTCGGGGAAGGGTTAGGGTTAGGCTTCGGGCTAGGGTTAGGGTTAGGGGACGGGGACGGTTTAGGGTCCAGGTGAGGGTACGACAACGCTCTAGGGGGAGCGTACGTGTGAGGGCGCGGGTTAGTGTCAGCGTACGGGTTAGGATTAGGGGACGGCTGAGGGTCAGGCTTCGGGGAAGGGTTAGGGTTAGGCTTCGGGCTAGGGTTAGGGTTAGGGGACGGGGACGGTTTAGGGTCCAGGTGAGGGTACGACAACGCTCTAGGGGGAGCGTACGTGTGAGTGCGCGGGTTAGTGTCAGCGTACGGGTTAGGATTAGGGGACGGCTGAGGGTCAGGCTTCGGGGAAGGGTTAGGGTTAGGCTTCGGGCTAGGGTTAGGGTTAGGGGACGGGGACGGTTTAGGGTCCAGGTGAGGGTACGACAACGCTCTAGGGGGAGCGTACGTGTGAGGGCGCGGGTTAGTGTCAGCGTACGGGTTAGGATTAGGGGACGGCTGAGGGTCAGGCTTCGGGGAAGGGTTAGGGTTAGGGTTCGGGCTAGGCTTAGGGTCAGGGGACGGGGACGGTTTAGGGTCCAGGTGAGGGTACGACAACGCTCTAGGGGGAGCGTACGTGTGAGGGCGCGGGTTAGTGTCAGCGTACGGGTTAGGATTAGGGGACGGCTGAGGGTCAGGCTTCGGGGAAGGGTTAGGGTTAGTGTTCGGGCTAGGGTTAGGGTTAGGGGACGGGGACGGTTCAGGGTCCAGGTGAGGGTACGACAACGCTCTAGGGGGAGCGTACGTGTGAGGGCGCGGGTTAGTGTCAGCGTACGGGTTAGGATTAGGGGACGGCTGAGGGTCAGGCTTCGGGGAAGGGTTAGGGTTAGGCTTCGGGCTAGGGTTAGGGTTAGGGGACGGGGACGGTTCAGGGTCCAGGTGAGGGTACGACAACGCTCTAGGGGGAGCGTACGTGTGAGGGCGCGGGTTAGTGTCAGCGTACGGGTTAGGATTAGGGGACGGCTGAGGGTCAGGCTTCGGGGAAGGGTTAGGGTTAGGGTTCGGGCTAGGGTTAGGGTTAGGGGACGGGGACGGTTTAGGGTCCAGGTGAGGGTACGACAACGCTCTAGGGGGAGCGTACGTGTGAGGGCGCGGGTTAGTGTCAGCGTACGGGTTAGGATTAGGGGACGGCTGAGGGTCAGGCTTCGGGGAAGGGTTAGGGTTAGGCTTCGGGCTAGGGTTAGGGTTAGGGGACGGGGACGGTTCAGGGTCCAGGTGAGGGTACGACAACGCTCTAGGGGGAGCGTACGTGTGAGGGCGCGGGTTAGTGTCAGCGTACGGGTTAGGATTAGGGGACGGCTGAGGGTCAGGCTTCGGGGAAGGGTTAGGGTTAGGCTTCGGGCTAGGGTTAGGGTTAGGGGACGGGGACGGTTCAGGGTCCAGGTGAGGGTACGACAACGCTCTAGGGGGAGCGTACGTGTGAGGGCGCGGGTTAGTGTCAGCGTACGGGTTAGGATTAGGGGACGGCTGAGGGTCAGGCTTCGGGGAAGGGTTAGGGTTAGGGTTCGGGCTAGGGTTAGGGTTAGGGGACGGGGACGGTTTAGGGTCCAGGTGAGGGTACGACAACGCTCTAGGGGGAGCGTACGTGTGAGGGCGCGGGTTAGTGTCAGCGTACGGGTTAGGATTAGGGGACGGCTGAGGGTCAGGCTTCGGGGAAGGGTTAGGGTTAGGCTTCGGGCTAGGGTTAGGGTTAGGGGACGGGGACGGTTCAGGGTCCAGGTGAGGGTACGACAACGCTCTAGGGGGAGCGTACGTGTGAGGGCGCGGGTTAGTGTCAGCGTACGGGTTAGGATTAGGGGACGGCTGAGGGTCAGGCTTCGGGGAAGGGTTAGGGTTAGGGTTCGGGCTAGGGTTAGGGTTAGGGGACGGGGACGGTTTAGGGTCCAGGTGAGGGTACGACAACGCTCTAGGGGGAGCGTACGTGTGAGGGCGCGGGTTAGTGTCAGCGTACGGGTTAGGATTAGGGTACGGCTGAGGGTCAGGCTTCGGGGAAGGGTTAGGGTTAGGCTTCGGGCTAGGGTTAGGGTTAGGGGACGGGGACGGTTCAGGGTCCAGGTGAGGGTACGACAACGCTCTAGGGGGAGCGTACGTGTGAGGGCGCGGGTTAGTGTCAGCGTACGGGTTAGGATTAGGGGACGGCTGAGGGTCAGGCTTCGGGGAAGGGTTAGGGTTAGGGTTCGGTCTAGGGTTAGGGTTAGGGGACGGGGACGGTTTAAGGTCCAGGTGAGGGTACGACAACGCTCTAGGGGGAGCGTACGTGTGAGGGCGCGGGTTAGTGTCAGCGTACGGGTTAGGATTAGGGGACGGCTGAGGGTCAGGCTTCGGGGAAGGGTTAGGGTTAGGCTTCGGGCTAGGGTTAGGGTTAGGGGACGGGGACGGTTCAGGGTCCAGGTGAGGGTACGACAACGCTCTAGGGGGAGCGTACGTGTGAGGGCGCGGGTTATTGTCAACGTACGGGTTAGGATTAGGGGACGGCTGAGGGTCAGGCTTCGGGGAAGGGTTAGGGTTAGGCTTCGGGCTAGGGTTAGGGTTAGGGGACGGGGACGGTTCAGGGTCCAGGTGAGGGTACGACAACGCTCTAGGGGGAGCGTACGTGTGAGGGCGCGGGTTAGTGTCAGCGTACGGGTTAGGATTAGGGGACGGCTGAGGGTCAGGCTTCGGGGAAGGGTTAGGGTTAGGGTTCGGGCTAGGGTTAGGGTTAGGGGACGGGGACGGTTTAGGGTCCAGGTGAGGGTACGACAACGCTCTAGGGGGAGCGTACGTGTGAGGGCGCGGGTTAGTGTCAGCGTACGGGTTAGGATTAGGGGACGGCTGAGGGTCAGGCTTCGGGGAAGTGTTAGGGTTAGGGCTCGGGCTAGGGTTAGGGTTAGGGGACGGGGACGGTTTAGGGTCCAGGTGAGGGTACGACAACGCTCTAGGGGGAGCGTACGTGTGAGGGCGCTGGTTAGTGTCAGCGTACGGGTTAGGATTAGGGGACGGCTGAGGGTCAGGCTTCGGGGAAGGGTTAGGGTTAGGCTTCGGGCTAGGGTTAGGGTTAGGGGACGGGGACGGTTCAGGGTCCAGGTGAGGGTACGACAACGCTATAGGGGGAGCGTACGTGTGAGGGTGCGGGTTAGTGTCAGCGTACGGGTTAGGATTAGGGGACGGCTGAGGGTCAGGCTTCGGGGAAGGGTTAGGGTTAGGGTTCGGGCTAGGGTTAGGGTTAGGGGACGGGGACGGTTTAGGGTCCAGGTGAGGGTACGACAACGCTCTAGGGGGAGCGTACGTGTGAGGGCGCGGGTTAGTGTCAGCGTACGGGTTAGGATTAGGGGACGGCTGAGGGTCAGGCTTCGGGGAAGGGTTAGGGTTAGGCTTCGGGCTAGGGTTAGGGTTAGGGGACGGGGACGGTTCAGGGTCCAGGTGAGGGTACGACAACGCTCTAGGGGGAGCGTACGTGTGAGGGCGCGGGTTATTGTCAACGTACGGGTTAGGATTAGGGGACGGCTGAGGGTCAGGCTTCGGGGAAGGGTTAGGGTTAGGGTTCGGGCTAGGGTTAGGGTTAGGGGACGGGGACGGTTTAGGGTCCAGGTGAGGGTACGACAACGCTCTAGGGGGAGCGTACGTGTGAGGGCGCGGGTTAGTGTCAGCGTACGGGTTAGGATTAGGGGACGGCTGAGGGTCAGGCTTCGGGGAAGGGTTAGGGTTAGGCTTCGGGCTAGGGTTAGGGTTAGGGGACGGGGACGGTTCAGGGTCCAGGTGAGGGTACGACAACGCTCTAGGGGGAGCGTACGTGTGAGGGCGCGGGTTAGTGTCAGCGTACGGGTTAGGATTAGGGGACGGCTGAGGGTCAGGCTTCGGGGAAGGGTTAGGGTTAGGGTTCGGGCTAGGGTTAGGGTTAGGGGACGGGGACGGTTTAGGGTCCAGGTGAGGGTACGACAACGCTCTAGGGGGAGCGTACGTGTGAGGGCGCGGGTTAGTGTCAGCGTACGGGTTAGGATTAGGGGACGGCTGAGGGTCAGGCTTCGGGGAAGGGTTAGGGTTAGGCTTCGGGCTAGGGTTAGGGTTAGGGGACGGGGACGGTTCAGGGTCCAGGTGAGGGTACGACAACGCTCTAGGGGGAGCGTACGTGTGAGGGCGCGGGTTAGTGTCAGCGTACGGGTTAGGATTAGGGGACGGCTGAGGGTCAGGCTTCGGGGAAGGGTTAGGGTTAGGGTTCGGTCTAGGGTTAGGGTTAGGGGACGGGGACGGTTTAAGGTCCAGGTGAGGGTACGACAACGCTCTAGGGGGAGCGTACGTGTGAGGGCGCGGGTTAGTGTCAGCGTACGGGTTAGGATTAGGGGACGGCTGAGGGTCAGGCTTCGGGGAAGGGTTAGGGTTAGGCTTCGGGCTAGGGTTAGGGTTAGGGGACGGGGACGGTTCAGGGTCCAGGTGAGGGTACGACAACGCTCTAGGGGGAGCGTACGTGTGAGGGCGCGGGTTATTGTCAACGTACGGGTTAGGATTAGGGGACGGCTGAGGGTCAGGCTTCGGGGAAGGGTTAGGGTTAGGCTTCGGGCTAGGGTTAGGGTTAGGGGACGGGGACGGTTCAGGGTCCAGGTGAGGGTACGACAACGCTCTAGGGGGAGCGTACGTGTGAGGGCGCGGGTTAGTGTCAGCGTACGGGTTAGGATTAGGGGACGGCTGAGGGTCAGGCTTCGGGGAAGGGTTAGGGTTAGGGTTCGGGCTAGGGTTAGGGTTAGGGGACGGGGACGGTTTAGGGTCCAGGTGAGGGTACGACAACGCTCTAGGGGGAGCGTACGTGTGAGGGCGCGGGTTAGTGTCAGCGTACGGGTTAGGATTAGGGGACGGCTGAGGGTCAGGCTTCGGGGAAGTGTTAGGGTTAGGGCTCGGGCTAGGGTTAGGGTTAGGGGACGGGGACGGTTTAGGGTCCAGGTGAGGGTACGACAACGCTCTAGGGGGAGCGTACGTGTGAGGGCGCTGGTTAGTGTCAGCGTACGGGTTAGGATTAGGGGACGGCTGAGGGTCAGGCTTCGGGGAAGGGTTAGGGTTAGGCTTCGGGCTAGGGTTAGGGTTAGGGGACGGGGACGGTTCAGGGTCCAGGTGAGGGTACGACAACGCTATAGGGGGAGCGTACGTGTGAGGGTGCGGGTTAGTGTCAGCGTACGGGTTAGGATTAGGGGACGGCTGAGGGTCAGGCTTCGGGGAAGGGTTAGGGTTAGGGTTCGGGCTAGGGTTAGGGTTAGGGGACGGGGACGGTTTAGGGTCCAGGTGAGGGTACGACAACGCTCTAGGGGGAGCGTACGTGTGAGGGCGCGGGTTAGTGTCAGCGTACGGGTTAGGATTAGGGGACGGCTGAGGGTCAGGCTTCGGGGAAGGGTTAGGGTTAGGCTTCGGGCTAGGGTTAGGGTTAGGGGACGGGGACGGTTCAGGGTCCAGGTGAGGGTACGACAACGCTCTAGGGGGAGCGTACGTGTGAGGGCGCGGGTTATTGTCAACGTACGGGTTAGGATTAGGGGACGGCTGAGGGTCAGGCTTCGGGGAAGGGTTAGGGTTAGGCTTCGGGCTAGGGTTAGGGTTAGGGGACGGGGACGGTTCAGGGTCCAGGTGAGGGTACGACAACGCTCTAGGGGGAGCGTACGTGTGAGGGCGCGGGTTAGTGTCAGCGTACGGGTTAGGATTAGGGGACGGCTGAGGGTCAGGCTTCGGGGAAGGGTTAGGGTTAGGGTTCGGGCTAGGGTTAGGGTTAGGGGACGGGGACGGTTTAGGGTCCAGGTGAGGGTACGACAACGCTCTAGGGGGAGCGTACGTGTGAGGGCGCGGGTTAGTGTCAGCGTACGGGTTAGGATTAGGGGACGGCTGAGGGTCAGGCTTCGGGGAAGGGTTAGGGTTAGGGCTCGGGCTAGGGTTAGGGTTAGGGGACGGGGACGGTTTAGGGTCCAGGTGAGGGTATGACAACGCTCTAGGGGGAGCGTACGTGTGAGGGCGCGGGTTATTGTCAACGTACGGGTTAGGATTAGGGGACGGCTGAGGGTCAGGCTTCGGGGAAGGGTTAGGGTTAGGCTTCAGGCTAGGGTTAGGGTTAGGGGACGGGGACGGTTCAGGGTCCAGGTGAGGGTACGACAACGCTCTAGGGGGAGCGTACGTGTGAGGGCGCGGGTTAGTGTCAGCGTACGGGTTAGGATTAGGGGACGGCTGAGGGTCAGGCTTCGGGGAAGGGTTAGGGTTAGGGTTCGGGCTAGGGTTAGGGTTAGGGGAGGGGGACGGTTTAGGGTCCAGGTGAGGGTACGACAACGCTCTAGGGGGAGCGTACGTGTGAGGGCGCGGGTTAGTGTCAGCGTACGGGTTAGGATTAGGGGACGGCTGAGGGTCAGGCTTCGGGGAAGGGTTAGGGTTAGGGCTCGGGCTAGGGTTAGGGTTAGGGGACGGGGACGGTTTAGGGTCCAGGTGAGGGTACGACAACGCTCTAGGGGGAGCGTACGTGTGAGGGCGCGGGTTAGTGTCAGCGTACGGGTTAGGATTAGGGGACGGCTGAGGGTCAGGCTTCGGGGAAGGGTTAGGGTTAGGCTTCGGGCTAGGGTTAGGGTTAGGGGACGGGGACGGTTCAGGGTCCAGGTGAGGGTACGACAACGCTCTAGGGGGAGCGTACGTGTGAGGGCGCGGGTTAGTGTCAGCGTACGGGTTAGGATTAGGGGACGGCTGAGGGTCAGGCTTCGGGGAAGGGTTAGGGTTAGGGTTCGGGCTAGGGTTAGGGTTAGGGGACGGGGACGGTTTAGGGTCCAGGTGAGGGTACGACAACGCTCTAGGGGGAGCGTACGTGTGAGGGCGCGGGTTAGTGTCAGCGTACGGGTTAGGATTAGGGGACGGCTGAGGGTCAGGCTTCGGGGAAGGGTTAGGGTTAGGCTTCGGGCTAGGGTTAGGGTTAGGGGACGGGGACGGTTCAGGGTCCAGGTGAGGGTACGGCAACGCTCTAGGGGGAGCGTACGTGTGAGGGCGCGGGTTATTCTCAACGTACGGGTTAGGATTAGGGGACGGCTGAGGGTCAGGCTTCGGGGAAGGGTTAGGGTTAGGCTTCGGGCTAGGGTTAGGGTTAGGGGACGGGGACGGTTCAGGGTCCAGGTGAGGGTACGACAACGCTCTAGGGGGAGCGTACGTGTGAGGGCGCGGGTTAGTGTCAGCGTACGGGTTAGGATTAGGGGACGGCTGAGGGTCAGGCTTCGGGGAAGGGTTAGGGTTAGGGTTCGGGCTAGGGTTAGGGTTAGGGGACGGGGACGGTTTAGGGTCCAGGTGAGGGTACGACAACGCTCTAGGGGGAGCGTACGTGTGAGGGCGCGGGTTAGTGTCAGCGTACGGGTTAGGATTAGGGGACGGCTGAGGGTCAGGCTTCGGGGAAGGGTTAGGGTTAGGGCTCGGGCTAGGGTTAGGGTTAGGGGACGGGGACGGTTTAGGGTCCAGGTGAGGGTATGACAACGCTCTAGGGGGAGCGTACGTGTGAGGGCGCGGGTTAGTGTCAGCGTACGGGTTAGGATTAGGGGACGGCTGAGGGTCAGGCTTCGGGGAAGGGTTAGGGTTAGGCTTCGGGCTAGGGTTAGGGTTAGGGGACGGGGACGGTTTAGGGTCCAGGTGAGGGTACGACAACGCTCTAGGGGGAGCGTACGTGTGAGGGCGCGGGTTAGTGTCAGCATACGGGTTAGGATTAGGGGACGGCTGAGGGTCAGGCTTCGGGGAAGGGTTAGGGTTAGGGTTCGGGCTAGGGTTAGCGTTAGGGGACGGGGACGGTTTAGGGTCCAGGTGAGGGTACGACAACGCTCTAGGGGGAGCGTACGTGTGAGGGCGCGGGTTAGTGTCAGCGTACGGGTTAGGATTAGGGGACGGCTGAGGGTCAGGCTTCGGGGAAGGGTTAGGGTTAGGGTTCGGGCTAGGCTTAGGGTTAGGGGACGGGGACGGTTTAGGGTCCAGGTGAGGGTACGACAACGCTCTAGGGGGAGCGTACGTGTGAGGGCGCGGGTTAGTGTCAGCGTACGGGTTAGGATTAGGGGACGGCTGAGGGTCAGGCTTCGGGGAAGGGTTAGGGTTAGGGTTCGGGCTAGGGTTAGGGTTAGGGGACGGGGACGGTTTAGGGTCCAGGTGAGGGTACGACAACGCTCTAGGGGGACCGTACGTGTGAGGGCGCGGGTTAGTGTCAGCGTACGGGTTAGGATTAGGGGACGGCTGAGGGTCAGGCTTCGGGGAAGGGTTAGGGTTAGGCTTTGGGCTAGGGTTAGGGTTAGGGGACGGGGACGGTTCAGGGTCCAGGTGAGGGTACGACAACGCTCTAGGGGGAGCGTACGTGTGAGGGCGCGGGTTAGTGTCAGCGTACGGGTTAGGATTAGGGGACGGCTGAGGGTCAGGCTTCGGGGAAGGTTTACGGTTAGGCTTCGGGCTAGGGTTAGGGTTAGGGGACGGGGACGGTTCAGGGTCCAGGTGAGGGTACGACAACGCTCTAGGGGGAGCGTACGTGTGAGGGCGCGGGTTAGTGTCAGCGTACGGGTTAGGATTAGGGGACGGCTGAGGGTCAGGCTTCGGGGAAGGGTTAGGGTTAGGCTTCGGGCTAGGGTTAGGGTTAGGGGACGGGGACGGTTCAGGGTCCAGGTGAGGGTACGACAACGCTCTAGGGGGAGCGTACGTGTGAGGGCGCGGGTTAGTGTCAGCGTACGGGTTAGGATTAGGGGACGGCTGAGGGTCAGGCTTCGGGGAAGGGTTAGGGTTAGGGTTCGGGCTAGGCTTAGGGTCAGGGGACGGGGATGGTTTAGGGTCCAGGTGAGGGTACGACAACGCTCTAGGGGGAGCGTACGTGTGAGGGCGCGGGTTAGTGTCAGCGTACGGGTTAGGATTAGGGGACGGCTGAGGGTCAGGCTTCGGGGAAGGGTTAGGGTTAGGGTTCGGGCTAGGGTTAGGGTTAGGGGACGGGGACGGTTTAGGGTCCAGGTGAGGGTACGACAACGCTCTAGGGGGAGCGTACGTGTGAGGGCGCGGGTTAGTGTCAGCGTAGGGGTTAGGATTAGGGGACGGCTGAGGGTCAGGCTTCGGGGAAGGGTTAGGGTTAGGGTTCGGGCTAGGGTTAGGGTTAGGGGACGGGGACGGTTCAGGGTCCAGGTGAGGGTATGACAACGCTCTAGGGGGAGCGTACGTGTGAGGGCGCGGGTTAGTGTCAGCGTACGGGTTAGGATTAGGGGACGGCTGAGGGTCAGGCTTCGGGGAAGGGTTAGGGTTAGGGTTCGGGCTAGGGTTAGGGTTAGGGGACGGGGACGGTTTAGGGTCCAGGTGAGGGTACGACAACGCTCTAGGGGGAGCGTACGTGTGAGGGCGCGGGTTAGTGTCAGCGTACGTGTTAGGATTAGGGGACGGCTGAGGGTCAGGCTTCGGGGAAGGGTTAGGGTTAGGGTTCGGGCTAGGGTTAGGGTTAGGGGATGGGGACGATTTAGGGTCCAGGTGAGGGTACGACAACGCTCTAGGGGGAGCGTACGTGTGAGGGCACGGGTTAGTGTCAGCGTACGGGTTAGGATTAGGGGACGGCTGAGGGTCAGGCTTCGGGGAAGGGTTAGGGTTAGGCTTCGGGTTAGGGTTAGGGTTAGGGGACGGGGACGGTTTAGGGTCCAGGTGAGGGTACGACAACGCTCTAAGGGGAGCGTACGTGTGAGGGCGCGGGTTAGTGTCAGCGTACGGGTTAGGATTAGGGGACGGCTGAGGGTCAGGCTTCGGGGAAGGGTTAGGGTTAGGCTTCGGGCTAGGGTTAGGGTTAGGGGACGGGGACGGTTTAGGGTCCAGGTGAGGGTACGACAACGCTCTAAGGGGAGCGTACGTGTGAGGGCGCGGGTTAGTGTCAGCGTACGGGTTAGGATTAGGGGACGGGTGAGGGTCAGGCTTCGGGGAAGGGTTAGGGTTAGGGTTCGGGCTAGGGTTAGGGTTAGGGGACGGGGACGGTTTAGGGTCCAGGTGAGGGTACGACAACGCTCTAGGGGGAGCGTACGTGTGAGGGCGCGGGTTAGTGTCAGCATACGGGTTAGGATTAGGGGACGGCTGAGGGTCAGGCTTCGGGGAAGGGTTAGGGTTAGGGTTCGGGCTAGGGTTAGGGTTAGGGGACGGGGACGGTTTAGGGTCCAGGTGAGGGTACGACAACGCTCTAGGGGGAGCGTACGTGTGAGGGCGCGGGTTAGTGTCAGCGTACGGGTTAGGATTAGGGGACGGCTGAGGGTCAGGCTTCGGGGAAGGGTTAGGGTTAGGGTTCTGGCTAGGGTTAGGGATAGGGGACGGGGACGGTTTAGGGTCCAGGTGAGGGTACGACAACGCTCTAGGGGGAGCGTACGTGTGAGGGCGCTGGTTAGTGTCAGCGTACGGGTAAGGATTAGGGGACGGCTGAGGGTCAGGCTTCGGGGAAGTGTTAGGGTTAGGGTTCGGGCTAGGGTTAGGGTTAGGGGACGGGGACGGTTTAGGGTCCAGGTGAGGGTACGACAACGCTCTAGGGGGAGCGTACGTGTGAGGGCGCGGGTTAGTGTCAGCGTACGGGTTAGGATTAGGGGACGGCTGAGGGTCAGGCTTCGGGGAAGGGTTAGGGTTAGGGTTCGGGCTAGGGTTAGGGTTAGGGGACGGGGACGGTTTAGGGTCCAGGTGAGGGTACGACAACGCTCTAGGGGGAGCGTACGTGTGAGGGCGCGGGTTAGTGTCAGCGTACGGGTTAGGATTAGGGCACGGCTGAGGGTCAGGCTTCGGGGAAGGGTTAGGGTTAGGCTTCGGGCTAGGGTTAGGGTTAGGGGACAGGGACGGTTTAGGGTCCAGGTGAGGGTACGACAACGCTCTAGGGGGAGCGTACGTGTGAGGGCGCGGGTTAGTGTCAGCGTACGGGTTAGGATTAGGGGACGGCTGAGGGTCAGGCTTCGGGGAAGGGTTAGGGTTAGGGTTCGGGCTAGGGTTAGGGTTAGGGGACGGGGACGGTTTAGGGTCCAGGTGAGGGTACGACAACGCTCTAGGGGGAGCGTACGTGTGAGGGCGCGGGTTAGTGTCAGCGTACGGGTTAGGATTAGGGGACGGCTGAGGGTCAGGCTTCGGGGAAGGGTTAGGGTTAGGGCTCGGGCTAGGGTTAGGGTTAGGGGACGGGGACGGTTTAGGGTCCAGGTGAGGGTACGACAACGCTCTAGGGGGAGCGTACGTGTGAGGGCGCGGGTTAGTGTCAGCATACGGGTTAGGATTAGGGGACGGCTGAGGGTCAGGCTTCGGGGAAGGGTTAGGTTTAGGGTTCGGGCTAGGCTTAGGGTCAGGGGACGGGGACGGTTTAGGGTCCAGGTGAGGGTACGACAACGCTCTAGGGGGAGCGTACGTGTGAGGGCGCGGGTTAGTGTCAGCGTACGGGTTAGGATTAGGGGACGGCTGAGGGTCAGGCTTCGGGGAAGGGTTAGGGTTAGTGTTCGGGCTAGGGTTAGGGTTAGGGGACGGGGACGGTTTAGGGTCCAGGTGAGGGTACGACAACGCTCTAGGGGGAGCGTACGTGTGAGGGCGCGGGTTAGTGTCAGCGTACGGGTTAGGATTAGGGGACGGCTGAGGGTCAGGCTTCGGGGAAGGGTTAGGGTTAGGCTTCGGGCTAGGGTTAGGGTTAGGGGACGGGGACGGTTCAGGGTCCAGGTGAGGGTACGACAACGCTCTAGGGGGAGCGTACGTGTGAGGGCGCGGGTTAGTGTCAGCGTACGGGTTAGGATTAGGGGACGGCTGAGGGTCAGGCTTCGGGGAAGGGTTAGGGTTAGGCTTCGGGCTAGGGTTAGGGTTAGGGGACGGGGACGGTTTAGGGTCCAGGTGAGGGTACGACAACGCTCTAGGGGGAGCGTACGTGTGAGGGCGCGGGTTAGTGTCAGCGTACGGGTTAGGATTAGGGGACGGCTGAGGGTCAGGCTTCGGGGAAGGGTTAGGGTTAGGCTTCGGGCTAGGGTTAGGGTTAGGGGACGGGGACGGTTTAGGGTCCAGGTGAGGGTACGACAACGCTCTAGGGGGAGCGTACGTGTGAGGGCGCGGTTAGTGTCAGCGTACGGGTTAGGATTAGGGGACGGCTGAGGGTCAGGCTTCGGGGAAGGGTTAGGGTTAGGGTTCGGGCTAGGGTTAGGGTTAGGGGACGGGGACGGTTTAGGGTCCAGGTGAGGGTACGACAACGCTCTAGGGGGAGCGTACGTGTGAGGGCGCGGGTTAGTGTCAGCGTACAGGTTAGGATTAGGGGACGGCTGAGGGTCAGGCTTCGGGGAAGGGTTAGGGTTAGGCTTTGGGCTAGGGTTAGGGTTAGGGGACGGGGACGGTTCAGGGTCCAGGTGAGGGTACGACAACGCTCTAGGGGGAGCGTACGTGTGAGGGCGCGGGTTAGTGTCAGCGTACGGGTTAGGATTAGGGGACGGCTGAGGGTCAGGCTTCGGGGAAGGGTTAGGGTTAGGGTTCGGGCTAGGGTTAGGGTTAGGGGACGGGGACGGTTTAGGGTCCAGGTGAGGGTACGACAACGCTCTAGGGGGAGCGTACGTGTGAGGGCGCGGGTTAGTGTCAGCGTACGGGTTAGGATTAGGGGACGGCTGAGGGTCAGGCTTCGAGGAAGGTTTACTGTTAGGCTTCGGGCTAGGGTTAGGGTTAGGGGACGCGGACGGTTCAGGGTCCAGGTGAGGGTACGACAACGCTCTAGGGGGAGCGTACGTGTGAGGGCGCGGGTTAGTGTCAGCGTACGGGTTAGGATTAGGGGACGGCTGAGGGTCAGGCTTCGGGGAAGGGTTAGGGTTAGGCTTCGGGCTAGGGTTAGGGTTAGGGGACGGGGACGGTTCAGGGTCCAGGTGAGGGTACGACAACGCTCTAGGGGGAGCGTACGTGTGAGGGCGCGGGTTAGTGTCAGCGTACGGGTTAGGATTAGGGCACGGCTGAGGGTCAGGCTTCGGGGAAGGGTTAGGGTTAGGGTTCGGGCTAGGCTTAGGGTCAGGGGACGGGGACGGTTTAGGGTCCAGGTGAGGGTACGACAACGCTCTAGGGGGAGCGTACGTGTGAGGGCGCGGGTTAGTGTCAGCGTACGGGTTAGGATTAGGGGACGGCTGAGGGTCAGGCTTCGGGGAAGGGTTAGGGTTAGGGTTCGGGCTAGGGTTAGGGTTAGGGGACGGGGACGGTTTAGGGTCCAGGTGAGGGTACGACAACGCTCTAGGGGGAGCGTACGTGTGAGGGCGCGGGTTAGTGTCAGCGTACGGGTTAGGATTAGGGGACGGCTGAGGGTCAGGCTTCGGGGAAGGGTTAGGGTTAGGGTTCGGGCTAGGGTTAGGGTTAGGGGACGGGGACGGTTCAGGGTCCAGGTGAGGGTATGACAACGCTCTAGGGGGAGCGTACGTGTGAGGGCGCGGGTTAGTGTCAGCGTACGGGTTAGGATTAGGTGACGGCTGAGGGTCAGGCTTCGGGGAAGGGTTAGGGTTAGGGTTCGGGCTAGGGTTAGGGTTAGGGGACGGGGACGGTTTAGGGTCCAGGTGAGGGTACGACAACGCTCTAGGGGGAGCGTACATGTGAGGGCGCGGGTTAGTGTCAGCGTACGGGTTAGGATTAGGGGACGGCTGAGGGTCAGGCTTCGGGGAAGGGTTAGGGTTAGGCTTCGGGCTAGGGTTAGGGGACGGGGACGGTTTAGGGTCCAGGTGAGGGTACGACAACGCTCTAGGGGGAGCGTACGTGTGAGGGCGCGGGTTAGTGTCAGCGTACGGGTTAGGATTAGGGGACGGCTGAGGGTCAGGCTTCGGGGAAGGGTTAGGGTTAGGGTTCGGGCTAGGGTTAGGGTTAGGGGACGGGGACGGTTTAGGGTCCAGGTGAGGGTACGACAACGCTCTAGGGGGAGCGTACGTGTGAGGGCGCGGGTTAGTGTCAGCGTACGGGTTAGGATTAGGGGACGGCTGAGGGTCAGGCTTCGGGGAAGGGTTAGGGTTAGGCTTTGTGCTAGGGTTAGGGTTAGGGGACGGGGACGGTTCAGGGTCCAGGTGAGGGTACGACAACGCTCTAGGGGGAACGTACGTGTGAGGGCGCGGGTTAGTGTCAGCGTACGGGTTAGGATTAGGGGACGGCTGAGGGTCAGGCTTCGGGGAAGGGTTAGGGTTAGTGTTCGGGCTAGGGTTAGGGTTAGGGGACGGGGACGGTTTAGGGTCCAGGTGAGGGTACGACAACGCTCTAGGGGGAGCGTACGTGTGAGGGCGCGGGTTAGTGTCAGCGTACGGGTTAGGATTAGGGGACGGCTGAGGGTCAGGCTTCGGGGAAGGGTTAGGGTTAGGCTTCGGGCTAGGGTTAGGGTTAGGGGACGGGGACGGTTTAGGGTCCAGGTGAGGGTACGACAACGCTCTAGGGGGAGCGTACGTGTGAGGGCGCGGGTTAGTGTCAGTGTACGGGTTAGGATTAGGGGACGGCTGAGGGTCAGGCTTCGGGGAAGGGTTAGGGTTAGGGTTCGGGCTAGGGTTAGGGTTAGGGGACGGGGACGGTTTAGGGTCCAGGTGAGGGTACGACAACGCTCTAGGGGGAGCGTACGTGTGAGGGCGCGGGTTAGTGTCAGCGTACGGGTTAGGATTAGGGGACGGCTGAGGGTCAGGCTTCGGGGAAGGGTTAGGGTTAGGCTTTGGGCTAGGGTTAGGGTTAGGGGACGGGGACGGTTCAGGGTCCAGGTGAGGGTACGACAACGCTCTAGGGGGAGCGTACGTGTGAGGGCGCGGGTTAGTGTCAGCGTACGGGTTAGGATTAGGGGACGGCTGAGGGTCAGGCTTCGGGGAAGGGTTAGGGTTAGGGTTCGGGCTAGGGTTAGGGTTAGGGGACGGGGACGGTTTAGGGTCCAGGTGAGGGTACGACAACGCTCTAGGGGGAGCGTACGTGTGAGGGCGCGGGTTAGTGTCAGCGTACGGGTTAGGATTAGGGGACGGCTGAGGGTCAGGCTTCGGGGAAGGGTTAGGGTTAGGCTTTGGGCTAGGGTTAGGGTTAGGGGACGGGGACGGTTCAGGGTCCAGGTGAGGGTACGACAACGCTCTAGGGGGAGCGTACGTGTGAGGGCGCGGGTTAGTGTCAGCGTACGGGTTAGGATTAGGGGACGGCTGAGGGTCAGGCTTCGGGGAAGGGTTAGGGTTAGGCTTCGGGCTAGGGTTAGGGTTAGGGGACGGGGACGGTTTAGGGTCCAGGTGAGGGTACGACAACGCTCTAGGGGGAGCGTACGTGTGAGGGCGCGGGTTAGTGTCAGCGTACGGGTTAGGATTAGGGGACGGCTGAGGGTCAGGCTTCGGGGAAGGGTTAGGGTTAGGCTTCGGGCTAGGGTTAGGGTTAGGGGACGGGGACGGTTTAGGGTCCAGGTGAGGGTACGACAACGCTCTAGGGGGAGCGTACGTGTGAGGGCGCGGTTAGTGTCAGCGTACGGGTTAGGATTAGGGGACGGCTGAGGGTCAGGCTTCGGGGAAGGGTTAGGGTTAGGGTTCGGGCTAGGGTTAGGGTTAGGGGACGGGGACGGTTTAGGGTCCAGGTGAGGGTACGACAACGCTCTAGGGGGAGCGTACGTGTGAGGGCGCGGGTTAGTGTCAGCGTACAGGTTAGGATTAGGGGATGGCTGAGGGTCAGGCTTCGGGGAAGGGTTAGGGTTAGGCTTTGGGCTAGGGTTAGGGTTAGGGGACGGGGACGGTTCAGGGTCCAGGTGAGGGTACGACAACGCTCTAGGGGGAGCGTACGTGTGAGGGCGCGGGTTAGTGTCAGCGTACGGGTTAGGATTAGGGGACGGCTGAGGGTCAGGCTTCGGGGAAGGGTTAGGGTTAGGGTTCGGGCTAGGGTTAGGGTTAGGGGACGGGGACGGTTTAGGGTCCAGGTGAGGGTACGACAACGCTCTAGGGGGAGCGTACGTGTGAGGGCGCGGGTTAGTGTCAGCGTACGGGTTAGGATTAGGGGACGGCTGAGGGTCAGGCTTCGAGGAAGGTTTACTGTTAGGCTTCGGGCTAGGGTTAGGGTTAGGGGACGGGGACGGTTCAGGGTCCAGGTGAGGGTACGACAACGCTCTAGGGGGAGCGTACGTGTGAGGGCGCGGGTTAGTGTCAGCGTACGGGTTAGGATTAGGGGACGGCTGAGGGTCAGGCTTCGGGGAAGGGTTAGGGTTAGGCTTCGGGCTAGGGTTAGGGTTAGGGGACGGGGACGGTTCAGGGTCCAGGTGAGGGTACGACAACGCTCTAGGGGGAGCGTACGTGTGAGGGCGCGCGTTAGTGTCAGCGTACGGGTTAGGATTAGGGCACGGCTGAGGGTCAGGCTTCGGGGAAGGGTTAGGGTTAGGGTTCGGGCTAGGCTTAGGGTCAGGGGACGGGGACGGTTTAGGGTCCAGGTGTGGGTACGACAACGCTCTAGGGGGAGCGTACGTGTGAGGGCGCGGGTTAGTGTCAGCGTACGGGTTAGGATTAGGGGACGGCTGAGGGTCAGGCTTCGGGGAAGGGTTAGGGTTAGGGTTCGGGCTAGGGTTAGGGTTAGGGGACGGGGACGGTTTAGGGTCCAGGTGAGGGTACGACAACGCTCTAGGGGGAGCGTACGTGTGAGGGCGCGGGTTAGTGTCAGCCTACGGGTTAGGATTAGGGGACGGCTGAGGGTCAGGCTTCGGGGAAGGGTTAGGGTTAGGGTTCGGGCTAGGGTTAGGGTTAGGGGACGGGGACGGTTCAGGGTCCAGGTGAGGGTATGACAACGCTCTAGGGGGAGCGTACGTGTGAGGGCGCGGGTTAGTGTCAGCGTACGGGTTAGGATTAGGTGACGGCTGAGGGTCAGGCTTCGGGGAAGGGTTAGGGTTAGGGTTCGGGCTAGGGTTAGGGTTAGGGGACGGGGACGGTTTAGGGTCCAGGTGAGGGTACGACAACGCTCTAGGGGGAGCGTACATGTGAGGGCGCGGGTTAGTGTCAGCGTACGGGTTAGGATTAGGGGACGGCTGAGGGTCAGGCTTCGGGGAAGGGTTAGGGTTAGGCTTCGGGCTAGGGTTAGGGTTAGGGGACGGGGACGGTTTAGGGTCCAGGTGAGGGTACGACAACGCTCTAGGGGGAGCGTACGTGTGAGGGCGCGGGTTAGTGTCAGCGTACGGGTTAGGATTAGGGGACGGCTGAGGGTCAGGCTTCGGGGAAGGGTTAGGGTTAGGGTTCGGGCTAGGGTTAGGGTTAGGGGACGGGGACGGTTTAGGGTCCAGGTGAGGGTACGACAACGCTCTAGGGGGAGCGTACGTGTGAGGGCGCGGGTTAGTGTCAGCGTACGGGTTAGGATTAGGGGACGGCTGAGGGTCAGGCTTCGGGGAAGGGTTAGGGTTAGGCTTTGTGCTAGGGTTAGGGTTAGGGGACGGGGACGGTTCAGGGTCCAGGTGAGGGTACGACAACGCTCTAGGGGGAACGTACGTGTGAGGGCGCGGGTTAGTGTCAGCGTACGGGTTAGGATTAGGGGACGGCTGAGGGTCAGGCTTCGGGGAAGGGTTAGGGTTAGTGTTCGGGCTAGGGTTAGGGTTAGGGGACGGGGACGGTTTAGGGTCCAGGTGAGGGTACGACAACGCTCTAGGGGGAGCGTACGTGTGAGGGCGCGGGTTAGTGTCAGCGTACGGGTTAGGATTAGGGGACGGCTGAGGGTCAGGCTTCGGGGAAGGGTTAGGGTTAGGCTTCGGGCTAGGGTTAGGGTTAGGGGACGGGGACGGTTTAGGGTCCAGGTGAGGGTACGACAACGCTCTAGGGGGAGCGTACGTGTGAGGGCGCGGGTTAGTGTCAGCGTACGGGTTAGGATTAGGGGACGGCTGAGGGTCAGGCTTCGGGGAAGGGTTAGGGTTAGGGTTCGGGCTAGGGTTAGGGTTAGGGGACGGGGACGGTTTAGGGTCCAGGTGAGGGTACGACAACGCTCTAGGGGGAGCGTACGTGTGAGGGCGCGGGTTAGTGTCAGCGTACGGGTTAGGATTAGGGGACGGCTGAGGGTCAGGCTTCGGGGAAGGGTTAGGGTTAGGCTTTGGGCTAGGGTTAGGGTTAGGGGACGGGGACGGTTCAGGGTCCAGGTGAGGGTACGACAACGCTCTAGGGGGAGCGTACGTGTGAGGGCGCGGGTTAGTGTCAGCGTACGGGTTAGGATTAGGGGACGGCTGAGGGTCAGGCTTCGGGGAAGGGTTAGGGTTAGGGTTCGGGCTAGGGTTAGGGTTAGGGGACGGGGACGGTTTAGGGTCCAGGTGAGGGTACGACAACGCTCTAGGGGGAGCGTACGTGTGAGGGCGCGGGTTAGTGTCAGCGTACGGGTTAGGATTAGGGGACGGCTGAGGGTCAGGCTTCGGGGAAGGGTTAGGGTTAGGCTTTGGGCTAGGGTTAGGGTTAGGGGACGGGGACGGTTCAGGGTCCAGGTGAGGGTACGACAACGCTCTAGGGGGAGCGTACGTGTGAGGGCGCGGGTTAGTGTCAGCGTACGGGTTAGGATTAGGGGACGGCTGAGGGTCAGGCTTCGGGAAAGGGTTAGGGTTAGGGTTCGGGCTAGGGTTAGGGTTAGGCGACGGGGACGGTTTAGGGTCCAGGTGAGGGTACGACAACGCTCTAGGGGGAGCGTACGTGTGAGGGCGCGGGTTAGTGTCAGCGTACGGGTTAGGATTAGGGGACGGCTGAGGGTCAGGCTTCGGGGAAGGTTTACGGTTAGGCTTCGGGCTAGGGTTAGGGTTAGGGGACGGGGACGGTTCAGGGTCCAGGTGAGGGTACGACAACGCTCTAGGGGGAGCGTACGTGTGAGGGCGCGGGTTAGTGTCAGCGTACGGGTTAGGATTAGGGGACGGCTGAGGGTCAGGCTTCGGGGAAGGGTTAGGGTTAGGGTTCGGGCTAGGGTTAGGGTTAGGGGACTGGGACGGTTCAGGGTCCAGGTGAGGGTACGACAACGCTCTAGGGGGAGCGTACGTGTGAGGGCGCGGGTTAGTGTCAGCGTACGGGTTAGGATTAGGGGACGGCTGAGGGTCAGGCTTCGGGGAAGGGTTAGGGTTAGTGTTCGGGCTAGGCTTAGGGTCAGGGGACGGGGACGGTTTAGGGTCCAGGTGAGGGTACGACAACGCTCTAGGGGGAGCGTACGTGTGAGGGCGCGGGTTAGTGTCAGCGTACGGGTTAGGATTAGGGGACGGCTGAGGGTCAGGCTTCGGGGAAGGGTTAGGGTTAGGGTTCGGGCTAGGGTTAGGGTTAGGGGACGGGGACGGTTTAGGGTCCAGGTGAGGGTACGACAACGCTCTAGGGGGAGCGTACGTGTGAGGGCGCGGGTTAGTGTCAGCGTACGGGTTAGGATTAGGGGACGGCTGAGGGTCAGGCTTCGGGGAAGGGTTAGGTTTAGGGTTCGGGCTAGGGTTAGGGTTAGGGGACGGGGACGGTTCAGGGTCCAGGTGAGGGTATGACAACGCTCTAGGGGGAGCGTACGTGTGAGGGCACGGGTTAGTGTCAGCGTACGGGTTAGGATTAGGGGACGGCTGAGGGTCAGGCTTCGGGGAAGGGTTAGGGTTAGGGTTCGGGCTAGGGTTAGGGTTAGGGGACGGGGACGGTTTAGGGTCCAGGTGAGGGTACGACAACGCTCTAGGGGGAGCGTACGTGTGAGGGCGCGGGTTAGTGTCAGCGTACGGGTTAGGATTAGGGGACGGCTGAGGGTCAGGCTTCGGGGAAGGGTTAGGGTTAGGGTTCGGGCTAGGGTTAGGGTTAGGGGATGGGGACGATTTAGGGTCCAGGTGAGGGTACGACAACGCTCTAGGGGGAGCGTACGTGTGAGGGCACGGGTTAGTGTCAGCGTACGGGTTAGGATTAGGGGACGGCTGAGGGTCAGGCTTCGGGGAAGGGTTAGGGTTAGGCTTCGGGTTAGGGTTAGGGTTAGGGGACGGGGACGGTTTAGGGTCCAGGTGAGGGTACGACAACGCTCTAAGGGGAGCGTACGTGTGAGGGCGCGGGTTAGTGTCAGCGTACGGGTTAGGATTAGGGGACGGCTGAGCGTCAGGCTTCGGGGAAGGGTTAGGGTTAGGCTTCGGGCTAGGGTTAGGGTTAGGGGACGGGGACGGTTTAGGGTCCAGGTGAGGGTACGACAACGCTCTAAGGGGAGCGTACGTGTGAGGGCGCGGGTTAGTGTCAGCGTACGGGTTAGGATTAGGGGACGGGTGAGGGTCAGGCTTCGGGGAAGGGTTAGGGTTAGGGTTCGGGCTAGGGTTAGGGTTAGGGGACGGGGACGGTTTAGGGTCCAGGTGAGGGTACGACAACGCTCTAGGGGGAGCGTACGTGTGAGGGCGCGGGTTAGTGTCAGCATACGGGTTAGGATTAGGGGACGGCTGAGGGTCAGGCTTCGGGGAAGGGTTAGGGTTAGGGTTCGGGCTAGGGTTAGGGTTAGGGGACGGGGACGGTTTAGGGTCCAGGTGAGGGTACGACAACGCTCTAGGGGGAGCGTACGTGTGAGGGCGCGGGTTAGTGTCAGCGTACGGGTTAGGATTAGGGGATGGCTGAGGGTCAGGCTTCGGGGAAGGGTTAGGGTTAGGGTTCTGGCTAGGGTTAGGGATAGGGGACGGGGACGGTTTAGGGTCCAGGTGAGGGTACGACAACGCTCTAGGGGGAGCGTACGTGTGAGGGCGCTGGTTAGTGTCAGCGTACGGGTTAGGATTAGGGGACGGCTGAGGGTCAGGCTTTGGGGAAGGGTTAGGGTTAGGGTTCGGGCTAGGGTTAGGGTTAGGGGACGGGGACGGTTTAGGGTCCAGGTGAGGGTACGACAACGCTCTAGGGGGAGCGTACGTGTGAGGGCGCGGGTTAGTGTCAGCGTACGGGTTAGGATTAGGGGACGGCTGAGGGTCAGGCTTCGGGGAAGGGTTAGGGTTAGGCTTCGGGCTAGGGTTAGGGTTAGGGGACGGGGACGGTTTAGGGTCCAGGTGAGGGTACGACAACGCTCTAGGGGGAGAGTACGTGTGAGGGCGCGGGTTAGTGTCAGCGTACGGGTTAGGATTAGGGGACGGCTGAGGGTCAGGCTTCGGGGAAGGGTTAGGGTTAGGCTTCGGGCTAGGGTTAGGGTTAGGGGACGGGGACGGTTTAGGGTCCAGGTGAGGGTACGACAACGCTCTAGGGGGAGCGTACGTGTGAGGGCGCGGGTTAGTGTCAGCGTACGGGTTAGGATTAGGGGACGGCTGAGGGTCAGGCTTCGGGGAAGGGTTAGGGTTAGCCTTCGGGCTAGGGTTAGGGTTAGGGGACGGGGACGGTTTAGGGTCCAGGTGAGGGTACGACAACGCTCTAGGGGGAGCGTACGTGTGAGGGCGCGGGTTAGTGTCAGCGTACGGGTTAGGATTAGGGGACGGCTGAGGGTCAGGCTTCGGGGAAGGGTTAGGGTTAGGGCTCGGGCTAGGGTTAGGGTTAGGGGACGGGGACGGTTTAGGGTCCAGGTGAGGGTACGACAACGCTCTAGGGGGAGCGTACGTGTGAGGGCGCGGGTTAGTGTCAGCGTACGGGTTAGGATTAGGGGACGGCTGAGGGTCAGGCTTCGGGGAAGGGTTAGGGTTAGGGTTCGGGCTAGGGTTAGGGTTAGGGGACGGGGACGGTTCAGGGTCCAGGTGAGGGTATGACAACGCTCTAGGGGGAGCGTACGTGTGAGGGCACGGGTTAGTGTCAGCGTACGGGTTAGGATTAGGGGACGGCTGAGGGTCAGGCTTCGGGGAAGGGTTAGGGTTAGGGTTCGGGCTAGGGTTAGGGTTAGGGGACGGGGACGGTTTAGGGTCCAGGTGAGGGTACGACAACGCTCTAGGGGGAGCGTACGTGTGAGGGCGCGGGTTAGTGTCAGCGTACGGGTTAGGATTAGGGGACGGCTGAGGGTCAGGCTTCGGGGAAGGGTTAGGGTTAGGGTTCGGGCTAGGGTTAGGGTTAGGGGATGGGGACGATTTAGGGTCCAGGTGAGGGTACGACAACGCTCTAGGGGGAGCGTACGTGTGAGGGCATGGGTTAGTGTCAGCGTACGGGTTAGGATTAGGGGACGGCTGAGGGTCAGGCTTCGGGGAAGGGTTAGGGTTAGGCTTCGGGTTAGGGTTAGGGTTAGGGGACGGGGACGGTTTAGGGTCCAGGTGAGGGTACGACAACGCTCTAAGGGGAGCGTACGTGTGAGGGCGCGGGTTAGTGTCAGCGTACGGGTTAGGATTAGGGGACGGCTGAGCGTCAGGCTTCGGGGAAGGGTTAGGGTTAGGCTTCGGGCTAGGGTTAGGGTTAGGGGACGGGGACGGTTTAGGGTCCAGGTGAGGGTACGACAACGCTCTAAGGGGAGCGTACGTGTGAGGGCGCGGGTTAGTGTCAGCGTACGGGTTAGGATTAGGGGACGGGTGAGGGTCAGGCTTCGGGGAAGGGTTAGGGTTAGGGTTCGGGCTAGGGTTAGGGTTAGGGGACGGGGACGGTTTAGGGTCCAGGTGAGGGTACGACAACGCTCTAGGGGGAGCGTACGTGTGAGGGCGCGGGTTAGTGTCAGCATACGGGTTAGGATTAGGGGACGGCTGAGGGTCAGTTTTCGGGGAAGGGTTAGGGTTAGGGTTCGGGCTAGGGTTAGGGTTAGGGGACGGGGACGGTTTAGGGTCCAGGTGAGGGTACGACAACGCTCTAGGGGGAGCGTACGTGTGAGGGCGCGGGTTAGTGTCAGCGTACGGGTTAGGATTAGGGGATGGCTGAGGGTCAGGCTTCGGGGAAGGGTTAGGGTTAGGGTTCTGGCTAGGGTTAGGGATAGGGGACGGGGACGGTTTAGGGTCCAGGTGAGGGTACGACAACGCTCTAGGGGGACCGTACGTGTGAGGGCGCGGGTTAGTGTCAGCGTACGGGTTAGGATTAGGGGACGGCTGAGGGTCAGGCTTCGGGGAAGGGTTAGGGTTAGGCTTTGGGCTAGGGTTAGTGTTAGGGGACGGGGACGGTTCAGGGTCCAGGTGAGGGTACGACAACGCTCTAGGGGGAGCGTACGTGTGAGGGCGCGGGTTAGTGTCAGCGTACGGGTTAGGATTAGGGGACGGCTGAGGGTCAGGCTTCGGGGAAGGTTTACGGTTAGGCTTCGGGCTAGGGTTAGGGTTAGGGGACGGGGACGGTTCAGGGTCCAGGTGAGGGTACGACAACGCTCTAGGGGGAGCGTACGTGTGAGGGCGCGGGTTAGTGTCAGCGTACGGGTTAGGATTAGGGGACGACTGAGGGTCAGGCTTCGGGGAAGGGTTAGGGTTAGGCTTCGGGCTAGGGTTAGGGTTAGGGGACGGGGACGGTTCAGGGTCCAGGTGAGGGTACGACAACGCTCTAGGGGGAGCGTACGTGTGAGGGCGCGGGTTAGTGTCAGCGTACGGGTTAGGATTAGGGGACGGCTGAGGGTCAGGCTTCGGGGAAGGGTTAGGGTTAGGGTTCGGGCTAGGCTTAGGGTCAGGGGACGGGGATGGTTTAGGGTCCAGGTGAGGGTACGACAACGCTCTAGGGGGAGCGTACGTGTGAGGGCGCGGGTTAGTGTCAGCGTACGGGTTAGGATTAGGGGACGGCTGAGGGTCAGGCTTCGGGGAAGGGTTAGGGTTAGGGTTCGGGCTAGGGTTAGGGTTAGGGGACGGGGACGGTTTAGGGTCCAGGTGAGGGTACGACAACGCTCTAGGGGGAGCGTACGTGTGAGGGCGCGGGTTAGTGTCAGCGTACGGGTTAGGATTAGGGGACGGCTGAGGGTCAGGCTTCGGGGAAGGGTTAGGGTTAGGGTTCGGGCTAGGGTTAGGGTTAGGGGACGGGGACGGTTCAGGGTCCAGGTGAGGGTATGACAACGCTCTAGGGGGAGCGTACGTGTGAGGGCGCGGGTTAGTGTCAGCGTACGGGTTAGGATTAGGGGACGGCTGAGGGTCAGGCTTCGGGGAAGGGTTAGGGTTAGGGTTCGGGCTAGGGTTAGGGTTAGGGGACGGGGACGGTTTAGGGTCCAGGTGAGGGTACGACAACGCTCTAGGGGGAGCGTACGTGTGAGGGCGCGGGTTAGTGTCAGCGTACGGGTTAGGATTAGGGGACGGCTGAGGGTCAGGCTTCGGGGAAGGGTTAGGGTTAGGGTTCGGGCTAGGGTTAGGGTTAGGGGATGGGGACGATTTAGGGTCCAGGTGAGGGTACGACAACGCTCTAGGGGGAGCGTACGTGTGAGGGCACGGGTTAGTGTCAGCGTACGGGTTAGGATTAGGGGACGGCTGAGGGTCAGGCTTCGGGGAAGGGTTAGGGTTAGGCTTCGGGTTAGGGTTAGGGTTAGGGGACGGGGACGGTTTAGGGTCCAGGTGAGGGTACGACAACGCTCTAAGGGGAGCGTACGTGTGAGGGCGCGGGTTAGTGTCAGCGTACGGGTTAGGATTAGGGGACGGCTGAGGGTCAGGCTTCGGGGAAGGGTTAGGGTTAGGCTTCGGGCTAGGGTTAGGGTTAGGGGACGGGGACGGTTTAGGGTCCAGGTGAGGGTACGACAACGCTCTAAGGGGAGCGTACGTGTGAGGGCGCGGGTTAGTGTCAGCGTACGGGTTAGGATTAGGGGACGGGTGAGGGTCAGGCTTCGGGGAAGGGTTAGGGTTAGGGTTCGGGCTAGGGTTAGGGTTAGGGGACGGGGACGGTTTAGGGTCCAGGTGAGGGTACGACAACGCTCTAGGGGGAGCGTACGTGTGAGGGCGCGGGTTAGTGTCAGCATACGGGTTAGGATTAGGGGACGGCTGAGGGTCAGGCTTCGGGGAAGGGTTAGGGTTAGGGTTCGGGCTAGGGTTAGGGTTAGGGGACGGGGACGGTTTAGGGTCCAGGTGAGGGTACGACAACGCTCTAGGGGGAGCGTACGTGTGAGGGCGCGGGTTAGTGTCAGCGTACGGGTTAGGATTAGGGGACGGCTGAGGGTCAGGCTTCGGGGAAGGGTTAGGGTTAGGGTTCTGGCTAGGGTTAGGGATAGGGGACGGGGACGGTTTAGGGTCCAGGTGAGGGTACGACAACGCTCTAGGGGGAGCGTACGTGTGAGGGCGCTGGTTAGTGTCAGCGTACGGGTTAGGATTAGGGGACGGCTGAGGGTCAGGCTTCGGGGAAGGGTTAGGGTTAGGGTTCGGGCTAGGGTTAGGGTTAGGGGACGGGGACGGTTTAGGGTCCAGGTGAGGGTACGACAACGCTCTAGGGGGAGCGTACGTGTGAGGGCGCGGGTTAGTGTCAGCGTACGGGTTAGGATTAGGGGACGGCTGAGGGTCAGGCTTCGGGGAAGGGTTAGGGTTAGGCTTCGGGCTAGGGTTAGGGTTAGGGGACGGGGACGGTTTAGGGTCCAGGTGAGGGTACGACAACGCTCTAGGGGGAGCGTACGTGTGAGGGCGCGGGTTAGTGTCAGCGTACGGGTTAGGATTAGGGGACGGCTGAGGGTCAGGCTTCGGGGAAGGGTTAGGGTTAGGCTTCGGGCTAGGGTTAGGGTTAGGGGACAGGGACGGTTTAGGGTCCAGGTGAGGGTACGACAACGCTCTAGGGGGAGCGTACGTGTGAGGGCGCGGGTTAGTGTCAGCGTACGGGTTAGGATTAGGGGACGGCTGAGGGTCAGGCTTCGGGGAAGGGTTAGGGTTAGGCTTCGGGCTAGGGTTAGGGTTAGGGGACGGGGACGGTTTAGGGTTCAGGTGAGGGTACGACAACGCTCTAGGGGGAGCGTACGTGTGAGGGCGCGGGTTAGTGTCAGCGTACGGGTTAGGATTAGGGGACGGCTGAGGGTCAGGCTTCGGGGAAGGGTTAGGGTTAGGGCTCGGGCTAGGGTTAGGGTTAGGGGACGGGGACGGTTTAGGGTCCAGGTGAGGGTACGACAACGCTCTAGGGGGAGCGTACGTGTGAGGGCGCGGGTTAGTGTCAGCATACGGGTTAGGATTAGGGGACGGCTGAGGGTCAGGCTTCGGGGAAGGGTTAGGTTTAGGGTTCGGGCTAGGCTTAGGGTCAGGGGACGGGGACGGTTTAGGGTCCAGGTGAGGGTACGACAACGCTCTAGGGGGAGCGTACGTGTGAGGGCGCGGGTTAGTGTCAGCGTACGGGTTAGGATTAGGGGACGGCTGAGGGTCAGGCTTCGGGGAAGGGTTAGGGTTAGTGTTCGGGCTAGGGTTAGGGTTAGGGGACGGGGACGGTTTAGGGTCCAGGTGAGGGTACGACAACGCTCTAGGGGGAGCGTACGTGTGAGGGCGCGGGTTAGTGTCAGCGTACGGGTTAGGATTAGGGGACGGCTGAGGGTCAGGCTTCGGGGAAGGGTTAGGGTTAGGCTTCGGGCTAGGGTTAGGGTTAGGGGACGGGGACGGTTCAGGGTCCAGGTGAGGGTACGACAACGCTCTAGGGGGAGCGTACGTGTGAGGGCGCGGGTTAGTGTCAGCGTACGGGTTAGGATTAGGGGACGGCTGAGGGTCAGGCTTCGGGGAAGGGTTAGGGTTAGGCTTCGGGCTAGGGTTAGGGTTAGGGGACGGGGACGGTTTAGGGTCCAGGTGAGGGTACGACAACGCTCTAGGGGGAGCATACGTGTGAGGGCGCGGTTAGTGTCAGCGTACGGGTTAGGATTAGGGGACGGCTGAGGTTCAGGCTTCGGGGAAGGGTTAGGGTTAGGGTTCGGGCTAGGGTTAGGGTTAGGGGACGGGGACGGTTTAGGGTCCAGGTGAGGGTACGACAACGCTCTAGGGGGAGCGTACGTGTGAGGGCGCGGGTTAGTGTCAGCGTACGGGTTAGGATTAGGGGACGGCTGAGGGTCAGGCTTCGGGGAAGGGTTAGGGTTAGGCTTTGGGCTAGGGTTAGGGTTAGGGGACGGGGACGGTTCAGGGTCCAGGTGAGGGTACGACAACGCTCTAGGGGGAGCGTACGTGTGAGGGCGCGGGTTAGTGTCAGCGTACGGGTTAGGATTAGGGGACGGCTGAGGGTCAGGCTTCGGGGAAGGGTTAGTGTTAGGGTTCGGGCTAGGGTTAGGGTTAGGGGACGGGGACGGTTTAGGGTCCAGGTGAGGGTACGACAACGCTCTAGGGGGAGCGTACGTGTGAGGGCGCGGGTTAGTGTCAGCGTACGGGTTAGGATTAGGGGACGGCTGAGGGTCAGGCTTCGGGGAAGGTTTACGGTTAGGCTTCGGGCTAGGGTTAGGGTTAGGGGACGGGGACGGTTCAGGGTCCAGGTGAGGGTACGACAACGCTCTAGGGGGAGCGTACGTGTGAGGGCGCGGGTTAGTGTCAGCGTACGGGTTAGGATTAGGGGACGGCTGAGGGTCAGGCTTCGGGGAAGGGTTAGGGTTAGGCTTCGGGCTAGGGTTAGGGTTAGGGGACGGGGACGGTTCAGGGTCCAGGTGAGGGTACGACAACGCTCTAGGGGGAGCGTACGTGTGAGGGCGCGGGTTAGTGTCAGCGTACGGGTTAGGATTAGGGGACGGCTGAGGGTCAGGCTTCGGGGAAGGGTTAGGGTTAGGGTTCGGGCTAGGCTTAGGGTCAGGGGACGGGGACGGTTTAGGGTCCAGGTGAGGGTACGACAACGCTCTAGGGGGAGCGTACGTGTGAGGGCGCGGGTTAGTGTCAGCGTACGGGTTAGGATTAGGGGACGGCTGAGGGTCAGGCTTCGGGGAAGGGTTAGGGTTAGGGTTCGGGCTAGGGTTAGGGTTAGGGGACGGGGACGGTTTAGGGTCCAGGTGAGGGTACGACAACGCTCTAGGGGGAGCGTACGTGTGAGGGCGCGGGTTAGTGTCAGCGTACGGGTTAGGATTAGGGGACGGCTGAGGGTCAGGCTTCGGGGAAGGGTTAGGGTTAGGGTTCGGGCTAGGGTTAGGGTTAGGGGACGGGGACGGTTCAGGGTCCAGGTGAGGGTATGACAACGCTCTAGGGGGAGCGTACGTGTGAGGGCGCGGGTTAGTGTCAGCGTACGGGTTAGGATTAGGTGACGGCTGAGGGTCAGGCTTCGGGGAAGGGTTAGGGTTAGGGTTCGGGCTAGGGTTAGGGTTAGGGGACGGGGACGGTTTAGGGTCCAGGTGAGGGTACGACAACGCTCTAGGGGGAGCGTACATGTGAGGGCGCGGGTTAGTGTCAGCGTACGGGTTAGGATTAGGGGACGGCTGAGGGTCAGGCTTCGGGGAAGGGTTAGGGTTAGGCTTCGGGCTAGGGTTAGGGTTAGGGGACGGGGACGGTTTAGGGTCCAGGTGAGGGTACGACAACGCTCTAGGGGGAGCGTACGTGTGAGGGCGTGGGTTAGTGTCAGCGTACGGGTTAGGATTAGGGGACGGCTGAGGGTCAGGCTTCAGGGAAGGGTTAGGGTTAGGGTTCGGGCTAGGGTTAGGGTTAGGGGACGGGGACGGTTTAGGGTCCAGGTGAGGGTACGACAACGCTCTAGGGGGAGCGTACGTGTGAGGGCGCGGGTTAGTGTCAGCGTACGGGTTAGGATTAGGGGACGGCTGAGGGTCAGGCTTCGGGGAAGGGTTAGGGTTAGGCTTTGGGCTAGGGTTAGGGTTAGGGGACGGGGACGGTTCAGGGTCCAGGTGAGGGTACGACAACGCTCTAGGGGGAGCGTACGTGTGAGGGCGCGGGTTAGTGTCAGCGTACGGGTTAGGATTAGGGGACGGCTGAGGGTCAGGCTTCGGGGAAGGGTTAGGGTTAGGCTTCGGGCTAGGGTTAGGGTTAGGGGACGGGGACGGTTTAGGGTCCAGGTGAGGGTACGACAACGCTCTAGGGGGAGCGTACGTGTGAGGGCGCGGGTTAGTGTCAGCGTACGGGTTAGGATTAGGGGACGGCTGAGGGTCAGGCTTCGGGGAAGGGTTAGGGTTAGGCTTCGGGCTAGGGTTAGGGTTAGGGGACGGGGACGGTTTAGGGTCCAGGTGAGGGTACGACAACGCTCTAGGGGGAGCGTACGTGTGAGGGCGCGGGTTAGTGTCAGCGTACGGGTTAGGATTAGGGGACGGCTGAGGGTCAGGCTTCGGGGAAGGGTTAGGGTTAGGGTTCGGGCTAGGGTTAGGGTTCGGGGACGGGGACGGTTTAGGGTCCAGGTGAGGGTACGACAACGCTCTAGGGGGAGCGTACGTGTGAGGGCGCGGGTTAGTGTCAGCGTACGGGTTAGGATTAGGGGACGGCTGAGGGTCAGGCTTCGGGGAAGGGTTAGGGTTAGGCTTTGGGCTAGGGTTAGGGTTAGGGGACGGGGACGGTTCAGGGTCCAGGTGAGGGTACGACAACGCTCTAGGGGGAGCGTACGTGTGAGGGCGCGGGTTAGTGTCAGCGTACGGGTTAGGATTAGGGGACGGCTGAGGGTCAGGCTTCGGGGAAGGGTTAGGGTTAGGGTTCGGGCTAGGGTTAGGGTTAGGGGACGGGGACGGTTTAGGGTCCAGGTGAGGGTACGACAACGCTCTAGGGGGAGCGTACGTGTGAGGGCGCGGGTTAGTGTCAGCGTACGGGTTAGGATTAGGGGACGGCTGAGGGTCAGGCTTCGGGGAAGGGTTAGGGTTAGGCTTTGGGCTAGGGTTAGGGTTAGGGGACGGGGACGGTTCAGGGTCCAGGTGAGGGTACGACAACGCTCTAGGGGGAGCGTACGTGTGAGGGCGCGGGTTAGTGTCAGCGTACGGGTTAGGATTAGGGGACGGCTGAGGGTCAGGCTTCGGGGAAGGGTTAGGGTTAGGGTTCGGGCTAGGGTTAGGGTTAGGGGACGGGGACGGTTTAGGGTCCAGGTGAGGGTACGACAACGCTCTAGGGGGAGCGTACGTGTGAGGGCGCGGGTTAGTGTCAGCGTACGGGTTAGGATTAGGGGACGGCTGAGGGTCAGGCTTCGGGGAAGGTTTACGGTTAGGCTTCGGGCTAGGGTTAGGGTTAGGGGACGGGGACAGTTCAGGGTCCAGGTGAGGGTACGACAACGCTCTAGGGGGAGCGTACGTGTGAGGGCGCGGGTTAGTGTCAGCGTACGGGTTAGGATTAGGGGATGGCTGAGGGTCAGGCTTCGGGGAAGGGTTAGGGTTAGGGTTCGGGCTAGGGTTAGGGTTAGGGGACTGGGACGGTTCAGGGTCCAGGTGAGGGTACGACAACGCTCTAGGGGGAGCGTACGTGTGAGGGCGCGGGTTAGTGTCAGCGTACGGGTTAGGATTAGGGGACGGCTGAGGGTCAGGCTTCGGGGAAGGGTTAGGGTTAGGGTTCGGGCTAGGCTTAGGGTCAGGGGACGGGGACGGTTTAGGGTCCAGGTGAGGGTACGACAACGCTCTAGGGGGAGCGTACGTGTGAGGGCGCGGGTTAGTGTCAGCGTACGGGTTAGGATTAGGGGACGGCTGAGGGTCAGGCTTCGGGGAAGGGTTAGGGTTAGGGTTCGGGCTAGGGTTAGGGTTAGGGGACGGGGACGGTTCAGGGTCCAGGTGAGGGTATGACAACGCTCTAGGGGGAGCGTACGTGTGAGGGCACGGGTTAGTGTCAGCGTACGGGTTAGGATTAGGGGACGGCTGAGGGTCAGGCTTCGGGGAAGGGTTAGGGTTAGGGTTCGGGCTAGGGTTAGGGTTAGGGGACGGGGACGGTTTAGGGTCCAGGTGAGGGTACGACAACGCTCTAGGGGGAGCGTACGTGTGAGGGCGCGGGTTAGTGTCAGCGTACGGGTTAGGATTAGGGGACGGCTGAGGGTCAGGCTTCGGGGAAGGGTTAGGGTTAGGGTTCGGGCTAGGGTTAGGGTTAGGGGATGGGGACGATTTAGGGTCCAGGTGAGGGTACGACAACGCTCTAGGGGGAGCGTACGTGTGAGGGCACGGGTTAGTGTCAGCGTACGGGTTAGGATTAGGGGACGGCTGAGGGTCAGGCTTCGGGGAAGGGTTAGGGTTAGGCTTCGGGTTAGGGTTAGGGTTAGGGGACGGGGACGGTTTAGGGTCCAGGTGAGGGTACGACAACGCTCTAAGGGGAGCGTACGTGTGAGGGCGCGGGTTAGTGTCAGCGTACGGGTTAGGATTAGGGGACGGCTGAGCGTCAGGCTTCGGGGAAGGGTTAGGGTTAGGCTTCGGGCTAGGGTTAGGGTTAGGGGACGGGGACGGTTTAGGGTCCAGGTGAGGGTACGACAACGCTCTAAGGGGAGCGTACGTGTGAGGGCGCGGGTTAGTGTCAGCGTACGGGTTAGGATTAGGGGACGGCTGAGCGTCAGGCTTCGGGGAAGGGTTAGGGTTAGGCTTCGGGCTAGGGTTAGGGTTAGGGGACGGGGACGGTTTAGGGTCCAGGTGAGGGTACGACAACGCTCTAGGGGGAGCGTACGTGTGAGGGCGCGGGTTAGTGTCAGCGTACGGGTTAGGATTAGGGGACGGCTGAGGGTCAGGCTTCGGGGAAGGGTTAGGGTTAGCCTTCGGGCTAGGGTTAGGGTTAGGGGACGGGGACGGTTTAGGGTCCAGGTGAGGGTACGACAACGCTCTAGGGGGAGCGTACGTGTGAGGGCGCGGGTTAGTGTCAGCGTACGGGTTAGGATTAGGGGACGGCTGAGGGTCAGGCTTCGGGGAAGGGTTAGGGTTAGGGCTCGGGCTAGGGTTAGGGTTAGGGGACGGGGACGGTTTAGGGTACAGGTGAGGGTACGACAACGCTCTAGGGGGAGCGTACGTGTGAGGGCGCGGGTTAGTGTCAGCGTACGGGTTAGGATTAGGGGACGGCTGAGGGTCAGGCTTCGGGGAAGGGTTAGGGTTAGGGTTCGGGCTAGGGTTAGGGTTAGGGGACGGGGACGGTTCAGGGTCCAGGTGAGGGTATGACAACGCTCTAGGGGGAGCGTACGTGTGAGGGCACGGGTTAGTGTCAGCGTACGGGTTAGTATTAGGGGACGGCTGAGGGTCAGGCTTCGGGGAAGGGTTAGGGTTAGGGTTCGGGCTAGGGTTAGGGTTAGGGGACGGGGACGGTTTAGGGTCCAGGTGAGGGTACGACAACGCTCTAGGGGGAGCGTACGTGTGAGGGCGCGGGTTAGTGTCAGCGTACGGGTTAGGATTAGGGGACGGCTGAGGGTCAGGCTTCGGGGAAGGGTTAGGGTTAGGGTTCGGGCTAGGGTTAGGGTTAGGGGATGGGGACGATTTAGGGTCCAGGTGAGGGTACGACAACGCTCTAGGGGGAGCGTACGTGTGAGGGCATGGGTTAGTGTCAGCGTACGGGTTAGGATTAGGGGACGGCTGAGGGTCAGGCTTCGGGGAAGGGTTAGGGTTAGGCTTCGGGTTAGGGTTAGGGTTAGGGGACGGGGACGGTTTAGGGTCCAGGTGAGGGTACGACAACGCTCTAAGGGGAGCGTACGTGTGAGGGCGCGGGTTAGTGTCAGCGTACGGGTTAGGATTAGGGGACGGCTGAGCGTCAGGCTTCGGGGAAGGGTTAGGGTTAGGCTTCGGGCTAGGGTTAGGGTTAGGGGACGGGGACGGTTTAGGGTCCAGGTGAGGGTACGACAACGCTCTAAGGGGAGCGTACGTGTGAGGGCGCGGGTTAGTGTCAGCGTACGGGTTAGGATTAGGGGACGGGTGAGGGTCAGGCTTCGGGGAAGGGTTAGGGTTAGGCTTCGGGCTAGGGTTAGGGTTAGGGGACGGGGACGGTTTAGGGTCCAGGTGAGGGTACGACAACGCTCTAGGGGGAGCGTACGTGTGAGGGCGCGGGTTAGTGTCAGCGTACGGGTTAGGATTAGGGGATGGCTGAGGGTCAGGCTTCGGGGAAGGGTTAGGGTTAGGGTTCTGGCTAGGGTTAGGGATAGGGGACGGGGACGGTTTAGGGTCCAGGTGAGGGTACGACAACGCTCTAGGGGGAGCGTACGTGTGAGGACGCTGGTTAGTGTCAGCGTACGGGTTAGGATTAGGGGACGGCTGAGGGTCAGGCTTCGGGGAAGGGTTAGGGTTAGGGTTCGGGCTAGGGTTAGGGTTAGGGGACGGGGACGGTTTAGGGTCCAGGTGAGGGTACGACAACGCTCTAGGGGGAGCGTACGTGTGAGGGCGCGGGTTAGTGTCAGCGTACGGGTTAGGATTAGGGGACGGCTGAGGGTCAGGCTTCGGGGAAGGGTTAGCGTTAGGCTTCGGGCTAGGGTTAGGGTTAGGGGACGGGGACGGTTTAGGGTCCAGGTGAGGGTACGACAACGCTCTAGGGGGAGAGTACGTGTGAGGGCGCGGGTTAGTGTCAGCGTACGGGTTAGGATTAGGGGACGGCTGAGGGTCAGGCTTCGGGGAAGGGTTAGGGTTAGGCTTCGGGCTAGGGTTAGGGTTAGGGGACGGGGACGGTTTAGGGTCCAGGTGAGGGTACGACAACGCTCTAGGGGGAGCGTACGTGTGAGGGCGCGGGTTAGTGTCAGCGTACGGGTTAGGATTAGGGGACGGCTGAGGGTCAGGCTTCGGGGAAGGGTTAGGGTTAGCCTTCGGGCTAGGGTTAGGGTTAGGGGACGGGGACGGTTTAGGGTCCAGGTGAGGGTACGACAACGCTCTATGGGGAGCGTACGTGTGAGGGCGCGGGTTAGTGTCAGCGTACGGGTTAGGATTAGGGGACGGCTGAGGGTCAGGCTTCGGGGAAGGGTTAGGGTTAGGCTTCGGGCTAGGGTTAGGGTTAGGGGACGGGGACGGTTTAGGGTCCAGGTGAGGGTACGACAACGCTCTAGGGGGAGCGTACGTGTGAGGGCGCGGGTTAGTGTCAGCGTACGGGTTAGGATTAGGGGACGGCTGAGGGTCAGGCTTCGGGGAAGGGTTAGGGTTAGCCTTCGGGCTAGGGTTAGGGTTAGGGGACGGGGACGGTTTAGGGTCCAGGTGAGGGTACGACAACGCTCTAGGGGGAGCGTACGTGTGAGGGCGCGGGTTAGTGTCAGCGTACGGGTTAGGATTAGGGGACGGCTGAGGGTCAGGCTTCGGGGAAGGGTTAGGGTTAGGGCTCGGGCTAGGGTTAGGGTTAGGGGACGGGGACGGTTTAGGGTCCAGGTGAGGGTACGACAACGCTCTAGGGGGAGCGTACGTGTGAGGGCGCGGGTTAGTGTCAGCGTACGGGTTAGGATTAGGGGACGGCTGAGGGTCAGGCTTCGGGGAAGGGTTAGGGTTAGGGTTCGGGCTAGGGTTAGGGTTAGGGGACGGGGACGGTTCAGGGTCCAGGTGAGGGTATGACAACGCTCTAGGGGGAGCGTACGTGTGAGGGCACGGGTTAGTGTCAGCGTACGGGTTAGTATTAGGGGACGGCTGAGGGTCAGGCTTCGGGGAAGGGTTAGGGTTAGGGTTCGGGCTAGGGTTAGGGTTAGGGAACGGGGACGGTTTAGGGTCCAGGTGAGGGTACGACAACGCTCTAGGGGGAGCGTACGTGTGAGGGCGCGGGTTAGTGTCAGCGTACGGGTTAGGATTAGGGGACGGCTGAGGGTCAGGCTTCGGGGAAGGGTTAGGGTTAGGGTTCGGGCTAGGGTTAGGGTTAGGGGATGGGGACGATTTAGGGTCCAGGTGAGGGTACGACAACGCTCTAGGGGGAGCGTACGTGTGAGGGCATGGGTTAGTGTCAGCGTACGGGTTAGGATTAGGGGACGGCTGAGGGTCAGGCTTCGGGGAAGGGTTAGGGTTAGGCTTCGGGTTAGGGTTAGGGTTAGGGGACGGGGACGGTTTAGGGTCCAGGTGAGGGTACGACAACGCTCTAAGGGGAGCGTACGTGTGAGGGCGCGGGTTAGTGTCAGCGTACGGGTTAGGATTAGGGGACGGCTGAGCGTCAGGCTTCGGGGAAGGGTTAGGGTTAGGCTTCGGGCTAGGGTTAGGGTTAGGGGACGGGGACGGTTTAGGGTCCAGGTGAGGGTACGACAACGCTCTAAGGGGAGCGTACGTGTGAGGGCGCGGGTTAGTGTCAGCGTACGGGTTAGGATTAGGGGACGGGTGAGGGTCAGGCTTCGGGGAAGGGTTAGGGTTAGGGTTCGGGCTAGGGTTAGGGTTAGGGGACGGGGACGGTTTAGGGTCCAGGTGAGGGTACGACAACGCTCTAGGGGGAGCGTACGTGTGAGGGCGCGGGTTAGTGTCAGCATACGGGTTAGGATTAGGGGACGGCTGAGGGTCAGGCTTCGGGGAAGGGTTAGGGTTAGGGTTCGGGCTAGGGTTAGGGTTAGGGGACGGGGACGGTTTAGGGTCCAGGTGAGGGTACGACAACGCTCTAGGGGGAGCGTACGTGTGAGGGCGCGGGTTAGTGTCAGCGTACGGGTTAGGATTAGGGGACGGCTGAGGGTCAGGCTTCGGGGAAGGGTTAGGGTTAGGCTTCGGGCTAGGGTTAGGGTTAGGGGACGGGGACGGTTTAGGGTCCAGGTGAGGGTACGACAACGCTCTAGGGGGAGAGTACGTGTGAGGGCGCGGGTTAGTGTCAGCGTACGGGTTAGGATTAGGGGACGGCTGAGGGTCAGGCTTCGGGGAAGGGTTAGGGTTAGGCTTCGGGCTAGGGTTAGGGTTAGGGGACGGGTACGGTTTAGGGTCCAGGTGAGGGTACGACAACGCTCTAGGGGGAGCGTACGTGTGAGGGCGCGGGTTAGTGTCAGCGTACGGGTTAGGATTAGGGGACGGCTGAGGGTCAGGCTTCGGGGAAGGGTTAGGGTTAGCCTTCGGGCTAGGGTTAGGGTTAGGGGACGGGGACGGTTTAGGGTCCAGGTGAGGGTACGACAACGCTCTAGGGGGAGCGTACGTGTGAGGGCGCGGGTTAGTGTCAGCGTACGGGTTAGGATTAGGGGACGGCTGAGGGTCAGGCTTCGGGGAAGGGTTAGGGTTAGGGCTCGGGCTAGGGTTAGGGTTAGGGGACGGGGACGGTTTAGGGTCAAGGTGAGGGTACGACAACGCTCTAGGGGGAGCGTACGTGTGAGGGCGCGGGTTAGTGTCAGCGTACGGGTTAGGATTAGGGGACGGCTGAGGGTCAGGTTTCGGGGAAGGGTTAGGGTTAGGCTTCGGGCTAGGGTTAGGGTTAGGGGACGGGGACGGTTTAGGGTCCAGGTGAGGGTACGACAACGCTCTAGGGGGAGCGTACGTGTGAGGGCGCGGGTTAGTGTCAGCGTACGGGTTAGGATTGGGGACGGCTGAGGCTCAGGCTTCGGGGAAGGGTTAGGGTTAGGGTTCTGGCTAGGGTTAGGGTTAGGGGACGGGGACGGTTTAGGGTCCAGGTGAGGGTACGACAACGCTCTAGGGGGAGCGTACGTGTGAGGGCGCGGGTTAGTGTCAGCGTACGGGTTAGGATTAGGGGACGGCTGAGGGTCAGGCTTCGGGGAAGGGTTAGGGTTAGGGTTCGGGCTAGGCTTAGGGTCAGGGGACGGGGACGGTTTAGGGTCCAGGTGAGGGTACGACAACGCTCTAGGGGGAGCGTACGTGTGAGGGCGCGGGTTAGTGTTAGCGTACGGGTTAGGATTAGGGGACGGCTGAGGGTCAGGCTTCGGGGAAGGGTTAGGGTTAGGGTTCGGGCTAGGGTTAGGGTTAGGGGACGGGGACGGTTTAGGGTCCAGGTGAGGCTACGACAACGCTCTAGGGGGAGCGTACGTGTGAGGGCGCGGGTTAGTGTCAGCGTACGGGTTAGGATTAGGGGACGGCTGAGGGTCAGGCTTCGGGGAAGGTTTAGGGTTAGGGTTCGGGCTAGGGTTAGGGTTAGGGGACGGGGACGGTTCAGGGTCCAGGTGAGGGTACGACAACGCTCTAGGGGGAGCGTACGTGTGAGGGCGCGGGTTAGTGTCAGCGTACGGGTTAGGATTAGGGGACGGCTGAGGGTCAGGCTTCGGGGAAGGGTTAGGGTTAGGGTTCGGGCTAGGGTTAGGGTTAGGGGACGGGGACGGTTTAGGGTCCAGGTGAGGGTACGACAACGCTCTAGGGGGAGCGTACGTGTGAGGGCGCGGGTTAGTGTCAGCGTACGGGTTAGGATTAGGGGACGGCTGAGGGTCAGGCTTCGGGGAAGGGTTAGGGTTAGGTTTCGGGCTAGGGTTAGGGTTAGGGGATGGGGACGATTTAGGGTCCAGGTGAGGGTACGACAACGCTCTAGGGGGAGCGTACGTGTGAGGGCACGGGTTAGTGTCAGCGTACGGGTTAGGATTAGGGGACGGCTGAGGGTCAGGCTTCGGGGAAGGGTTAGGGTTAGGCTTCGGGTTAGGGTTAGGGTTAGGGGACGGGGACGGTTTAGGGTCCAGGTGAGGGTACGACAACGCTCTAAGGGGAGCGTACGTGTGAGGGCGCGGGTTATTGTCAGCGTACGGGTTAGGATTAGGGGACGGCTGAGGGTCAGGCTTCGGGGAAGGGTTAGGGTTAGGCTTCGGGCTAGGGTTAGGGTTAGGGGACGGGGACGGTTTAGGGTCCAGGTGAGGGTACGACAACGCTCTAAGGGGAGCGTACGTGTGAGGGCGCGGGTTAGTGTCAGCGTACGGGTTAGGATTAGGGGACGGGTGAGGGTCAGGCTTCGGGGAAGGGTTAGGGTTAGGGTTCGGGCTAGGGTTAGGGTTAGGGGACGGGGACGGTTTAGGGTCCAGGTGAGGGTACGACAACGCTCTAGGGGGAGCGTACGTGTGAGGGCGCGGGTTAGTGTCAGCGTACGGGTTAGGATTAGGGGATGGCTGAGGGTCAGGCTTCGGGGAAGGGTTAGGGTTAGGGTTCTGGCTAGGGTTAGGGATAGGGGACGGGGACGGTTTAGGGTCCAGGTGAGGGTACGACAACGCTCTAGGGGGAGCGTACGTGTGAGGGCGCTGGTTAGTGTCAGCGTACGGGTTAGTATTAGGGGACGGCTGAGGGTCAGGCTTCGGGGAAGGGTTAGGGTTAGGGTTCGGGCTAGGGTTAGGGTTAGGGGACGGGGACGGTTTAGGGTCCAGGTGAGGGTACGACAACGCTCTAGGGGGAGCGTACGTGTGAGGGCGCGGGTTAGTGTCAGCGTACGGGTTAGGATTAGGGGACGGCTGAGGGTCAGGCTTCGGGGAAGGGTTAGGGTTAGGCTTCGGGCTAGGGTTAGGGTTAGGGGACGGGGACGGTCTAGGGTCCAGGTGAGGGTACGACAACGCTCTAGGGGGAGCGTACGTGTGAGGGCGCGGGTTAGTGTCAGCGTACGGGTTAGGATTAGGGGACGGCTGAGGGTCAGACTTCGGGGAAGGGTTAGGGTTAGGCTTCGGGCTAGGGTTAGGGTTAGGGGACGGGGACGGTTTAGGGTCCAGGTGAGGGTACGACAACGCTCTAGGGGGAGCGTACGTGTGAGGGCGCGGGTTAGTGTCAGCGTACGGGTTAGGATTAGGGGACGGCTGAGGGTCAGGCTTCGGGGAAGGGTTAGGGTTAGCCTTCGGGCTAGGGTTAGGGTTAGGGGACAGGGACGGTTTAGGGTCCAGGTGAGGGTACGACAACGCTCTAGGGGGAGCGTACGTGTGAGGGCGCGGGTTAGTGTCAGCGTACGGGTTAGGATTAGGGGACGGCTGAGGGTCAGGCTTCGGGGAAGGGTTAGGGTTAGGGCTCGGGCTAGGGTTAGGGTTAGGGGACGGGGACGGTTTAGGGTCCAGGTGAGGGTACGACAACGCTCTAGGGGGAGCGTACGTGTGAGGGCGCGGGTTAGTGTCAGCGTACGGGTTAGGATTAGGGGACGGCTGAGGGTCAGGCTTCGGGGAAGGGTTAGGGTTAGGCTTCGGGCTAGGGTTAGGGTTAGGGGACGGGGACGGTTTAGGGTCCAGGTGAGGGTACGACAACGCTCTAGGGGGAGCGTACGTGTGAGGGCGCGGGTTAGTGTCAGCGTACGGGTTAGGATTGGGGACGGCTGAGGCTCAGGCTTCGGGGAAGGGTTAGGGTTAGGGTTCTGGCTAGGGTTAGGGTTAGGGGACGGGGACGGTTTAGGGTCCAGGTGAGGGTACGACAACGCTCTAGGGGGAGCGTACGTGTGAGGGCGCGGGTTAGTGTCAGCGTACGGGTTAGGATTAGGGGACGGCTGAGGGTCAGGCTTCGGGGAAGGGTTAGGGTTAGGGTTCGGGCTAGGGTTAGGGATAGGGGACGGGGACGGTTTAGGGTCCAGGTGAGGGTACGACAACACTCTAGGGGGAGCGTACGTGTGAGGGCGCGGGTTAGTGTCAGCGTACGGGTTAGGATTAGGGGACGGCTGAGGGTCAGGCTTCGGGGAAGGGTTAGGGTTAGGCTTCGGGCTAGGGTTAGGGTTAGGGGACGGGGACGGTTTAGGGTCCAGGTGAGGGTACGACAACGCTCTAGGGGGAGCGTACGTGTGAGGGCGCGGGTTAGTGTCAGCGTACGGGTTAGGATTAGGGGACGGCTGAGGGTCAGGCTTCGGGGAAGGGTTAGGGTTAGGGTTCGGGCTAGGGTTAGGGTTAGGGGACGGGGACGGTTTAGGGTCCAGGTGAGGGTACGTCAACGCTCTAGGGGGAGCGTACGTGTGAGGGCGCGGGTTAGTGTCAGCGTACGGGTTAGGATTAGGGGACGGCTGAGGGTCAGGCTTCGGGGAAGGGTTAGGGTTAGGCTTCGGGCTAGGGTTAGGGTTAGGGGACGGGGACGGTTTAGGGTCCAGGTGAGGGTACGACAACGCTCTAGGGGGAGCGTACGTGTGAGGGCGCGGGTTAGTGTCAGCGTACGGGTTAGGATTAGGGGACGGCTGAGGGTCAGGCTTCGGGGAAGGGTTAGGGTTAGGCTTCGGGCTAGGGTTAGGGTTAGGGGACGGGGACGGTTTAGGGTCCAGGTGAGGGTACGACAACGCTCTAGGGGGAGCGTACGTGTGAGGGCGCGGGTTAGTGTCAGCGTACGGGTTAGGATTAGGGGACGGCTGAGGGTCAGGCTTCGGGGAAGGTTTAGGGTTAGGGCTCGGGCTAGGGTTAGGGTTAGGGGACGGGGACGGTTTAGGGTCCAGGTGAGGGTACGACAACGCTCTAGGGGGAGCGTACGTGTGAGGGCGCGGGTTAGTGTCAGCGTACGGGTTAGGATTAGGGGACGGTTGAGGGTCAGGCTTCGGGGAAGGGTTAGGGTTAGGCTTCGGGCTAGGGTTAGGGTTAGGGGACGGGGACGGTTTAGGGTCCAGGTGAGGGTACGACAACGCTCTAGGGGGAGCGTACGTGTGAGGGCGCGGGTTAGTGTCAGCGTACGGGTTAGGATTAGGGGACGGCTGAGGGTCAGGCTTCGGGGAAGGGTTAGGGTTAGGGTTCGGGCTAGGGTTAGGGATAGGGGACGGGGACGGTTTAGGGTCCAGGTGAGGGTACGACAACACTCTAGGGGGAGCGTACGTGTGAGGGCGCGGGTTAGTGTCAGCGTACGGGTTAGGATTAGGGGACGGCTGAGGGTCAGGCTTCGGGGAAGGGTTAGGGTTAGGGTTCGGGCTAGGGTTAGGGTTAGGGGACGGGGACGGTTTAGGGTCCAGGTGAGGGTACGACAACGCTCTAGGGGGAGCGTACGTGTGAGGGCGCGGGTTAGTGTCAGCGTACGGGTTAGGATTAGGGGACGGCGGAGGGTCAGGCTTCGGGGAAGTGTTAGGGTTAGGGTTCGGGCTAGGGTTAGGGTTAGGGGACGGGGACGGTTTAGGGTCCAGGTGAGGGTACGACAACGCTCTAGGGGGAGCGTACGTGTGAGGGCGCGGGTTAGTGTCAGCGTACGGGTTAGGATTAGGGGACGGCTGAGGGTCAGGCTTCGGGGAAGGGTTAGGGTTAGGCTTCGGGCTAGGGTTAGGGTTAGGGGACGGGGACGGTTTAGGGTCCAGGTGAGGGTACGACAACGCTCTAGGGGGAGCGTACGTGTGAGGGCGCGGGTTAGTGTCAGCGTACGGGTTAGGATTAGGGGACGGCTGAGGGTCAGGCTTCGGGGAAGGGTTAGGGTTAGGCTTCGGGCTAGGGTTAGGGTTAGGGGACGGGGACGGTTTAGGGTCCAGGTGAGGGTACGACAACGCTCTAGGGGGAGCGTACGTGTGAGGGCGCGGGTTAGTGTCAGCGTACGGGTTAGGATTAGGGGACGGCTGAGGGTCAGGCTTCGGGGAAGGGTTAGGGTTAGGGTTCGGGCTAGGGTTAGGGTTAGGGGACGGGGACGGTTTAGGGTCCAGGTGAGGGTTCGACAACGCTCTAGGGGGAGCGTACGTGTGAGGGCGCGGGTTAGTGTCAGCGTACGGGTTAGGATTAGGGGACGGCTGAGGGTCAGGCTTCGGGGAAGGGTTAGGGTTAGGCTTCGGGCTAGGGTTAGGGTTAGGGGACGGGGACGGTTTAGGGTCCAGGTGAGGGTACGACAACGCTCTAGGGGGAGCGTACGTGTGAGGGCGCGGGTTAGTGTCAGCGTACGGGTTAGGATTAGGGGACGGCTGAGGGTCAGGCTTCGGGGAAGGGTTAGGGTTAGGGTTCGGGCTAGGCTTAGGGTCAGGGGACGGGGACGGTTTAGGGTCCAGGTGAGGGTACGACAACGCTCTAGGGGGAGCGTACGTGTCAGGGCGCGGGTTAGTGTCAGCGTACGGGTTAGGATTAGGGGACGGCTGAGGGTTAGGCTTCGGGGAAGGGTTAGGGTTAGGGTTCGGGCTAGGGTTAGGGTTAGGGGACGGGGACGGTTTAGGGTCCAGGTGAGGGTACGACAACGCTCTAGGGGGAGCGTACGTGTGAGGGCGCGGGTTAGTGTCAGCGTACGGGTTAGGATTAGGGGACGGCTGAGGGTCAGGCTTCGGGGAAGGGTTAGGGTTAGGCTTCGGGCTAGGGTTAGGGTTAGGGGACGGGGACGGTTCAGGGTCCAGGTGAGGGTACGACAACGCTCTAGGGGGAGCGTACGTGTGAGGGCGCGGGTTAGTGTCAGCGTACGGGTTAGGATTAGGGGACGGCTGAGGGTCAGGCTTCGGGGAAGGGTTAGGGTTAGGCTTCGGGCTAGGGTTAGGGTTAGGGGACGGGGACGGTTTAGGGTCCAGGTGAGGGTACGACAACGCTCTAGGGGGAGCGTACGTGTGAGGGCGCGGGTTAGTGTCAGCGTACGGGTTAGGATTGGGGACGGCTGAGGCTCAGGCTTCGGGGAAGGGTTAGGGTTAGGGTTCTGGCTAGGGTTAGGGTTAGGGGACGGGGACGGTTTAGGGTCCAGGTGAGGGTACGACAACGCTCTAGGGGGAGCGTACGTGTGAGGGCGCGGGTTAGTGTCAGCGTACGGGTTAGGATTAGGGGACGGCTGAGGGTCAGGCTTCGGGGAAGGGTTAGGGTTAGGGTTCGGGCTAGGGTTAGGGATAGGGGACGGGGACGGTTTAGGGTCCAGGTGAGGGTACGACAACACTCTAGGGGGAGCGTACGTGTGAGGGCGCGGGTTAGTGTCAGCGTACGGGTTAGGATTAGGGGACGGCTGAGGGTCAGGCTTCGGGGAAGGGTTAGGGTTAGGGTTCGGGCTAGGGTTAGGGTTAGGGGACGGGGACGGTTTAGGGTCCAGGTGAGGGTACGACAACGCTCTAGGGGGAGCGTACGTGTGAGGGCGCGGGTTAGTGTCAGCGTACGGGTTAGGATTAGGGGACGGCTGAGGGTCAGGCTTCGGGGAAGGGTTAGGGTTAGGCTTCGGGCTAGGGTTAGGGTTAGGGGACGGGGACGGTTTAGGGTCCAGGTGAGGGTACGACAACGCTCTAGGGGGAGCGTACGTGTGAGGGCGCGGGTTAGTGTCAGCGTACGGGTTAGGATTAGGGGACGGCTGAGGGTCAGGCTTCGGGGAAGGGTTAGGGTTAGGGTTCGGGCTAGGGTTAGGGTTAGGGGACGGGGACGGTTTAGGGTCCAGGTGAGGGTACGACAACGCTCTAGGGGGAGCGTACGTGTGAGGGCGCGGGTTAGTGTCAGCGTACGGGTTAGGATTAGGGGACGGCTGAGGGTCAGGCTTCGGGGAAGGGTTAGGGTTAGGCTTCGGGCTAGGGTTAGGGTTAGGGGACGGGGACGGTTTAGGGTCCAGGTGAGGGTGCGACAACGCTCTAGGGGGAGCGTACGTGTGAGGGCGCGGGTTAGTGTCAGCGTACGGGTTAGGATTAGGGGACGGCTGAGGGTCAGGCTTCGGGGAAGGGTTAGGGTTAGGCTTCGGGCTAGGGTTAGGGTTAGGGGACGGGGACGGTTTAGGTTCCAGGTGAGGGTACGACAACGCTCTAGGGGGAGCGTACGTGTGAGGGCGCGGGTTAGTGTCAGGGTACGGGTTAGGATTAGGGGACGGCTGAGGGTCAGGCTTTGGGGAAGGGTTAGGGTTAGGGCTCGGGATAGGGTTAGGGTTAGGGGACGGGGACGGTTTAGGGTCCAGGTGAGGGTACGACAACGCTCTAGGGGGAGCGTACGTGTGAGGGCGCGGGTTAGTGTCAGCGTACGGGTTAGGATTAGGGGACGGCTGAGGGTCAGGCTTCGGGGAAGGGTTAGGGTTAGGGTTCGGGCTAGGGTTAGGGTTAGGGGACGGGGACGGTTTAGGGTCCAGGTGAGGGTACGACAACGCTCTAGGGGGAGCGTACGTGTGAGGGCGCGGGTTAGTGTCAGCGTACGGGTTAGGATTAGGGGACGGCTGAGGGTCAGGCTTCGGGGAAGGGTTAGGGTTAGGGCTCGGGCTAGGGTTAGGGTTAGGGGACGGGGACGGTTTAGGGTCCAGGTGAGGGTACGACAACGCTCTAGGGGGAGCGTACGTGTGAGGGCGCGGGTTAGTGTCAGCGTACGGGTTAGGATTAGGGGACGGCTGAGGGTCAGGCTTCGGGGAAGGGTTAGGGTTAGGGTTCGCGCTAGGGTTAGGGTTTGGGGACGGGGACGGTTTAGGGTCCAGGTGAGGGTACGACAACGCTCTAGGGGGAGCGTACGTGTGAGGGCGCGGGTTAGTGTCAGCGTACGGGTTAGGATTAGGGGACGGCTGAGGGTCAGGCTTCGGGGAAGGGTTAGGGTTAGGGTTCGGGCTAGGGTTAGGGTTAGGGGACGGGGACTGTTTAGGGTCCAGGTGAGGGTATGACAACGGTCTAGGGGGAGCGTACGTTTGAGAGCGCGGGTTAGTGTCAGCGTACGGGTTAGGATTAGGGGACGGCTGAGGGTCAGGCTTCGGGGAAGTGTTAGGGTTAGGCTTCGGGCTAGGGTTAGGGTTAGGGGACGGGGACGGTTTAGGGTCCAGGTGAGGGTACGACAACGCTCTAGGGGGAGCGTACGTGTGAGGGCGCGGGTTAGTGTCAGCGTACGGGTTAGGATTAGGGGACGGCTGAGGGTCAGGCTTCGGGGAAGGGTTAGGGTTAGGCTTCGGGCTAGGGTTAGGGTTAGGGGACGGGGAGGGTTCAGGGTCCAGGTGAGGGTACGACAACGCTCTAGGGGGAGCGTACGTGTGAGGGCGCGGGTTAGTGTCAGCGTACGGGTTAGGATTAGGGGACGGCTGAGGGTCAGGCTTCGGGGAAGGGTTAGGGTTAGGGTTCGGGCTAGGGTTAGGGTTAGGGGATGGGGACGGTTTAGGGTCCAGGTGAGGGTTCGACAACGCTCTGGGGGAGCGTACGTGTGAGGGCGCGGGTTAGTGTCAGTGTACGGGTTAGGATTGGGGACGGCTGAGGGTCAGGCTTCGGTGAAGGGTTAGGGTTAGGGTTCTGGCTAGGGTTAGGGTTAGGGGACGGGGACGGTTTAGGGTCCAGGTGAGGGTACGACAACGCTCTAGGGGCAGCGTACGTGTGAGGGCGCGGGTTAGTGTCAGCGTACGGGTTAGGATTAGGGGACGGCTGAGGGTCAGGCTTCGGGGAAGTGTTAGGGTTAGGCTTCGGGCTAGGGTTAGGGTTAGGGGACGGGGACGGTTCAGGGTCCAGGTGAGGGTACGACAACGCTCTAGGGGGAGCGTACGTGTGAGGGCGCGGGTTAGTGTCAGCGTACGGGTTAGGATTAGGGGACGGCTGAGGGTCAGGCTTCGGGGATTGGTTAGGGTTAGGGTTCGGGCTAGGGTTAGGGTTAGGGGACGGAAACGGTTCAGGGTCCAGGTGAGGGTACGACAACGCTCTAGCGGGAGCGTACGTGTGAGGGCACGGGTTAGTGTCAGCGTATGGGTTAGGATTAGGGGACGGCTGAGGGTCAGGCTTCGGGGAAGGGTTAGGGTTAGGCTTCGGGCTAGGGTTAGGGTTAGGGGACGGGGACGGTTTAGGGTCCAGGTGAGGGTACGACAACGCTCTAGGGGGAGCGTACGTGTGAGGGCGCGGGTTAGTGTCAGCGTACGGGTTAGGATTAGGGGACGGCTGAGGGTCAGGCTTCGGGGAAGGGTTAGGGTTAGGGCTCGGGCTAGGGTTAGGGTTAGGGGACGGGGACGGTTTAGGGTCCAGGTGAGGGTACGACAACGCTCTAGGGGGAGCGTACGTGTGAGGGCGCGGGTTAGTGTCAGCGTACGGGTTAGGATTAGGGGACGGCTGAGGGTCAGGCTTCGGGGAAGGGTTAGGGTTAGGCTTCGGGCTAGGGTTAGGGTTAGGGGACGGGGACGGTTTAGGGTCCAGGTGAGGGTACGACAACGCTCTAGGGGCAGCGTACGTGTGAGGGCGCGGGTTAGTGTCAGCGTACGGGTTAGGATTAGGGGACGGCTGAGGGTCAGGCTTCGGGGAAGGGTTAGGGTTAGGGTTCGGGCTAGGGTTAGGGTTAGGGGACGGGGACGGTTTAGGGTCCAGGTGAGGGTACGACAACGCTCTAGGAGGAGCGTACGTGTGAGGGCGCGGGTTAGTGTCAGCGTACGGGTTAGGATTAGGGGACGGCTGAGGGTCAGGCTTCGGGGAAGGGTTACGGTTAGGCTTCGGGCTAGGGTTAGGGTTAGGGGACGGGGACGGTTCAGGGTCCAGGTGAGGGTACGACAACGCTCTAGGGGGAGCGTACGTGTGAGGGCGCGGGTTAGTGTCAGCGTACGGGTTAGGATTAGGGGACGGCTGAGGGTCAGGCTTCGGGGAAGGGTTAGGGTTAGGCTTCGGGCTAGGGTTAGGGTTAGGGGACGGGGACGGTTTAGGGTCCAGGTGAGGGTACGACAACGCTCTAGGGGCAGCGTACGTGTGAGGGCGCGGGTTAGTGTCAGCGTACGGGTTAGGATTAGGGGACGGCTGAGGGTCAGGCTTCGGGGAAGTGTTAGGGTCAGGCTTCGGGGAAGGGTTAGGGTTAGGGTTCGGGCTAGGGTTAGGGTTAGGGGACGGGGACGGTTTAGGGTCCAGGTGAGGGTACGACAACGCTCTATGGGGAGCGAACGTGTGAGGGCGCGGGTTAGTGTCAGCGTACGGGTTAGGATTAGGGGACGGCTGAGGGTCAGGCTTCGGGGAAGGGTTAGGGTTAGGGTTCGGGCTAGGGTTAGGGTTAGGGGACGGGGACGGTTTAGGGTCCAGGTAAGGGTACGACAACGCTCTAGGGGGAGCGTACGTGTGAGGGCGTGGGTTAGTGTCAGCGTACGGGTTAGGATTAGGGGACGGCTGAGGGTCAGGCTTCAGGGAAGGGTTAGGGTTAGGGTTCTGGCTAGGGTTAGGGATAGGGGACGGGGACGGTTTAGGGTCCAGGTGAGGGTACGACAACGCTCTAGGGGGAGCGTACGTGTGAGGGCGCGGGTTAGTGTCAGCGTACGGGTTAGGATTAGGGGACGGCTGAGGGTCAGGCTTCGGGGAAGGGTTAGGGTTAGGGTTCTGGCTAGGGTTAGGGATAGGGGACGGGGACGGTTTAGGGTCCAGGTGAGGGTACGACAACGCTCTAGGGGGAGCGTACGTGTGAGGGCGCGGGTTAGTGTCAGCGTACGGGTTAGGATTAGGGGACGGCTGAGGGTCAGGCTTCGGGGAAGGGTTAGGGTTAGGGTTCGGGCTAGGGTTAGGGTTAGGGGACGGGGACGGTTTAGGGTCCAGGTGAGGGTACGACAACGCTCTAGGGGGAGCGTACGTGTGAGGGCGCGGGTTAGTGTCAGCGTACGGGTTAGGATTAGGGGACGGCTGAGGGTCAGGCTTCGGGGAAGGGTTAGGGTTAGGCTTCGGGCTAGGGTTAGGGTTAGGGGACGGGGACGGTTTAGGGTCCAGGTGAGGGTACGACAACGCTCTAGGGGGAGCGTACGTGTGAGGGCGCGGGTTAGTGTCAGCGTACGGGTTAGGATTAGGGGACGGCTGAGGGTCAGGCTTCGGGGAAGGGTTAGGGTTAGGGTTCGGGCTAGGGTTAGGGTTAGGGGACGGGGACGGTTTAGGGTCCAGGTGAGGGTACGACAACGCTCTAGGGGGAGCGTACGTGTGAGGGCGCGGGTTAGTGTCAGCGTACGTGTTAGGATTAGGGGACGGCTGAGGGTCAGGCTTCGGGGAAGGGTTAGGGTTAGGCTTCGGGCTAGGGTTAGGGTTAGGGGACGGGGACGGTTTAGGGTCCAGGTGAGGGTACGACAACGCTCTAGGGGGAGGGTACGTGTGAGGGCGCGGGTTAGTGTCAGCGTACGGGTTAGGATTAGGGGACGGCTGAGGGTCAGGCTTCGGGGAAGGGTTAGGGTTAGGGTTCGGGCTAGGGTTAGGGTTAGGGGACGGGGACGGTTTAGGGTCCAGGTGAGGGTACGACAACGCTCTAGGGGGAGCGTACGTGTGAGGGCGCGGGTTAGTGTCAGCGTACGGGTTAGGATTAGGGGACGGCTGAGGGTCAGGCTTCGGGGAAGGGTTAGGGTTAGGCTTCGGGCTAGGGTTAGGGTTAGGGGACGGGGACGGTTTAGGGTCCAGGTGAGGGTGCGACAACGCTCTAGGGGGAGCGTACGTGTGAGGGCGCGGGTTAGTGTCAGCGTACGGGTTAGGATTAGGGGACGGCTGAGGGTCAGGCTTCGGGGAAGGGTTAGGGTTAGGCTTCGGGCTAGGGTTAGGGTTAGGGGACGGGGACGGTTTAGGTTCCAGGTGAGGGTACGACAACGCTCTAGGGGGAGCGTACGTGTGAGGGCGCGGGTTAGTGTCAGGGTACGGGTTAGGATTAGGGGACGGCTGAGGGTCAGGCTTTGGGGAAGGGTTAGGGTTAGGGCTCGGGATAGGGTTAGGGTTAGGGGACGGGGACGGTTTAGTGTCCAGGTGAGGGTACGACAACGCTCTAGGGGGAGCGTACGTGTGAGGGCGCGGGTTAGTGTCAGCGTACGGGTTAGGATTAGGGGACGGCTGAGGGTCAGGCTTCGGGGAAGGGTTAGGGTTAGGGTTCGGGCTAGGGTTAGGGTTAGGGGACGGGGACGGTTTAGGGTCCAGGTGAGGGTACGACAACGCTCTAGGGGGAGCGTACGTGTGAGGGCGCGGGTTAGTGTCAGCGTACGGGTTAGGATTAGGGGACGGCTGAGGGTCAGGCTTCGGGGAAGGGTTAGGGTTAGGGTTCTGGCTAGGGTTAGGGATAGGGGACGGGGACGGTTTAGGGTCCAGGTGAGGGTACGACAACGCTCTAGGGGGAGCGTACGTGTGAGGGCGCGGGTTAGTGTCAGCGTACGGGTTAGGATTAGGGGACGGCTGAGGGTCAGGCTTCGGGGAAGGGTTAGGGTTAGGGTTCGGGATAGGGTTAGGGTTAGGGGACGGGGACGGTTTAGGGTCCAGGTGAGGGTACGACAACGCTCTAGGGGGAGCGTACGTGTGAGGGCGTGGGTTAGTGTCAGCGTACGAGTTAGGATTAGGGGACGGCTGAGGGTCAGGCTTCGGGGAAGGGTTAGGGTTAGGGTTCGGGCTAGGGTTAGGGTTAGGGGACGGGGACGGTTTAGGGTCCAGGTGAGGGTACGACAACGTTCTAGGGGGAGCGTATGTGTGAGGGCGCGGGTTAGTGTCAGCGTATGGGTTAGGATTAGGGGACGGCTGAGGGTCAGGCTTCGGGGAAGGGTTAGGATTAGGCTTCGGGCTAGGGTTAGGGTTAGCGGACGGGGACGGTTTAGGGTCCAGGTGAGGGTACGACAACGCTCTAGGGGGAGCGTACGTGTGAGGGCGCGGGTTAGTGTCAGCGTACGGGTTAGGATTAGGGGACGGCTGAGGGTCAGGCTTCGGGGAAGGGTTAGGGTTAGGGTTCGGGCTAGGGTTAGGGTTATGGGACGGGGACGGTTTAGGGTCCAGGTGAGGGTACGACAACGCTCTAGGGGGAGCGTACGTGTGAGGGCGCGGGTTAGTGTCAGCGTACGGGTTAGGATTAGGGGACGGCTGAGGGTCAGGCTTCGGGGAAGGGTTAGGGTTAGGGTTCGGGCTAGGGTTAGGGTTAGGGGACGGGGACGGTTTAGGGTCCAGGTGAGGGTACGACAACGCTCTATGGGGAGCGAACGTGTGAGGGCGCGTGTTAGTGTCAGCGTACGGGTTAGGATTAGGGGACGGCTGAGGGTCAGGCTTCGGGGAAGGGTTAGGGTTAGGGTTCGGGCTAGGGTTAGGGTTAGGGGACGGGGACGGTTTAGGGTCCAGGTGAGGGTACGACAACGCTCTAGGGGGAGCGTACGTGTGAGGGCGCGGGTTAGTGTCAGCGTACGGGTTAGGATTGGGGACGGCTGAGGCTCAGGCTTCGGGGAAGGGTTAGGGTTAGGGTTCGGGCTAGGGTTAGGGTTAGGGGACGGGGACGGTTTAGGGTCCAGGTGAGGGTACGACAACGCTCTAGGGGGAGCGTACGTGTGAGGGCGCGGGTTAGTGTCAGCGTACGGGTTAGGATTAGGGGACGGCTGAGGGTCAGGCTTCGGGGAAGGGTTAGGGTTAGGGTTCGGGCTAGGGTTAGTGTTAGGGGACGGGGACGGTTTAGGGTCCAGGTGAGGGTACGACAACGCTCTAGGGGGAGCGTACGTGTGAGGGCGCGGGTTAGTGTCAGCGTACGGGTTAGGATTAGGGGACGGCTGAGGGTCAGGCTTCGAGGAAGGGTTAGGGTTAGGCTTCGGGCTAGGGTTAGGGTTAGGGGACGGGGACGGTTTAGGGTCCAGGTGAGGGTACGACAACGCTCTAGGGGGAGCGTACGTGTGAGGGCGCGGGTTAGTGTCAGCGTACGGGTTAGGATTAGGGGACGGCTGAGGGTCAGGCTTCGGGGAAGAGTTAGGGTTAGGGTTCGGGCTAGGGTTAGGGTTAGGGGATGGGGACGGTTCAGGGTCCAGGTGAGGGTACGACAACGCTCTAGGGGGAGCGTACGTGTGAGGGCGCGGGTTAGTGTCAGCGTACGGGTTAGGATTAGGGGACGGCTGAGGGTCAGGCTTCGGGGAAGGGTTAGGGTTAGGGTTCTGGCTAGGGTTAGGGATAGGGGACGGGGACGGTTTAGGGTCCAGGTGAGGGTACGACAACGCTCTAGGGGGAGCGTACGTGTGAGGGCGCGGGTTAGTGTCAGCGTACGGGTTAGGATTGGGGACGGCTGAGGCTCAGGCTTCGGGGAAGGGTTAGGGTTAGGGTTGTGGCTAGGGTTAGGGTTAGGGGACGGGGACGGTTTAGGGTCCAGGTGAGGGTACGACAACGCTCTAGGGGGAGCGTACGTGTGAGGGCGCGGGTTAGTGTCAGCGTACAGGTTAGGATTAGGGGACGGCTGAGGGCAGGCTTCGGGGAAGGGTTAGGGTTAGGGTTCTGGCTAGGGTTAGAGATAGGGGACGGGGACGGTTTAGGGTCCAGGTGAGGGTACGACAACGCTCTAGGGGGAGCGTACGTGTGAGGGCGCGGGTTAGTGTCAGCGTACGGGTTAGGATTAGGGGACGGCTGAGGGTCAGGCTTCGGGGAAGGGTTAGGGTTAGGGTTCGGGCTAGGGTTAGGGTTAGGGGACGGGGACGGTTTAGGGTCCAGGTGAGGGTACGACAACGCTCTAGGGGGAGCGTACGTGTGAGGGCGCGGGTTAGTGTCAGCGTACGGGTTAGGATTAGGGGACGGCTGAGGGTCAGGCTTCGGGGAAGGGTTAGGGTTAGGGTTCGGGCTAGGGTTAGTGTTAGGGGACGGGGACGGTTTAGGGTCCAGGTGAGGGTACGACAACGCTCTAGGGGGAGCGTACGTGTGAGGGCGCGGGTTAGTGTCAGCGTACGGGTTAGGATTAGGGGACGGCTGAGGGTCAGGCTTCGAGGAAGGGTTAGGGTTAGGCTTCGGGCTAGGGTTAGGGTTAGGGGACGGGGACGGTTTAGGGTCCAGGTGAGGGTACGACAACGCTCTAGGGGGAGCGTACGTGTGAGGGCGCGGGTTAGTGTCAGCGTACGGGTTAGGATTAGGGGACGGCTGAGGGTCAGGCTTCGGGGAAGAGTTAGGGTTAGGGTTCGGGCTAGGGTTAGGGTTAGGGGATGGGGACGGTTCAGGGTCCAGGTGAGGGTACGACAACGCTCTAGGGGGAGCGTACGTGTGAGGGCGCGGGTTAGTGTCAGCGTACGGGTTAGGATTAGGGGACGGCTGAGGGTCAGGCTTCGGGGAAGGGTTAGGGTTAGGGTTCTGGCTAGGGTTAGGGATAGGGGACGGGGACGGTTTAGGGTCCAGGTGAGGGTACGACAACGCTCTAGGGGGAGCGTACGTGTGAGGGCGCGGGTTAGTGTCAGCGTACGGGTTAGGATTAGGGGACGGCTGAGGGTCAGGCTTCGGGGAAGGGTTAGGGTTAGGGTTCGGGCTAGGGTTAGGGTTAGGGGACGGGGACGGTTTAGGGTCCAGGTGAGGGTACGACAACGCTCTAGGGGGAGCGTACGTGTGAGGGCGCGGGTTAGTGTCAGCGTACGGGTTAGGATTAGGGGACGGCTGAGGGTCAGGCTTCGGGGAAGGGTTAGGGTTAGGGTTCGGGCTAGGGTTAGGGATAGGGGACGGGGACGGTTTAGGGTCCAGGTGAGGGTACGACAACGCTCTAGGGGGAGCGTACGTGTGAGGGCGCGGGTTAGTGTCAGCGTACGGGTTAGGATTAGGGGACGGCTGAGGGTCAGGCTTCGGGGAAGGGTTAGGGTTAGGCTTCGGGCTAGGGTTAGGGTTAGGGGACGGGGACGGTTTAGGGTCCAGGTGAGGGTACGACAACGCTCTAGGGGGAGCGTACGTGTGAGGGCGCGGGTTAGTGTCAGCGTACGGGTTAGGATTAGGGGACGGCTGAGGGTCAGGCTTCGGGGAAGGGTTAGGGTTAGGCTTCGGGCTAGGGTTAGGGTTAGGGGACGGGGACGGTTTAGGGTCCAGGTGAGGGTACGACAACGCTCTAGGGGGAGCGTACGTGTGAGGGCGCGGGTTAGTGTCAGCGTACGGGTTAGGATTGGGGACGGCTGAGGGTCAGGCTTCGGGGAAGTGTTAGGGTTAGGGTTCTGGCTAGGGTTAGGGTTAGGGGACGGGGACGGTTTAGGGTCCAGGTGAGGGTACGACAACGCTCTAGGGGGAGCGTACGTGTGAGGGCGCGGGTTAGTGTCAGCGTACGGGTTAGGATTAGGGGACGGCTGAGGGTCAGGCTTCGGGGAAGGGTTAGGGTTAGGGTTCGGGCTAGGGTTAGGGATAGGGGACGGGGACGGTTTAGGGTCCAGGTGAGGGTACGACAACACTCTAGGGGGAGCGTACGTGTGAGGGCGCGGGTTAGTGTCAGCGTACGGGTTAGGATTAGGGGACGGCTGAGGGTCAGGCTTCGGGGAAGGGTTAGGGTTAGGCTTCGGGCTAGGGTTAGGGTTAGGGGACGGGGACGGTTTAGGGTCCAGGTGAGGGTACGACAACGCTCTAGGGGGAGCGTACGTGTGAGGGCGCGGGTTAGTGTCAGCGTACGGGTTAGGATTAGGGGACGGCTGAGGGTCAGGCTTCGGGGAAGGGTTAGGGTTAGGGTTCGGGCTAGGGTTAGGGTTAGGGGACGGGGACGGTTCAGGGTCCAGGTGAGGGTACGACAACGCTCTAGGGGGAGCGTACGTGTGAGGGCGCGGGTTAGTGTCAGCGTACGGGTTAGGATTAGGGGACGGCTGAGGGTCAGGCTTCGGGGAAGGGTTAGGGTTAGGGTTCTGGCTAGGGTTAGGGATAGGGGACGGGGACCGTTTAGGGTCCAGGTGAGGGTACGACAACGCTCTAGGGGGAGCGTACGTGTGAGGGCGCGGGTTAGTGTCAGGGTACGGGTTAGGATTAGGGGACGGCTGAGGGTCAGGCTTCGGGGAAGGGTTAGGGTTAGGGTTCGGGCTAGGGTTAGGGTTAGGGGACGGGGACGGTTTAGGGTCCAGGTGAGGGTACGACAACGCTCTAGGGGGAGCGTACGTGTGAGGGCGCGGGTTAGTGTCAGCGTACGGGTTAGGATTAGGGGACGGCTGAGGGTCAGGCTTCGGGGAAGGGTTAGGGTTAGGCTTCGGGCTAGGGTTAGGGTTAGGGGACGGGGACGGTTTAGGGTCCAGGTGAGGGTACGACAACGCTCTAGGGGGAGCGTACGTGTGAGGGCGCGGGTTAGTGTCAGCGTACGGGTTAGGATTAGGGGACGGCTGAGGGTCAGGCTTCGGGGAAGGGTTAGGGTTAGGCTTCGGGCTAGGGTTAGGGTTAGGGGACGGGGACGGTTTAGGGTCCAGGTGAGGGTACGACAACGCTCTAGGGGGAGCGTACGTGTGAGGGCGCGGGTTAGTGTCAGCGTACGGGTTAGGATTAGGGGACGGCTGAGGGTCAGGCTTCGGGGAAGGGTTAGGGTTAGGCTTCGGGCTAGGGTTAGGGTTAGGGGACGGAGACGGTTTAGGGTCCAGGTGAGGGTTCGACAAAGCTCTAGGGGGAGCGCACGTGTGAGGGCGCAGGTTAGTGTCAGCGTACGGGTTAGGATTAGGGGACGGCTGAGGGTCAGGCTTCGGGGAAGGGTTAGGGTTAGGCTTCGGGCTAGGGTTAGGGTTAGGGGACAGGGACGGTTTAGGGTCCAGGTGAGGGTACGACAACGCTCTAGGGGGAGCGTACGTGTGAGGGCGCGGGTTAGTGTCAGCGTACGGGTTAGGATTGGGGACGGCTGAGGCTCAGGCTTCGGGGAAGGGTTAGGGTTAGGGTTCTGGCTAGGGTTAGGGTTAGGGGACGGGGACGGTTTAGGGTCCAGGTGAGGGTACGACAACGCTCTAGGGGGAGCGTACGTGTGAGGGCGCGGGTTAGTGTCAGCGTACGGGTTAGGATTAGGGGACGGCTGAGGGTCAGGCTTCGGGGAAGGGTTAGGGTTAGGGTTCTGGCTAGGGTTAGGGATAGGGGACGGGGACGGTTTAGGGTCCAGGTGAGGGTACGACAACGCTCTAGGGGGAGCGTACGTGTGAGGGCGCGGGTTAGTGTCAGCGTACGGGTTAGGATTAGGGGACGGCTGAGGGTCAGGCTTCGGGGAAGGGTTAGGGTTAGGGTTCGGGATAGGGTTAGGGTTAGGGGACGGGGACGGTTTAGGGTCCAGGTGAGGGTACGACAACGCTCTAGGGGGAGCGTACGTGTGAGGGCGTGGGTTAGTGTCAGCGTACGAGTTAGGATTAGGGGACGGCTGAGGGTCAGGCTTCGGGGAAGGGTTAGGGTTAGGGTTCGGGCTAGGGTTAGGGTTAGGGGACGGGGACGGTTTAGGGTCCAGGTGAGGGTACGACAACGCTCTAGGGGGAGCGTATGTGTGAGGGCGCGGGTTAGTGTCAGCGTATGGGTTAGGATTAGGGGACGGCTGAGGGTCAGGCTTCGGGGAAGGGTTAGGATTAGGCTTCGGGCTAGGGTTAGGGTTAGCGGACGGGGACGGTTTAGGGTCCAGGTGAGGGTACGACAACGCTCTAGGGGGAGCGTACGTGTGAGGGCGCGGGTTAGTGTCAGCGTACGGGTTAGGATTAGGGGACGGCTGAGGGTCAGGCTTCGGGGAAGGGTTAGGGTTAGGGTTCGGGCTAGGGTTAGGGTTATGGGACGGGGACGGTTTAGGGTCCAGGTGAGGGTACGACAACGCTCTAGGGGGAGCGTACGTGTGAGGGCGCAGGTTAGTGTCAGCGTACGGGTTAGGATTAGGGGACGGCTGAGGGTCAGGCTTCGGGGAAGGGTTAGGGTTAGGGTTCGGGCTAGGGTTAGGGTTAGGGGACGGGGACGGTTTAGGGTCCAGGTGAGGGTACGACAACGCTCTATGGGGAGCGAACGTGTGAGGGCGCGGGTTAGTGTCAGCGTACGGGTTAGGATTAGGGGACGGCTGAGGGTCAGGCTTCGGGGAAGGGTTAGGGTTAGGGTTCGGGCTAGGGTTAGGGTTAGGGGACGGGGACGGTTTAGGGTCCAGGTGAGGGTACGACAACGCTCTAGGGGGAGCGTACGTGTGAGGGCGCGGGTTAGTGTCAGCGTACGGGTTAGGATTGGGGAGGGCTGAGGCTCAGGCTTCGGGGAAGGGTTAGGGTTAGGGTTGTGGCTAGGGTTAGGGTTAGGGGACGGGGACGGTTTAGGGTCCAGGTGAGGGTACGACAACGCTCTATGGGGAGCGTACGTGTGAGGGCGCGGGTTAGTGTCAGCGTACGGGTTAGGATTAGGGGACGGCTGAGGGTCAGGCTTCAGGGAAGGGTTAGGGTTAGGGTTCTGGCTAGGGTTAGGGATAGGGGACGGGGACGGTTTAGGGTCCAGGTGAGGGTACGACAACGCTCTAGGGGGAGCGTACGTGTGAGGGCGCGGGTTAGTGTCAGCGTACAGGTTAGGATTAGGGGACGGCTGAGGGCAGGCTTCGGGGAAGGGTTAGGGTTAGGGTTCTGGCTAGGGTTAGAGATAGGGGACGGGGACGGTTTAGGGTCCAGGTGAGGGTACGACAACGCTCTAGGGGGAGCGTACGTGTGAGGGCGCGGGTTAGTGTCAGCGTACGGGTTAGGATTAGGGGACGGCTGAGGGTCAGGCTTCGGGGAAGGGTTAGGGTTAGGGTTCGGGCTAGGGTTAGGGTTAGGGGACGGGGACGGTTTAGGGTCCAGGTGAGGGTACGACAACGCTCTAGGGGGAGCGTACGTGTGAGGGCGCGGGTTAGTGTCAGCGTACGGGTTAGGATTAGGGGACGGCTGAGGGTCAGGCTTCGGGGAAGGGTTAGGGTTAGGGTTCGGGCTAGGGTTAGTGTTAGGGGACGGGGACGGTTTAGGGTCCAGGTGAGGGTACGACAACGCTCTAGGGGGAGCGTACGTGTGAGGGCGCGGGTTAGTGTCAGCGTACGGGTTAGGATTAGGGGACGGCTGAGGGTCAGGATTCGGGGAAGGGTTAGGGTTAGCCTTCGGGCTAGGGTTAGGGTTAGGGGACAGGGACGGTTTAGGGTCCAGGTGAGGGTACGACAACGCTCTAGGGGGAGCGTACGTGTGAGGGCGCGGGTTAGTGTCAGCGTACGGGTTAGGATTAGGGGACGGCTGAGGGTCAGGCTTCGGGGAAGGGTTAGGGTTAGGGTTCGGGCTAGGGTTAGGGTTAGGGGACGGGGACGGTTTAGGGTCCAGGTGAGGGTACGACAACGCTCTAGGGGGAGCGTACGTGTGAGGGCGCGGGTTAGTGTCAGCGTACGGGTTAGGATTAGGGGACGGCTGAGGGTCAGGCTTCGGGGAAGGGTTAGGGTTAGGGTTCGGGCTAGGGTTAGTGTTAGGGGACGGGGACGGTTTAGGGTCCAGGTGAGGGTACGACAACGCTCTAGGGGGAGCGTACGTGTGAGGGCGCGGGTTAGTGTCAGCGTACGGGTTAGGATTAGGGGACGGCTGAGGGTCAGGCTTCGAGGAAGGGTTAGGGTTAGGCTTCGGGCTAGGGTTAGGGTTAGGGGACGGGGACGGTTTAGGGTCCAGGTGAGGGTACGACAACGCTCTAGGGGGAGCGTACGTGTGAGGGCGCGGGTTAGTGTCAGCGTACGGGTTAGGATTAGGGGACGGCTGAGGGTCAGGCTTCGGGGAAGGGTTAGGGTTAGGGTTCGGGCTAGGGTTAGGGTTAGGGGATGGGGACGGTTCAGGGTCCAGGTGAGGGTACGACAACGCTCTAGGGGGAGCGTACGTGTGAGGGCGCGGGTTAGTGTCAGCGTACGGGTTAGGATTAGGGGACGGCTGAGGGTCAGGCTTCGGGGAAGGGTTAGGGTTAGGGTTCTGGCTAGGGTTAGGGATAGGGGACGGGGACGGTTTAGGGTCCAGGTGAGGGTACGACAACGCTCTAGGGGGAGCGTACGTGTGAGGGCGCGGGTTAGTGTCAGCGTACGGGTTAGGATTAGGGGACGGCTGAGGGTCAGGCTTCGGGGAAGGGTTAGGGTTAGGGTTCGGGCTAGGGTTAGGGTTAGGGGACGGGGACGGTTTAGGGTCCAGGTGAGGGTACGACAACGCTCTAGGGGGAGCGTACGTGTGAGGGCGCGGGTTAGTGTCAGCGTACGGGTTAGGATTAGGGGACGGCTGAGGGTCAGGCTTCGGGGAAGGGTTAGGGTTAGGCTTCGGGCTAGGGTTAGGGTTAGGGGACGGGGACGGTTTAGGGTCCAGGTGAGGGTACGACAACGCTCTAGGGGGAGCGTACGTGTGAGGGCGCGGGTTAGTGTCAGCGTACGGGTTAGGATTAGGGGACGGCTGAGGGTCAGGCTTCGGGGAAGGGTTAGGGTTAGGCTTCGGGCTAGGGTTAGGGTTAGGGGACGGGGACGGTTTAGGGTCCAGGTGAGGGTACGACAACGCTCTAGGGGGAGCGTACGTGTGAGGGCGCGGGTTAGTGTCAGCGTACGGGTTAGGATTAGGGGACGGCTGAGGGTCAGGCTTCGGGGAAGGGTTAGGGTTAGGCTTCGGGCTAGGGTTAGGGTTAGGGGACGGGGACGGTTTAGGGTCCAGGTGAGGGTACGACAACGCTCTAGGGGGAGCGTACGTGTGAGGGCGCGGGTTAGTGTCAGCGTACGGGTTAGGATTGGGGACGGCTGAGGGTCAGGCTTCGGGGAAGTGTTAGGGTTAGGGTTCTGGCTAGGGTTAGGGTTAGGGGACGGGGACGGTTTAGGGTCCAGGTGAGGGTACGACAACGCTCTAGGGGGAGCGTACGTGTGAGGGCGCGGGTTAGTGTCAGCGTACGGGTTAGGATTAGGGGACGGCTGAGGGTCAGGCTTCGGGGAAGGGTTAGGGTTAGGGTTCGGGCTAGGGTTAGGGATAGGGGACGGGGACGGTTTAGGGTCCAGGTGAGGGTACGACAACACTCTAGGGGGAGCGTACGTGTGAGGGCGCGGGTTAGTGTCAGCGTACGGGTTAGGATTAGGGGACGGCTGAGGGTCAGGCTTCGGGGAAGGGTTAGGGTTAGGGTTCCGGCTAGGGTTAGGGTTAGGGGACGGGGACGGTTTAGGGTCCAGGTGAGGGTACGACAACGCTCTAGGGGGAGCGTACGTGTGAGGGCGCGGGTTAGTGTCAGCGTACGGGTTAGGATTAGGGGACGGCTGAGGGTCAGGCTTCGGGGAAGGGTTAGGGTTAGGCTTCGGGCTAGGGTTAGGGTTAGGGGACGGGGACGGTTTAGGGTCCAGGTGAGGGTACGACAACGCTCTAGGGGGAGCGTACGTGTGAGGGCGCGGGTTAGTGTCAGCGTACGGGTTAGGATTAGGGGACGGCTGAGGGTCAGGCTTCGGGGAAGGGTTAGGGTTAGGGTTCGGGCTAGGGTTAGGGTTAGGGGACGGGGACGGTTCAGGGTCCAGGTGAGGGTACGACAACGCTCTAGGGGGAGCGTACGTGTGAGGGCGCGGGTTAGTGTCAGCGTACGGGTTAGGATTAGGGGACGGCTGAGTGTCAGGCTTCGGGGAAGGGTTAGGGTTAGGGTTCTGGCTAGGGTTAGGGATAGGGGACGGGGACGGTTTAGGGTCCAGGTGAGGGTACGACAACGCTCTAGGGGGAGCGTACGTGTGAGGGCGCGGGTTAGTGTCAGGGTACGGGTTAGGATTAGGGGACGGCTGAGGGTCAGGCTTCGGGGAAGGGTTAGGGTTAGGGTTCGGGCTAGGGTTAGGGTTAGGGGACGGGGACGGTTTAGGGTCCAGGTGAGGGTACGACAACGCTCTAGGGGGAGCGTACGTGTGAGGGCGCGGGTTAGTGTCAGCGTACGGGTTAGGATTAGGGGACGGCTGAGGGTCAGGCTTCGGGGAAGGGTTAGGGTTAGGCTTCGGGCTAGGGTTAGGGTTAGGGGACGGGGACGGTTTAGGGTCCAGGTGAGGGTACGACAACGCTCTAGGGGGAGCGTACGTGTGAGGGCGCGGGTTAGTGTCAGCGTACGGGTTAGGATTAGGGGACGGCTGAGGGTCAGGCTTCGGGGAAGGGTTAGGGTTAGGCTTCGGGCTAGGGTTAGGGTTAGGGGACGGGGACGGTTTAGGGTCCAGGTGAGGGTACGACAACGCTCTAGGGGGAGCGTACGTGTGAGGGCGCGGGTTAGTGTCAGCGTACGGGTTAGGATTAGGGGACGGCTGAGGGTCAGGCTTCGGGGAAGGGTTAGGGTTAGGGTTCGGGCTAGGGTTAGGGTTAGGGGACGGAGACGGTTTAGGGTCCAGGTGAGGGTTCGACAAAGCTCTAGGGGGAGCGCACGTGTGAGGGCGCAGGTTAGTGTCAGCGTACGGGTTAGGATTAGGGGACGGCTGAGGGTCAGGCTTCGGGGAAGGGTTAGGGTTAGGCTTCGGGCTAGGGTTAGGGTTAGGGGACGGGGACGGTTTAGGGTCCAGGTGAGGGTACGACAACGCTCTAGGGGGAGCGTACGTGTGAGGGCGCGGGTTAGTGTCAGCGTACGGGTTAGGATTGGGGACGGCTGAGGCTCAGGCTTCGGGGAAGGGTTAGGGTTAGGGTTCTGGCTAGGGTTAGGGTTAGGGGACGGGGACGGTTTAGGGTCCAGGTGAGGGTACGACAACGCTCTAGGGGGAGCGTACGTGTGAGGGCGCGGGTTAGTGTCAGCGTACGGGTTAGGATTAGGGGACGGCTGAGGGTCAGGCTTCGGGGAAGGGTTAGGGTTAGGGTTCTGGCTAGGGTTAGGGATAGGGGACGGGGACGGTTTAGGGTCCAGGTGAGGGTACGACAACGCTCTAGGGGGAGCGTACGTGTGAGGGCGCGGGTTAGTGTCAGCGTACGGGTTAGGATTAGGGGACGGCTGAGGGTCAGGCTTCGGGGAAGGGTTAGGGTTAGGGTTCGGGATAGGGTTAGGGTTAGGGGACGGGGACGGTTTAGGGTCCAGGTGAGGGTACGACAACGCTCTAGGGGGAGCGTACGTGTGAGGGCGTGGGTTAGTGTCAGCGTACGAGTTAGGATTAGGGGACGGCTGAGGGTCAGGCTTCGGGGAAGGGTTAGGGTTAGGGTTCGGGCTAGGGTTAGGGTTAGGGGACGGGGACGGTTTAGGGTCCAGGTGAGGGTACGACAACGCTCTAGGGGGAGCGTATGTGTGAGGGCGCGGGTTAGTGTCAGCGTATGGGTTAGGATTAGGGGACGGCTGAGGGTCAGGCTTCGGGGAAGGGTTAGGATTAGGCTTCGGGCTAGGGTTAGGGTTAGCGGACGGGGACGGTTTAGGGTCCAGGTGAGGGTACGACAACGCTCTAGGGGGAGCGTACGTGTGAGGGCGCGGGTTAGTGTCAGCGTACGGGTTAGGATTAGGGGACGGCTGAGGGTCAGGCTTCGGGGAAGGGTTAGGGTTAGGGTTCGGGCTAGGGTTAGGGTTATGGGACGGGGACGGTTTAGGGTCCAGGTGAGGGTACGACAACGCTCTAGGGGGAGCGTACGTGTGAGGGCGCAGGTTAGTGTCAGCGTACGGGTTAGGATTAGGGGACGGCTGAGGGTCAGGCTTCGGGGAAGGGTTAGGGTTAGGGTTCGGGCTAGGGTTAGGGTTAGGGGACGGGGACGGTTTAGGGTCCAGGTGAGGGTACGACAACGCTCTATGGGGAGCGAACGTGTGAGGGCGCGGGTTAGTGTCAGCGTACGGGTTAGGATTAGGGGACGGCTGAGGGTCAGGCTTCGGGGAAGGGTTAGGGTTAGGGTTCGGGCTAGGGTTAGGGTTAGGGGACGGGGACGGTTTAGGGTCCAGGTGAGGGTACGACAACGCTCTAGGGGGAGCGTACGTGTGAGGGCGCGGGTTAGTGTCAGCGTACGGGTTAGGATTGGGGAGGGCTGAGGCTCAGGCTTCGGGGAAGGGTTAGGGTTAGGGTTGTGGCTAGGGTTAGGGTTAGGGGACGGGGACGGTTTAGGGTCCAGGTGAGGGTACGACAACGCTCTATGGGGAGCGTACGTGTGAGGGCGCGGGTTAGTGTCAGCGTACGGGTTAGGATTAGGGGACGGCTGAGGGTCAGGCTTCAGGGAAGGGTTAGGGTTAGGGTTCTGGCTAGGGTTAGGGATAGGGGACGGGGACGGTTTAGGGTCCAGGTGAGGGTACGACAACGCTCTAGGGGGAGCGTACATGTGAGGGCGCGGGTTAGTGTCAGCGTACAGGTTAGGATTAGGGGACGGCTGAGGGCAGGCTTCGGGGAAGGGTTAGGGTTAGGGTTCTGGCTAGGGTTAGAGATAGGGGACGGGGACGGTTTAGGGTCCAGGTGAGGGTACGACAACGCTCTAGGGGGAGCGTACGTGTGAGGGCGCGGGTTAGTGTCAGCGTACGGGTTAGGATTAGGGGACGTCTGAGGGTCAGGCTTCGGGGAAGGGTTAGGGTTAGGGTTCGGGCTAGGGTTAGGGTTAGGGGACGGGGACGGTTTAGGGTCCAGGTGAGGGTACGACAACGCTCTAGGGGGAGCGTACGTGTGAGGGCGCGGGTTAGTGTCAGCGTACGGGTTAGGATTAGGGGACGGCTGAGGGTCAGGCTTCGGGGAAGGGTTAGGGTTAGGGTTCGGGCTAGGGTTAGTGTTAGGGGACGGGGACGGTTTAGGGTCCAGGTGAGGGTACGACAACGCTCTAGGGGGAGCGTACGTGTGAGGGCGCGGGTTAGTGTCAGCGTACGGGTTAGGATTAGGGGACGGCTGAGGGTCAGGCTTCGAGGAAGGGTTAGGGTTAGGCTTCGGGCTAGGGTTAGGGTTAGGGGACGGGGACGGTTTAGGGTCCAGGTGAGGGTACGACAACGCTCTAGGGGGAGCGTACGTGTGAGGGCGCGGGTTAGTGTCAGCGTACGGGTTAGGATTAGGGGACGGCTGAGGGTCAGGCTTCGGGGAAGAGTTAGGGTTAGGGTTCGGGCTAGGGTTAGGGTTAGGGGATGGGGACGGTTCAGGGTCCAGGTGAGGGTACGACAACGCTCTAGGGGGAGCGTACGTGTGAGGGCGCGGGTTAGTGTCAGCGTACGGGTTAGGATTAGGGGACGGCTGAGGGTCAGGCTTCGGGGAAGGGTTAGGGTTAGGGTTCTGGCTAGGGTTAGGGATAGGGGACGGGGACGGTTTAGGGTCCAGGTGAGGGTACGACAACGCTCTAGGGGGAGCGTACGTGTGAGGGCGCGGGTTAGTGTCAGCGTACGGGTTAGGATTAGGGGACGGCTGAGGGTCAGGCTTCGGGGAAGGGTTAGGGTTAGGGTTCGGGCTAGGGTTAGGGTTAGGGGACGGGGACGGTTTAGGGTCCAGGTGAGGGTACGACAACGCTCTAGGGGGAGCGTACGTGTGAGGGCGCGGGTTAGTGTCAGCGTACGGGTTAGGATTAGGGGACGGCTGAGGGTCAGGCTTCGGGGAAGGGTTAGGGTTAGGCTTCGGGCTAGGGTTAGGGTTAGGGGACGGGGACGGTTTAGGGTCCAGTTGAGGGTACGACAACGCTCTAGGGGGAGCGTACGTGTGAGGGCGCGGGTTAGTGTCAGCGTACGGGTTAGGATTAGGGGACGGCTGAGGGTCAGGCTTCGGGGAAGGGTTAGGGTTAGGCTTCGGGCTAGGGTTAGGGTTAGGGGACGGGGACGGTTTAGGGTCCAGGTGAGGGTACGACAACGCTCTAGGGGGAGCGTACGTGTGAGGGCGCGGGTTAGTGTCAGCGTACGGGTTAGGATTAGGGGACGGCTGAGGGTCAGGCTTCGGGGAAGGGTTAGGGTTAGGGTTCGGGCTAGGGTTAGGGTTAGGGGACGGAGACGGTTTAGGGTCCAGGTGAGGGTTCGACAAAGCTCTAGGGGGAGCGCACGTGTGAGGGCGCGGGTTAGTGTCAGCGTACGGGTTAGGATTAGGGGACGGCTGAGGGTCAGGCTTCGGGGAAGGGTTAGGGTTAGGCTTCGGGCTAGGGTTAGGGTTAGGGGACGGGGACGGTTTAGGGTCCAGGTGAGGGTACGACAACGCTCTAGGGGGAGCGTACGTGTGAGGGCGCGGGTTAGTGTCAGCGTACGGGTTAGGATTGGGGACGGCTGAGGCTCAGGCTTCGGGGAAGGGTTAGGGTTAGGGTTCTGGCTAGGGTTAGGGTTAGGGGACGGGGACGGTTTAGGGTCCAGGTGAGGGTACGACAACGCTCTAGGGGGAGCGTACGTGTGAGGGCGCGGGTTAGTGTCAGCGTACGGGTTAGGATTAGGGGACGGCTGAGGGTCAGGCTTCGGGGAAGGGTTAGGGTTAGGGTTCGGGCTAGGGTTAGGGATAGGGGACGGGGACGGTTTAGGGTCCAGGTGAGGGTACGACAACACTCTAGGGGGAGCGTACGTGTGAGGGCGCGGGTTAGTGTCAGCGTACGGGTTAGGATTAGGGGACGGCTGAGGGTCAGGCTTCGGGGAAGGGTTAGGGTTAGGGTTCGGGCTAGGGTTAGGGTTAGGGGACGGGGACGGTTTAGGGTCCAGGTGAGGGTACGACAACGCTCTAGGGGGAGCGTACGTGTGAGGGCGCGGGTTAGTGTCAGCGTACGGGTTAGGATTAGGGGACGGCTGATGGTCAGGCTTCGGGGTAGGGTTAGGGTTAGGGTTCGGGCTAGGGTTAGGGTTAGGGGACGGGGACGGTTTAGGGTCCAGGTGAGGGTACGACAACGCTCTAGGGGGAGCGTACGTGTGAGGGCGCGGGTTAGTGTCAGCGTACGGGTTAGGATTAGGGGACGGCTGAGGGTCAGGCTTCGGGGAAGGGTTAGGGTTAGGCTTCGGGCTAGGGTTAGGGTTAGGGGACGGGGACGGTTTAGGGTCCAGGTGAGGGTACGACAACGCTCTAGGGGGAGCGTACGTGTGAGGGCGCGGGTTAGTGTCAGCGTACGGGTTAGGATTAGGGGACGGCTGAGGGTCAGGCTTCGGGGAAGGGTTAGGGTTAGGCTTCGGGCTAGGGTTAGGGTTAGGGGACGGGGACGGTTTAGGGTCCAGGTGAGGGTACGACAACGCTCTAGGGGGAGCGTACGTGTGAGGGCGCGGGTTAGTGTCAGCGTACGGGTTAGGATTAGGGGACGGCTGAGGGTCAGGCTTCGGGGAAGGGTTAGGGTTAGGGTTCGGGCTAGGGTTAGGGTTAGGGGACGGGGACGGTTTAGGGTCCAGGTGAGGGTTCGACAACGCTCTAGGGGGAGCGTACGTGTGAGGGCGCGGGTTAGTGTCAGCGTACGGGTTAGGATTAGGGGACGGCTGAGGGTCAGGCTTCGGGGAAGGGTTAGGGTTAGGCTTCGGGCTAGGGTTAGGGTTAGGGGACGGGGACGGTTTAGGGTCCAGGTGAGGGTACGACAACGCTCTAGGGGGAGCGTACGTGTGAGGGCGCGGGTTAGTGTCAGCGTACGGGTTAGGATTAGGGGACGGCTGAGGGTCAGGCTTCGGGGAAGGGTTAGGGTTAGGGTTCGGGCTAGGCTTAGGGTCAGGGGACGGGGACGGTTTAGGGTCCAGGTGAGGGTACGACAACGCTCTAGGGGGAGCGTACGTGTGAGGGCGCGGGTTAGTGTCAGCGTACGGGTTAGGATTAGGGGACGGCTGAGGGTTAGGCTTCGGGGAAGGGTTAGGGTTAGGGTTCGGGCTAGGGTTAGGGTTAGGGGACGGGGACGGTTTAGGGTCCAGGTGAGGGTACGACAACGCTCTAGGGGGAGCGTACGTGTGAGGGCGCGGGTTAGTGTCAGCGTACGGGTTAGGATTCGGGGACGGCTGAGGGTCAGGCTTCGGGGAAGGGTTAGGGTTAGGCTTCGGGCTAGGGTTAGGGTTAGGGGACGGGGACGGTTCAGGGTCCAGGTGAGGGTACGACAACGCTCTAGGGGGAGCGTACGTGTGAGGGCGCGGGTTAGTGTCAGCGTACGGGTTAGGATTAGGGGACGGCTGAGGGTCAGGCTTCGGGGAAGGGTTAGGGTTAGGGTTCGGGCTAGGGTTAGGGTTAGGGGACGGGGACGGTTTAGGGTCCAGGTGAGGGTACGACAACGCTCTAGGGGGAGCGTACGTGTGAGGGCGCGGGTTAGTGTCAGCGTACGGGTTAGGATTAGGGGACGGCTGAGGGTTAGGCTTCGGGGAAGGGTGAGGGTTAGGCTTTGGGCTAGGGTTAGGGTTAGGGGACGGGGACGGTTCAGGGTACAGGTGAGGGTACGACAACGCTCTAGGGGGAGCGTACGTGTGAGGGCGCGGGTTAGTGTCAACGTACGGGTTAGGATTAGGGGACGGCTGAGGGTCAGGCTTCGGGGAAGGGTTAGGGTTAGGCTTCGGGCTAGGGTTAGGGTTAGGGGACGGGGACGGTTCAGGGTCCAGGTGAGGGTACGACAACGCTCTAGGGGGAGCGTACGTGTGAGGGCGCGGGTTAGTGTCAGCGTACGGGTTAGGATTAGGGGACGGCTGAGGGTTAGGCTTCGGGGAAGGGTTAGGGTTAGGGTTCGGGCTAGGGTTAGGGTTAGGGGACGGGGACGGTTCAGGGTCCAGGTGAGGGTACGACAACGCTGTAGGGGGAGCGTACGTGTGAGGCCGCGGGTTAGTGTCAGCGTACGGGTTAGGATTAGGGGACGGCTGAGGGTCAGGCTTCGGGGAAGTGTTAGGGTTAGGCTTCGGGCTAGGGTTAGGGTTAGGGGACGGGGACGGTTTAGGGTCCAGGTGAGGGTACGACAACGCTCTAGGGGGAGCGTACGTGTGAGGGCGCGGGTTAGTGTCAGCGTACGGGTTAGGATTAGCGGACGGCTGAGGGTCAGGCTTCGGGGAAGGGTTAGGGTTAGGGTTCGGGCTAGGGTTAGGGTTAGGGGACGGGGACGGTTTAGGGTCCAGATGAGGGTACGACAACGCTCTAGGGGGAGCGAACGTGTGAGGGCGCGGGTTAGTGTCAGCGTACGGGTTAGTATTAGGGGACGGCTGAGGGTCAGGCTTCGGGGAAGGGTTAGGGTTAGGGTTCGGGCTAGGGTTAGGGTTAGGGGACGGGGACGGTTTAGGGTCCAGGTGAGGGTACGACAACGCTCTAGGGGGAGCGTACGTGTGAGGGCGCGGGTTAGTGTCAGCGTACGGGTTAGGATTGGGGACGGCTGAGGGTCAGGCTTCGGGGAAGGTTTAGGGTTAGGGTTCTGGCTAGGGTTAGGGTTAGGGGACGGGGACGGTTTAGGGTCCAGGTGAGGGTACGACAACGCTCTAGGGGGAGCGTACGTGTGAGGGCGTGGGTTAGTGTCAGCGTACGGGTTAGGATTAGGGGACGGCTGAGGGTCAGGCTTCGGGGAAGGGTTAGGGTTAGGGTTCTGTCTAGGGTTAGGGATAGGGGACGGGGACGGTTTAGGGTCCAGGTGAGGGTACGACAACGCTCTAGGGGGAGCGTACGTGTGAGGGTGCGGGTTAGTGTCAGCGTACGGGTTAGGATTAGGGGACGGCTGAGGGTCAGGCTTCGGGGAAGGGTTAGGGTTAGGGTTCGGGCTAGGGTTAGGGTTAGGGGACGGGGACGGTTTAGGGTCCAGGTGAGGGTACGACAACGCTCTAGGGGGAGCGTACGTGTGAGGGCGCGGGTTAGTGTCAGCGTACGGGTTAGGATTAGGGGACGGCTGAGGGTCAGGCTTCGGGGAAGGGTTAGGGTTAGGGTTCGGGCTAGGGTTAGGGTTAGGGGACGGGGACGGTTTAGGGTCCAGGTGAGGGTACGACCACGCTCTAGGGGGAGCGTACGTGTGAGGGCACGGGTT